>NC_044035.1:249317218-249620338 GCF_901765095.1 Microcaecilia unicolor | reverse complement strand
ATAGACCTCTATCATATCTTCCTTCAGCCATCTCTTCTCCAAGCTGAAGAACCCTAGCCACTTTAGCCTTTCCTCATAGAGGGGAAGTCCCATTCCCTTTATCAGTTTTGTTGCCCTTTTCTGTACCTTTTCTAATTCTGCTATATCTTTTCTGAGATGTGGTGTCCACAATTGTACAAGGTATTCGAGATGTGGTCGCACCATGGAGCGATACAAAGGCACTGCATCATTCTCATTTTTCAAATAATTCCTAACATTCTATTTCTTTTCTTAGCTGCCGCTGCACACTGAGCAGAAGGTTTCAACTTATCATCGATGATGAACCTAAATTGACTTATTAGTGATTATAAGTGGGTCTCTTGTATCCTTCTAACTTTAAGGCAGATTCTTAAATAGATATTACCCTAAGTGGTTTGAAACTTTTTTTGAAAGTTACATGGGTACCAAGTATTCTCCTCTACTTGCATTATCTATTTCTGTCCAGCAACCAATATGGGAAAAACTAGCAGCTCAATATTCTGCATTTTTTGAAATGTTGACTGCTGTGGGCAGAGTTAGGTTCGGATATTCAGTGCTGGGCCTTGTCTAGGTACCAGCATTGATTATCTGGGGTTATGCTGGCATGTGCTAGTTGCCTCTTCTTATGAGGGTCCTGGACGATACTCAGCCAGGACCTGCACAAGATCGTTATGTGGGCCCAGCTGAATTTTGGCCAGGATATGCATAAGACTCTGGGCAAGTCACTTAACCCTCCATTGCCCCATGTAAGCTGCATTGAGCCACATTGAGCCTGCCATGAGTGGGAAAGCGCGGGGTACAAATGTAACAAAAATTAAAAAAAATAAAATAAGAGAAGCAGTTGCCCTCACCCTATACAATTTCTCTCTCCCTTCCCCATGATCCGCGAGACTGTTGCTAGGGATTGTGGCGGCCATTTTGTGACCAGCGCTGTGTTGGGCTGGAGTGAGTGGGCATCGCTTCTGCCTGTAGGACCCCCCTAGACCACCAGGGATATAGAAGGTAGGCCAGAGGGGGTGTCACTACGGGAATGGGAGGGGCTATGTCAGGGCCTTTCTTTTGTCATATTTGGGAGGAAGGGGGATCCAGATTACAGGGGAGGAAGGAGGCACAAGAAGTCCTGATACTGCTACCCAAAAGTTAATTGAGCACCAGCCAATATTCAGATCGGTGTCCGCTTAACTCAGTAGTCTTAGTTAGGATAGCCTTTTTGCTTTCCCAACTTTAGCTGCTTTCTTAACTGGTTAGGTTTAGCTGCTTTCTTAATTGCTTAGTGCCACTGACCAGTTAAGGACTGGCTCCACACAGGCTCTGACCATGTTCCGCCCATAGACCACCCTAGCACTAACCAGACAATACAGGTGCTCTGATATTCAGTGGCACTGTCTGGTTAAGTGTCGCTGAATATCATGGTTAGGCAGGCTCTCCTGCCTGATTAAACCATTTTGAATATTGACAGGTAGAAATTAGCAATATGCAGATATTGTTTTCTCTGCTGATCGCAAGATGCCAGTAGCAGCATCTTTATATATGTGCAAAAAGTACAGGTGAAGTGAAATAGGAACACACAGGTCAATATTTAGTACATCTAGTAGCGCTATAGAAATGATAAGTAGTAGTAGTAGTAGTAGTCAGTGTGGGGAGTAGGGTATTTGAAATGCTGGCTGCAGCGATATATCCAGTGCCATTTTCCATATAGTGAGTACAACTGAAAGTAGGCAGAGATCGCTGACCAGCACCAACTAAATGAATAGTGGTGATATTCAGCCACTGTTCTTGTAGCCATAGGTGCCAGCTCTGTGGGTACTTGAGCATCCCCAGCATTGATCAATCAGTCTGAAAAGTTGTCTCCTTATGCTTGTAGCTAAGCTGTTTCTGCTGTTCTAAATTAAACGGGTTAACTATGTGGATAGCAGCTATCACTGACTATCTGTAGGGTTAGGTGGAGTGCTCACGCTACATCATTGCTCTGCCTTGACACTATCCAGATAGTGCCACAGGCACCTTCTTTTCTTTCTTTCTAGAGTATGAGTTTAGGGCAGGTTTTAGACATGGTGGGGCCCAGGGAAGAAGTTAAGGAGGGGGCTCCTGATCTCCCCACCCTCCGATCTCATCACTTGCATTGCTACTACGCGGTCCAGGCATCTCTTCCCCTTATCCCCACCACAGTCAATCTCCCTCCCTTCCACTCACATTGCGGTCTTCTTTAAAATTTTTTATTTCCCTTCTCAGAGGTGCCCAAGTGTGGCAGCCATCCTCACAAGCTACCTCCGGCTTTCCTGAAGCTTTTTCTCTCTGCCGCGATCCACCCAGGGGGAAACAGGAAATTGTGTCAGAGAGAGGCAGATCGCGGCAGACAGGGAAAGCTTTGGGGCAGCCGCGGGCAGCTTGTGAGAATGGCTGCTGTGCCGGAGCCTCTTTGAGAAGGGAAATAACATTTTTAAAGAAGATCAGGAAGGGAGGGAGACGGACTGTGGTGGGGAGAAGGGGATGAGATACCTGGACCGTGGGGGTGCCTGGAGCTGTAGGGCCCAGGGCAGCTGCCCTGTTTTCCCTCATAACACCGGCCCTGATGAGTGTAACTGGTTAACTATGAACATATGTTGCTACGTGCAAGCACTTAAACCAGCCGTAGAGCTGGTGAAAATGCTTGTGTCTAGATTATGGAAGTATGCATGAAAATCGTGGAGGGGCATAATCGAACGGGGCGCCAAAGTTTTCCTGTGGACATCCTCGCAGTACGTCCCTGTGAAGGGATAGGGAAACCCGTATTATCTTTCATTTCGATAAGACGGTCAGGGATGCCCAAATCTCAACATTTAGGTCGACCTTAGAGATGGTCGTCCCCGATTTTCGGCGATATTGGAAACCAAGGACGCCCATCTCAGAAATGACCAAATCCAAGCCATTTGGTCATGGGAGGAGCCAGCATTCGTAGTCCACTGGTCCCCCTGACATGCCAGGACACCAACCGGGCACCCTAGGGGGCACTGCAGTGGACTTCAGAAAAAGCTCCCAGGTGCATAGCTCCCTACTTTGTGTGCTGAGCCCCCCCAAAACCCACTCCCCACAACTGTACACCACTACCATAGCCCTTAGGGATGAAGGGGGGCACCTAGATGTGGGTACAGTGGGTTTGTGGTGGGTTTTGGAGGGCTCACATTTACCACCACAAGTATAACAGGTCGGGGGGGATGGGTCTGGGTCCGCCTGCCTGAAGTGCACTGCAGTACCCACTAAAACTGCTCCAGGGACCTGCATACTGCTGTCATGGAGCTGGGTATGATATTTGAGGCTGGCATAGAGGCTGGAAAAATATTAATTTTTTTTAGGGTGGTAGGGGTTAGTGACCACGGGGGGAGTAAGGGGCGGTGATCCCCGATTCCCTCCGGTGGTCATCTGGTCATTTAGGGCACAATTTTGTGGCTTGGTAGTAAAAAAAAAAGACCAAGTAAAGTCGGCCAAGTGTTCATCAGGGACGCCCTTCTTTTTTCCATTATTGGCCAAGGACACCCATGTGTTAAGCACGCCCCAGTCCCTCCTTTGCTATGCTTCCAACACATGAACTTTGGTTGTCCCCATGACGGAAAGCAGTTGAGGACGCCCAAAATCGGCTTTGGATTATGCCAATTTGAACGACCCTGTGAGAAGGACGCCCGTCTCCCGATTTGTGTCGAAAGATGGGTGCCCCTCTCTTTCGAAAATAAGCCTGATAGTAGTCTATCATTGATATGTGTGGGAGCTCTGCCCAAACTACGCCCAGGTGAATGGCCCCCTGCAAAATATGCGCCATTGAAATTGACATGTACTTACAGAACAGCGCAAAGCCAAATGATCATTTACAATACCAGCACTGACGGGCGTATTTGCTATCTAAGTCTATGCCCTTCCTTATATAATTACCTGCTTAGCTGTTGCCACTATGGGCCAAATTGTATATACAGCACCAAAAAAATTGGCACTGAAAAAAGCATGCTTAGTGCTATTCTATAAAACTCGCCTACAGTTAGGCACAGTTTATAAAATACAAGTAGTGGCCATCCCGTGACTAAAATTTAGGTGCAGCCATTTACACCAACCAAAATCTGGTGTTAATGGCCACATCTTATTTAGGTACCCTTTCTGTAACAGTGCGTGTAATTTTCAGGAACGCCCATGCCCCTCCCATGCATAGGAATTTACATGCACCACTTTACAGAATATGCTTAGAAAGTTGCATGCATAAATTCTAATTAGTGCCAATTAGTGCTGATAATTGCTTGTTAGTGGCTAATTATTGGCACTGATTAGTTTGTTAAACAATTAAGTTGTACGCGCAAATCGACTATGCATGCTGATTTGCCCACGCAACTGTAGTCGCTCTTCATAGAATCTGGTGGAATATGGCTAAGTTGTTTTGGATACAGGGCCCATAAATTTTAGCCCCTACCTGGGATAAAATTTGGTCTAGACAGCTAACTCTCAAAACTCTACTCTCTCATGTACAGACACCCTTGAATATGGCACTATTTTTACAGATAAATCACAGAATCGTTTGCACAATGCACGGACTATAGTCTTAAAGAGAATGGCTTCATGTAATCTTTTAATCTTTAACTGTTGAGGGGAGAAAACCATTTTGTCATCAATCCACAATCTCCATTAGAGAAGGATTTGGCCTCCAGTGTTAGGTTATGTAGATTCTGTGTGTTGAGTCAACATAATTTATTTTATCTTCCTGAGGTTCTGTACTTTTGCTTAACTCATGATCAGTTAAATATTTTCATGTAATATTCTTAAGGGCAATAAGTCAAGTGTCTGACCCAGATATTTACCCCATTATAAAAGTGCAAATAAGTAATAGCAGCCAGAAATGAGGGTCTCTACTGTGCATAGGCAGCAGAATTGTGTAGGCCACAGGGGCCGTGGTCCCACTAATATATTTCCAAACATGGCATCAGCAATTAGAGAGCTTCATGGTGGGGCTGGAAATTGGTTTGTTTGGCTCCTACAAATGAAAAGATGCCCCAGTGCCCCTGTTACTATGCAAAATTTGGAGGGACATGGCCTCCAACGTTGTGGATTCTGCATGTTGAGTCAACACAATTTATTTTGTCTTCCTGAGGTCCTGTAGTTTTGATCAACTCATGATCAATTAAATATTTTCATACAATATTCTTAGGTGCAATAAGTTAAGAGTTTGACCTAGATATTTACCCTTTTATAAAAGTGCAAATAAGTAATATCTGTCAAAAATGAGGGTCTCTACTGTACAGTGGAAAATTTGAAGGTGTGCGAAAATCTGAGCAGGGGGGGGGGAGCTGGGGAGCTGGCTGTAGGGTGGGTGATGCCCAGGAGCTGGGATGCCAGTGGCGACCCCCTGGAGAGAGTGGGTTTCATGGCACTCTCCCTCACCTCAGAGAGACGGAGTGGGCTGTATAGGTGGGAGATAATCTTTATTCATCTAAGGGAGGAAGACAGACAAACTCTGAGGAGATGCCCTACCACCCACCCTGCCCCGAATAGTTTAAAATGATGCTGAACCCACAAACTCAACCCAATCCCCCCCCCAACTCCACCAGCTAAAAAGGAAAGCCAAAGTGTAGCTGGTTCTGAATTTGAATGACCTGTTAGTATCTAAATGTTAAGAGCAGGGCAGCTAAGGTGAACATGGAAAAAACTCATGTGATCAAATCAAAAGCTATGGAAATAGGAGTGACTGGGAGAGGGTCGGAGGGGAAGGGGGAGGTTTGGGAACCATAAGAACATAAGAATAGCCAAACTGGGTCAGCCCAATGGTCCATCTAGCCTAGTATTCTGTTTCCGACAGTGACCAATACAGGTCACAAGTACCTGGCAGAAACCCAACTAGTAACAACATTCTATGCTATCAATCCCAGGGCAAGCAGTGGCTTCCCCCATCTCCATCTCAATAACAGAATATAGAGTTTTCCTCCAGGAACTTGTTCAAACCTTTTTTTAAACCCAGATACATTAACCACTGTTACCACATCCTCCAGCAGCGAGTTCCAGAGCTTAACTATTCTTTGAGTGAAAAAATATTTCCTCCTATTTGTTTTAAAAGTATCTCCCTGTAGTTTCATCGAGTGTCCCCTGGTCTTTGTACTTTTTGAAAGAGCGAAAAATTGATTCACTTCTACTCATTCTACACCACTCAGGTTTTATAGACCTGTCATATCCCCCCTCAGCCATCTCTTTTTCAAGCTGAAGAGCCCTAACCTCTTTAGCATTTCCCCATATGAAGTGGAGTGGCCTAGCGGTTAGCGCACTAGTCTTGACATCCAGACGTGGCTGGGTCAATCCCACTGCTGCTCAGTGGCATACCAGGGGAAGGGCGGTGGGGGTGGTCTGCCCTGGGTGTCAGCAGGTAGGGGGTGCTCTGCTGGCGCCGCAGTCCCCACCTGCCTACCACCGGCTCCGTCGACAGACGACCCTCTTCTCCTGCCACCCGGCAGGCACCCAGCCTTTAAAAAAAATCTGTGAAGCACCTCGCGTCTGCTCTGCTGTAAAAGAAGCAAATTGCCTTGTCGCGTCGGCCCTTCCCTCACTGTGTCCCGCCCTCTGATGTAACTTCCTATTTCCGCAAGGGCAGGACACAATGAGGGAAGGGCTGACGAGGCAATTTGCTTCTTATACAGCAGAGCAGACGCGAGGCGCTTCACAGATTTTTTTTTAAAGGCTGGATGCCGGCCAGGTGGCAGAAGAGGGTCGTCTGTCGACGGAGCTGGTAGACAAGGGGGGACTGGGTTGGGGAGGGGGAGGCTCAGATGGGAGAAGGGGACTGGGACTGGGTCTGGGGGGGCTCAGATGGGAGAAGGTGTCTGAGTCTGGGGGGGGCTCAGACAGGATAAGGGGACTGGGACTGGGTCTGGGGGGGGGCTCAGATGGGAGAAGGGGACTAGGTGTGGGGGGGGAGCTCAGATGGGAGAAGGGGACTGGGACTGGGTCTGGGGGGGCTCAGGTGGGAGAAGGGGACTGGGTCTGGGAGGGAGTTCAGATGGGAGAAGGGGATGGTCTGGGTGGGGTGAGGTTCAGATGGGAGAAGGGGCCTGGGTCTGGGGGGGGGGGGCTCAGATGGGAGAAGGGGCCTGGAGCTGGAACTGGGGTCTGAGAAGGGGGCAGGAGGGAGAATGGGGCCATGTCTGGGGCAGGTGGGAGAATGGGTCTGGGGCTGAAAAGGGGGGCCCTAATGCAAGGCATGTGGATGAAGGGGACTGGAACTAGGGGCTGAAAAGGAGGGTAGATGGGATAAGGGGGCTAGTACTGGAACTGGGGGCTGAAAAGGGACAGGGGCTAAAACTGTGGGGACTGGGGGCTGAAAAGGGGACAGGGAGAAGTGGCTGGGGCTGAAGCTCTGGACTTGTGGGAGAAAAGGGCTGGGGTTGAAACTGGGGACTAGTGAGATAGTGGGGCTGAAACTGGGGGCTGAAAAGGGGGGCAGGTGGGAGATGTGGGCTGGGGCTGGAACTGGAACTAGGGGCAGGTGGGATAATGGGGCTGGAACTGGGTGCCGAAAAGAGGGGGCAGAGAGAGAGAGAGAGAGAGAGGACAGATTCTGGATGGAAGGGGGAGTGAGAGAGAGGGCAGACCCTGGATGGAAGGGGGAGTGAGAGAGAGGGCAGACCCTGGATGGATGGGAGAGGGAGGGCAAATGGTGGATTGAAGGGGCAGAGAGAAAGGACAGACAGTGGATGGAAGGGATAGAAAGGGCAGACAGTGGATGGAAGGGGGAGCGAGAGAGGGCAGACAGGCAGATGGTGGATGGAAGGGGCAGAGATAGAGGACAGATTTGGATGGAAGGGAGAGAGGGCAGGCAGTGGATGGAAGGCGCAGGGAGAGAGGGCAGACATTGGATGGAGGGGACGGCAGAGAGGGCAGACACTGGATGGCAGAGAGAGAGAGAGAGAGAGAGCGAAGACAGATGCTGGATGGAAGGAAGACAGTGAAAAGAAGATGAGGAAAGTAGAACCCAGAGACAACAAACTGTAAATAAAATATATATTTTTATTTTTTTTGCTTTAGGATAAAGTAATATTGTAGATGTGTTAATAAATGTTTATAAATAGAACATGTAAATAAGGTAATCTTTTTATTGGACTACTTTTAATACATTTTGACTAACTTTTGGAGAACAAAACTCCCTTCCTCAGGTCAGGATAGGATACTGTAACAGCACTATACTGTATTGGCCCGAGGAAGGAGGTTTTGGCTTCTGAAAGCTAAATGTATTAGTCCAATAAAATGGTATTATTTTATTTTCTATATTTGTTTTATTTCTATTTGTTAATTTGTAAAGTGGTGATTGGTATTTGTTAGGTTTTTTTTCAAATTTACATCTGCTGTCTTTATATTTTGTACAGTACTAGGGGACATTTTCTGTTTCTGTGGTATTGCATTGTATGCAGAGTCTGGCATTTTGGGGTTCAGTTTAATTTTTGTCTAAATAGAAAGTTTATGATTACTTATTCTATAGTGGATTAGGGTGTATCTGTGTTTGTGAAAAAGACATGGCTTTCAGTTGGCATTGACTGTGCAGGATCGATGATCTGTACTATTCTGTCTAGTTTCATTTTACAATAGGTGAATTGATGTTCTAGTGCTCACTGTAGTGTTTAAGATGCCATCCTTTTCCTTGTGTGACTTGTAGAAATTACTGCTTATGGTAAGCTAGAATTGCTCTATAGGTCCTGAGTGTTTTGTATTCTCGGTATGCCTAGTACTGGGTTTTGGAGGGGGGTGTTAAAAAATGGCCAGCCCCGGGTATCAGCTACCCTAGGTAGACCACTGCTGCTGCTTGCCCTTAACCCTCCATTGCCTTAGGTACAAAATTAGATTGTGAGCCCTCCAGGGACAGAAAAATACCCAGTATATCTGAACGTAACTTACCTTGAGCTACTACTGAAAAGGTGTGAACAAAATCCAAATAAATAATATGGGAGGAGTTCCATCCTCTTTATCATTTTGGCCACTCTTCTTTGAACCTTTTCTAATTCCACAATATCTTTTTTGAGATACAGCCACCAGAATTGAATGCAATACTCAAGCTGAGGTCACACCACAGAGCAATACAGAGGCATTATAATATTCTGTGTCTTACTTTGTATCCCTTTCCTAATAATTCCTAGCATCCTGTTTGCTTTTTTGGCTACTGCCGCATACTGGGCAGAAGATTTCAATGTATTGTCTACAATGACACCTGGATCTTTTTCTTGAGTGTTACTCCTAAAGTGGACCCTAGCATCAGGTAACTATGATTCAGATTATTCTTGCCAATGTGCATCACTTTGCTTTCGTCCACATTAAATTTCATCTACCATTTGGATGCCCAGTCTTCCTGTTTCCTAAGGTCTTCCTGCATTTTTTCACAATCCACATATGTTTTGACAACTTTGAATAGTTTTATGGCATCTACAGATTTAATCACCTCACTCGTCGTTCCGTTTTCCAGAGCATTTATAAATATGTTAAATAGCACCGGTCCCACTACAATTCCTGTGGCACTCCACTATTCACCCTCTTCCATTGAGAAAAATGGCCATTTAACCCTACCCACTGTTTTGGACATTTGCTCATATCCCATGACTTTTTAAGGTCCCATGGACCTTGTATAGCTATTACTGTGGTCCTTTTTGTGTGTATGCACTCTTATGTTATTGGTTGAGTTGTTTTTGTATTGTGTTTATTGTCTACCAAGTTTAAAGAGTTATTAAAAAAAAGGCTTGGGAAATACTCAAATTCCTGCCAGTTTATCCTTCCCCCTCACCCCTTACAGGCAGTCTACATCATACTCTCTCTCTTCCCTTCAGCCCATCCATACCACACTTTCCTCCAAACCAGTCCTTATGCGTTTCTCTTCTCTGTACTTTCATATTCCCCAATTTCTTCTCTTCCTTATTCCCCTCCTACTCCCTCTGCACTTTTTAATTCTTCCTTTCCTTCACAAACACAGTGTAACTTCTTATATTTGGGGAACACAAGATTTAATAGTTACCTGCCTGTTCCACTCCATAATGCCTCAGCCTGCTCTGTGCTTCATTTCCCCTTGACACAGCCGTTTGTTTCACTCTACTTCCGAAAACACCCCTCCCTAGTTTGCTCCCCTTCCATGCAGGTTTGGGTCATCCATCCCTTCACTGCTCCCTGCCTTTAGAATCCATATAAGATGTTCTGCCACGTGCCCAATCTGAGCCCTGGAAGCACAGTAAGGGTTACAGCTTGAAACCTCAGAGATACCAAACAGCTACTCTCTCAGATGCCTTCTTGTAGATCCTCTCTGGGACCTTCACAGCAATTTATCTCTCAACCTATATCCCCTTTTACAGCTAATCTATGTGAATCCCGGCCACTCTAGCAGCTTCTCAGTCAGTTGCTCTCAAGCCTTTCCCCACTTTTGTCATAGGTTTCTTTCCCCTCTCTCAGCCCTCTCTTCCTTTCCTTGTCCTTCATTCCTTTCCCAGTGCTTGTCTTGTTCTTGTCCCACTTGATATGACTGATCAAAAGCATGTTGCTGTTCTCTGCTCCCCCTGTTAGCCCTTTGGTCAGACATTCCTTAGCCAGCCAATAGGCTGTGGGGGGTGGGACCAGTTGCCTTGGAGACGCCAGCCTTCCTTCCTGATTTTCAGTGCAGTTCTAAGCTTTCAACTCCCAAACCAGAGCAGTAGGGGGACAGAGTTATTAGGGGTGTTCAAGCACCCACAGAGCTGGCACTTGTGATTATGCCTGGACTGATTATGGGAGTCACAAAGTCTCAGGGCCCTGGGAGGAGCTACATGTGTAGACTTAAAGATAACAATGCAGGAACCACTTATAGGAGATGGAGAGATCTGAGATTAAATTGTGGATTTATGAGCAAAATAACTTTAAATATCTATGATGAGTTAACGTATTTATTTTGCCACTATTTAATTTACTCACATGAGTTATATATTTTCTGAAGCTATGGTTCTCAGTCCTTGAGAACTGCAAACAGATTTGTTTTCTTGGGGTAGTCAAGCTATGTAAATTAGCTTTGTTCTTAGGCCACATGCATGCAAATACATCTAATTCAGGAGTGCTCAAAGGGGTCTAAGGCCAGTCGGTTTTTCAGGATATCCCTAACAAATGAATTAGAGAGATTTGCATATAATGAAGGTGACAGGCATGCAAATCTCTCTCATGCATATTCATTACCCTACTACAAAGTAATTACTCTTAAATTTATTTTAATCTCTATTACCTTTATTCCAAAACCATTCTTAAAACATCTTCTGAATATATCGGCGTAAAGATTTAAATACACCCTCCCATGTTATTTTTACAGTCTCATACACTCTCACCATACATGCTCATTCATTCCTATCATTAAAAAATCTCATCACCTCCTCTACTAGAAGTAATGATGCTTACATGGATATAACATGTGGACAAAGGGGAGTCAGTTGATATTGTGTATCTGGATTTTCAAAAGGCGTTTGACAAGGTACCTCATGAAAGGCTACAGAGGAAATTGGAGGGTCATGGGATAGGACGAAATGTCCTATTGTGGATTAAAAACTGGTTGAAGGATAGGAAACAGAGAGTGGGGTTAAATGGGCAGTATTCACAATGGAGAAGGGTAGTTAGTGGGGTTCCTCAGGGGTCCGTGCTAGGACCGCTGCTTTTTAATATATTTATAAATGATTTAGAGATGGGAGTAACTAGCGAGGTAATTAAATTTGCTGATGACACAAAGTTATTCAAAGTCGTTAAATCGCGACAAGATTGTGAAAAATTACAAGAGGACCTTACGAGACTGGGAGACTGGGCGGCTAAATGGCAGATGATGTTTAATGTGAGCAAGTGCAAGGTGATGCATGTGGGAAAAAAGAATCCGAATTATAGCTACGTCATGCAAGGTTCCACGTTAGGAGTTACGGACCAAGAAAGGGATCTGGGTGTCGTCGTCGATAACACACTGAAACCTTCTGCTCAGTGTGCTGCTGCGGCTAAGAAAGCGAATAGAATGTTGGGTATTATCAGGAAAGGTATGGAAAACAGGTGTGAGGATGTTATAATGCCGTTGTATCGCTCCATGGTGCGACCGCACCTTGAGTATTGTGTTCAATTCTGGTCGCCGCATCTCAAGAAAGATATAGTAGAATTGGAAAAGGTGCAGCGAAGGGCGACTAAAATGATAGCGGGGATGGGACGACTTCCCTATGAAGAAAGACTAAGGAGGCTAGGGCTATACAGCTTGGAGAAGAGACGGCTGAGGGGAGACATGATAGAGGTATATAAAATAATGAGTGGAGTGGAACAGGTGGATGTGAAGCGTCTGTTCACGCTTTCCAAAAATACTAGGACTAGGGGGCATGCGATGAAACTACAGTGTAGTAAATTTAAAACAAATCGGAGAAAATTTTTCTTCACCCAACGTGTAATTAAACTCTGGAATTCGTTGCCGGAGAAAGTGGTGAAGGCGGTTAGCTTAGCAGAGTTTAAAAAGGGGTTGGACGGTTTCCTAAAGGACAAGTCCATAAACCGCTATTAAACGGACTTGGAAAACTCCAAAATTCCAGGAATAACATGTATAGAATGTTTGTACGTTTGGGAAGCTTGCCAGGTGCCCTTGGCCTGGATTGGCCGCTGTCGTGGACAGGATGCTGGGTTCGGTGGACCCTTGGTCTTTTCCCAGTATGGCATTACTTATGTACTTATGTATAAAAAGCTTTCTATCCTATATTGTACACCAATGCTCTTTATGCTCTTCATAAAGTTAATCCACCTTCCATAACCAATCTTAACCGGTGATTAATTCTTTAAATAACTTCTCAAGCATTTTAGATCCTGTGATAGTATCAAATGTTCATATCATCATCCTTGTCCATATATTGGTCATCCAGTAACCATCAAGTTCTTTGACCGTAGAGCAAAAAAATCTTTCACAACAGTTATTCCTTTCTCAGCTTCTGTCTTCTGTCTCAGTTAAGATTGGTTATGGAGGGTGGTTTAACTTTATGAAGAGCTTAAAAAGCATTGAAGGTGTACAATATAGGATAGAATGATTTTTATATTCATGTAAGCATCATTACTTATAGTAGAGGAGGTGATGAGATTTTTTAATGGTAGGAATGAGTTTGTATGGTGAGAGTGTATGAAAGTGCAAAACTATTTATATGCTGATATATTCAGAAGATGTTTTAAGAATTGTTTTGGAATAAAGGTAATAAAGTAAATTAAGAGTAGTTACTTTGTAAAAGGATATTAATAAACATAACTAGATTGGAATTAGGTTACTCGATAGGAAGAAATTATGCATATTCATTAGGGATATTCTGAAAACCCAACTAGCCTGTGGGCTCCCAGGACAGGTTTCAGTACCCCTTATCTAATGACTATTCATGACAGATATCCTGAAAGCCAGACTGATTTGCAGGCGCCATTCAAGTCCAGGTATGTAGGGTGTATATATATATCATATGGGCATATGATATGTCCCCAGTTTTACTCATTGGTCCTGGATGTTTAGGATTAATGCTCACACTTGAAACCAGTCAGGATTACTGAGGAGAACATTGCATTTGTCTCCGACTTTGTGGACCATTGATTAGAATGCAAACCTGTGAAACCTGAAGACACTGTTTCTGAGGTTTAATCAAATTTCTTTTATTTGCTTCAAAGGAAACTTTTTTTCACCCCCAATATTCTGCTTCGCATGTCCTTCAATAGATCTGAAACATGAAGTGAAATAAGACTCGCAATTCTCTTTTCTTTCTAGGTCAATAACTTCATTAGTCATAGAATTACAGTTAAACTCCATTATGTATTTTAAAACCCTTTTTCCTTATTATGGCTTTGGTGCCATCACAGAAGGCATCATCCATTTCTCATTTCCATTATGTGCTTCTTAAATTCCCCAATCCAACCAATATCTGAGGTCGTAAATGTGTTGCCATTACATCTTTCTTGAAGCATTTCCTAAAACCATAATAATTATAAATAATAAAGGTGAATAACAGTACAACAAAAGACTGAAGCCCAGGCACACTTGAATTTATGTGATTCAGTTGATCATCATCTGATTCAGGGCATATGTCCCAGGCATATTTATCTGTTCCTTCACTGTCATAAGAGTCAGCACTGTGGGTGTTGTGGGTGCTTGAGCACTAGATCAGTTCTATTTTCCTCTGGATATGATTTTAATAATGATTTGCAGAATAGGGTTATGAGTAGCAACAATGGAGTTAATGTTGATCAAATTTGGTTAAATTTTAATCCTGTAACAGCTGTAGAAGTACATAAAATTGTACATAAAATGGCTGGTAAGTTTTGTATAATAGATCACTGCCATTCTTTTCTGTTATATATGTGTATCCTAAAGAGGTGGAATACTGGTTGACCTTGTTAGTAAATAGATTACTTTCTGAAGACCATTTCCCACTGGAAATTGGAAAAATAATTTTGACACCAATACCTAAATCTGCAGTTAATTTTTTGGCCAGTGGCCAGTATACCATGGTTGATGAAATTAATAGAATCAATAGTTGCAACTGAAATGTTGACCTTTTTAGGACTTGCATCAAGATTTGTACAGTTCACAATATGGCTTTCATCCAATGAACAGTACAGAGGCATTGCTCGTCACTATTGTGTCTAAGGTTAGAAAACTGCTGAGTCATGGTATTCCATCTGTGCTCCTACAGTTTGACACAGTGGATCCAAAAAAGAGTCCTCTCTCATGTAATGTCTTCCCAAACAATGTCTTTATTAAAATCAATAAAAGCCCGACACGAATCGTGTTTCGGCCACACCGGCCTGCATCAGGGGTTTATAAATAAACAAATATATTGACATAAATAACTAAACAAAATACAACAAATTTAAAACCAAAAAAAGGATGAATATAATAAGTATAATGATACTCTAAAAACATACTTATAAGCTTTGGTTGGAACAGATGAAACAGCTGAATTACAATGAAATTGTAAAGAACAAGGATGTCTAAAAATAAGAAATACAAAACCAATATGAGTTTAAATCAATGAATTTCAAAAAAAATTTCCATCAAACCATAGGTTGAAGTGTCACACATAGATTTTAAAATAATACACATATATTTGATACATATCCAAAAGGCACATAACATATTTCCATGGAACCATAAACAAGAAATAAGAAGAACTAGGCATACAAACACAGACCTCAGCATTTTTTTGTAAAACAATCTTCTGTGATACATTATATCTATTTTTATATTTTTTACATAGAACATTTTTGTAAAAATTGTTTTATACATTTATTTTGTTTTTTTGTTTTTGCAGTATCATCATCCCTTGAGATATACATATTTTTATACTTAACTTTTTTTGTAATAATCATTATTTTTCATGATTATTATATTTTTTTATTTTTTAGAGTAATCATCATATTCCTTCTTTTTTATTACATTTTTTACTACATTTTCAGTTCATCATTTTTTATTATTCATTTTTTATTTATTTTTTATTGTAATTATACATGGATACAATAGAAATTATTGCAATGACGATATCAGTTTATATAATATATTCCTCATTTATTTATATTATTATTGGTGAGTGTATGTATATATTTTTTACAGGTGAGAGTTTTATTTTATATATATATATAGACCACTTAGGTTTCAAGTTTTTTATCTGCTTTGTATTTTTATTCCTTTTGTGACTGCAGTGTTTAATTGTTGATTTTAAAATAATACTCAGTTCCACATAGTTCTGTCTATACGCAGATCTGTTCACATTCTCGCTTTTGATTTGGGAAGACCGTTGCTCTTCCCTGCACGCACGTTTTATTGCGGCATTGGCTAGATTTTATAGCTGATGTCAATCATTATTTTGGCGCTTTTTTTGAGTGACGTTTCCCGCTTTTACGTGCTCTCCCCTTCCTGTATATAATCCCGGAAGTGACTATTTCAATTTTTCTTCCGCAGAAATTCATGCGACAGAGAGTTCCTGCTTGGTAGAACATTCAGTGCGGTATGTTTTTCATATTATTACATATTATTTTTGCGGGGGGCTTCGTACTTATCAGTATGCCATTTGGGCATTTTTTAATTAAGGGAGAGTGAATACTCATTTCAGGAGATTGGCAAAATGTTTTTTATCTTGTTTTTTATCTAGGTTTTATTTATATTTTAACATTTTTGTTTAGCGCCTTATGTGGTTAGCTTTAAAATCAAGCGTATTCATTTAGATATAAGCTTCCGGTTTTGGTGCGAATAAGAAGTTTGGCCATTTTGTGTGCCATTTTTTCAAGTGGTTTTCTCATCTGTTTAAAGAATGTGCTTCATTTAACGAAAGTGGTTGTGCCACAACTTTGGATTCATTTTCTTTTTAGACTTTGCACACATATTTAGCTTATTCAGATTTTATGACTAGCGTCATTTTATATACTTCGTTTTATGAGTTTTTCTTTTTTTGACGTTATATACATATTTAGCTCACTCAGATATTATTATCAGCGTTATTTTATATACTCCGTTCCATGTATTTTTTGGATATTACATACCTTCTGGAAAAGAATGGATTACACAATATTTATTATTTTTATTTCAGTTTTACTTTGACATTGATACTTGGCATTCCTTTATACATTTTTCACATTTGATTATGATGTCTGTGTGTTGGTATCTATCCATGTGGAAGCATGCCTAGTTCATCTTATTTCTTGTTTATGGTTCCATGGAAATATGTTATGTGCCTTTTGGATATGTATCAAATATATGTGTATTATTTTAAAATCTATGTGTGACACTTCAACCTATGGTTTGATGGAAATTTTTTTTGAAATTCATTGATTTAAACTCATATTGGTTTTGTATTTCTTATTTTTAGACATCCTTGTTCTTTACAATTTCATTGTAATTCAGCTGTTTCATCTGTTCCAACCAAAGCTGATAAGTATGTTTTTAGAGTATCATTATACTTACTATATTCATCCTTTTTTTTGTTTTAAATTTGTTGTATTATGTTTAGTTATTTATGTCAATATATTTGTTTATTTATAGACCCCTGATGCAGGCCGGTGTGGCCGAAACACGATTTGTGTCGGGCTTTTATTGATTTTAATAAAGACATTGTTTGGGAAGACATTACATGAGAGAGGACTCTTTTTTGGATCCACTGTGTGTACCTGGTGTTCTTCATTTCTCCTGTGGAGAGATCACCTTCTGTGGTTGTTTCGCTCCTACAGTTTGATACATCGGGAGCATTTGACACAGTGGATCATGTTCTTCTGCTTAATAAACTGAGTGAGTTTGGTCTTTCTGGATCAGTTTTGTGTTGGTTTGAGGGTTTTCTCAAAAATAGGTAATATAGAGTCATTAAGAATGGAAAACGTTCTGATAGTTAGAGCCCCGTTTTGGGGGTTCCTCGGGGTTCTCCTGTCTTATACAACAATTTTATGAGTTCTGTAGGATTTGCCTTGCACTCATCTCTGTTTTACATCTGTTCTTATGCAGATGATATATTCATCTTGGTTCTAGTTTACTGCATATAGAACAAGACAGAGAATCCTTAGACCTTGACTGTCTTGAAAAAACACAGCATTGGACCTTGCATAATCTTTTGATATTTAGGGGCCCTTTTACAAAGGCGAGGTAGTCTCCATGCATGTGCAGTACACACCAAAATGAGACTACCACCAGGCTAGCGCACACCACCGGTGGTAATTTCACATTTGGTACACGCCTATAGCACCAGGACAAATTGTTTTTTAATTTCCTACTGCATGTGGCATTTCTGGCATTAATTGACAGTCGGTACATGCCGACTGGTCACCACACATGTAGCACGTGAACCCATACTGTTAGATCAATGGGTGGCGTTAAGGGCTCAGGCCGTAAATAGGCACGCTCTGGTTTCAATTTTTCCCCAGCCCATTGACAAAAAGCCCTTTTCCCCAGATGCAGTAAAAACTGACCTGGCACGTACCAAAAACACGCATCCACACTACCGCAGGCCACTTTTTGCCGCAGCTTAGTAAAAGGACCCCTAAGACAATTGAAGGCAGTCAGAGATTATTTTTTCCTGAGCAATTTAGAAAGTTGGTTCAGGCAACAATCTTACCACAATTGGACTGTTGTAGTTCATTATATTCTGGTATTTCTCAAGTTTCTTGGTCACGTCTACAGCTTTTACAAAATTGTGCTGCTAGACTAATTTTTGGTCAGAAAAAGTTTGATCATGTTCCTCCATGTCTCAGGGAACTGCATTGGCTGCCGGTAAAGGCCAGAGTAGATATTAAATTGGCATGTCTTACATATAAGATTATTCATGGTTATTGTCCATTAGATCATATAACTTTAATTAACTTTCCGACTGCACTATTATTGACTCGATCAAAACTTAAATTGGATTTGAGTTTTCCTTCTGTTAGTCAGATTCGTTTTCAAAGTTATTCTGCTATAAAACTTTAGAACAATATTCCTATCCATATTCGGAGTACAGGTTCTTATTCTCAATTTAGGCTTTCTTTGAAGACTTATCTGTTTGAGAAATACTTTCAAACTGTTTGATAATTACTGAGTCCTGATTTTTTTTGTAAGCCATTTTGATTTCATTGAGACTTAAGCGGGATATAAGAGCTGGAAATGAAATGAAATGACACAAACTCGTTGACTGTGCACCTCCAATGATTGTGAAAAGTTGGCTGCTATATTCGAGGTTATGGGAAGGTTCTACAATTGCTTTACTATACCGTGTCCTCTTTTTTCTGACTAGGGAGCTGGCTCCTCCTGTCCCTCTCTCCTATTTCACTCTCCTCCACTTATCCAATGATAGGTTAAGACTGCTCCATTGCATTCATGTCCAGATATATAGGCACCTGCCTAGTGTGCCAGATTCTGAAGAGACAAAGATGGCAATTCTATAAAGTGGCACCCAGTGTTAGGCATCAAGGGGCACGCTTAGTGCCAACTCTATAATGGCTTTGGGGCACCTTTTGGTAGGCACAGTCACTTATGCAATGTCAGTGGCAGGTGTAAATGGGCACGCCTAAGTGCACCTTGCAGTATGCACAACTGATAGTATTCTATCAGTTGCACGCATCGCTAGGTGGCACGCCTGTGACATGCCGATGCTGGTCCCACATTAATGCACCCTTCTGCACTATGCAACTTAAACACACAGGGCTGATCCTCAGACAGCAGAAAGTAGCCGGGCTGCCTCTCACGGTCAGCGCTGAGCCCGAATATTCAATACCGGGCTGTTTCTAGTGACTGGCATTTAATATCCGAGTGGTTTATACCATGCCCCCTCCCTACCCATCTTCAAATCTCTGCTTAAAACTCACCTCTTCAATGCTGCCTTCGGCGCCTAACTGCTCGAGAAATATAAAATACCCCAATCTATCCACCCTATCAGATTAACTGTTCACTCGTCCTCTAGATTGTTCACTTGTCTTTAGTTTGTTCTCTTGTCTTTTAGATTGTAAGCTCTTTGAGCAGGGACTGTCCTTCTATGTTTGAATTGTACAGCGTTGCGTAACCCTAGTAGCGCTTTAGAAATGGTTGTTGTTGTTGTTGTTTAACCAGCCAAGTCAATATTTAGTGCTGGCTGGTTACGTTTAAACTGGCCAAAGATATTCCAGCTATTTTGGTAGCCTAATTTGGCTGCTAGACTTAACTGGTGATGTGCTGAATACCGGCAGATAGCCGGTTATTTTGCACGATATATCTGGCTATCTACTAAGTCTAACCAGCAACATTCAGTGGGAGATAGCTGGCTGTCTCCTACTGAATATTGCTGGATAACTGGTTAAGTGCCATTTAACCAGCAAGGTGTCATTCTTGGCCGGTTAAATGGTTTTAAATATTGGGTGGAGTGTTTATAGAATAGCATCATAGTAACATAGTAGATGACGGCAAAAAAAGACCTGCATGGTCCATCCAGTCTGCCCAAGAAGATAAATTCATATGTGCTACTTTTTTTATTTGTACTGTCCTCTTCAGGGCACAGACCGTATAAGTCTGGCCAGCCCTATCCTCGCCTCCCACAACCAGCTCTGGCACAGACTGTATAAGTCTGCCCAGCACTATCCTCGCCTCCCAACTACCAGTCCCACCTCCCACCACCAGCTCTGACACAGACCATAGGTGCTAGACACTATAGAATAGCGTCTAGCACCTACGCGAATAAATGTCAATGGGATTCTTGTTTACTGTTTATATATATATATATATATATATATATATATATATATATATATATATATATATATATCCCCAAAAAGAGAGTCCAATGTGGAGTAATCATGGGGAACTCATGCTATGACCATATTACTCCCATTCTGAAGTCTTTGCACTGGCTTCCTGTAAAGTTTCACATTGAGTTTAAAATTTTATTATTGGTTTTTAAAGTATTGAATGGCTGTATTTCTCCAACACTGAGTTCCACTCTAAGATGTTATCAACCCCAACGTGCTCTTAGATCACCTCAACAGCAGCTACGATATCCCATCTTTTAGGCAGGTTCACTTAGAAGAGTATTAGATCTTCTATATTTTATTTAAAGGCTCTAAATATAGAACAGCTTGCCTATTGAACTTTGGTCCTTGCAGAACATTGTTCAATTTAAGAGAGAATTAAAAACCTATATGTTCATTTATTTTGTATGTAATTTTGTTCCCTGCTTAGAATGACTTGGATGTAGTGGGCTAGAAATAAAGTGTTATTATTATTATTATTATTGTTATTATTACTAATAATAACAGTAAGTAACATAACATATAAATCTGTCAAAATAAAAGTTCAGTTAACCTAAGACATACCATAAAATCATAATCTATCAAACAAAAATGTTTAAAGTTTTTTGTGAAATGTTAGATAACTCGACTCAGTCCTGATAACAAGATGAAGAGAATTCCAAAAGAACACTGCTGTAAATGAGAACATAGTATTGGCCATTTTAACAAAGCATATACTTTTGAAAAAAGGAGGCCAGAGTTTAAATTGACTGTATAAACGAGAGGAAAATCTGAACAAAGGAGTAGCAATTAAATGTATCAGTAATTTTGAAGTAACCCTATAAAGGATCTGAAACTCAAGCAGGCTGATTTGAACAGGATTCTCTTGTGTATAGGTAGCCAATGTAATTTAGTTGATATTATTTATGTGCATAGATGCACCTGTTCTATAAATTAGTGCAAATAAATTATATCACTAATTGTCATTTAAGCGCTTAGCTGCTAGGTATTAGTGTGTCTCTTATAGAAATGCTCTTAAGATTCCTAAGCTAAATGGCAGCCTGATTCTACTTTATTTAGAACCATGCTCTATGATCTCTTGGAGACAAACATACCCTTCCTACCTATGGATGGTAGGGGCTGAATTCAGTAAATAATGCCCAAAGTTAGGTGCTGGGAAGATCAACTCTAAACTAGTATTCTGCAAGGGGCACTCTGCGAGGAACATCCGTTACAGAACACTTAGGGGGTCTTTTACTAAGGAAAGTTAGCGTTTTTAGTTCCACTACAAATCAGCTGGTGCTAAATGCTAAGACGCCCATAGGAATATAGGCCCTTATTCTATAAAGGTTATGCTCCTAAATTTATGCTTCTAAATTTATGAGCATAATTTATGTTCCTAAATTACGAGCATACTCTGTGCTCCAAAATAGATTTTGCTTCTAATTTAGGAGCGTAAATTATGCTCATAAATTAGGAGCTTAAATTTTAGGAGCATAACCTTTATACAATAAGGACCATAATGGGCATCTCAACATTTTGCACCCGATATTTTTTTAGTGAGAGCTAAAAATGCTAGTGCACCTTAGTAAAAGACTCCCTAACTTATTGTTGATCTTAAACCTTGCTATGGGCACAGCACTTATGCTTACTAAAACCTGGTGTAAATGGTGGTACTCAACTAATAGAAGTTAGGCGCACACATGGCATAATTTTATTACATCAAGCCTAAATCCTGGAAATGCCCCTGACCTGCCTATGCCCCTCCCATAGTCACACCCCCTTTTGAGGTGCACACTATGAATTTTAGGCGCAATGTTATAGAATTGGGCATGGAGCGCATAATTTCCAATTATTGTCAAGTGCCTGTTAACCCCAATTATTAATTGCTAGCACCTAGTTAACTAATGAGTTCGCGCACAGATCTGCAATCTGTGCCCAAATTTCCGCACTCCACTTTGGGCGGCCTATATAGAATCTGGCTCTAGGGCCTTAACACTGGCCCTGACTGTACTACAGAGATAAGTGTAATGAACAGCATGACCAACATGTAAAAAGTGGAAGTTAACTGTTCTACTGACAGTTGACTTTGATATCACCACATAAAGGAGAAAGCTACAGTGCAAAATGATGTTTTTGCAGAATGAACTCTCAAACAATTGGTTTGTGTGACTTTTATTTTCATTTGTTGAGTTATATGATTTTTATGTATATCAAAGTGGTAAAATCCAAACATTATTATGAAATTGGGTGCCTAACTGTACAGTCTGTTATATTCCATAGTAGTGAGCCCTTGGACCCCAGTTGTAGGCCTGACTGTAGCAGACAGATCACCTCCAAGGGCCAAGGAGAAAGGACAAAGCAGGAAACAGAAGCCAGGAGAGAAAGGAACCTGAGAGCTAGCACAGCTGGAACTCAGGAGCTTGGCATGGCTGGAACTCAGGAGTTTAGCACGACTGGACCTCAGGAGCTTGGCATGGCTAGCAGGATCCAGGAACAAGGCTCAGTAGAAACCAGGAACAAGGCTAGCAGGAACCAGGAACAAGGCTCGGTAGGAACTGGGAACAAGGCTAGCAAGAACCAGGAACAAGGCTAGGTAGGAACTGGGAACAAGGCTAGCAGGAACCAGGAACAAAGTTAAGGAACTGGCAACAAGGCTCAGTAGAAACTAGGAACAAAACTAGCAGGAACCAAAAACAAGGCTTAGCCTCAGGGTGTGACACTAGAATATGCTGGAAGCATGATGACCTTCAAGCAAACGAGTTGCAAAAGCACTGGAAAAGAACCATGGACCTCTGTTAAATGCATCTAGTCCCACAACATCATGCAGGGGTGTCTCTCCTGAAGTTCCTGTCATGACCCCGATAACCATGGCCTGTGGTGCGGGCACACGCCCTAGGAGGGCAGCGCTCAGCCAACAAAGAGAGGCAGAGGGAATTCAGCCACAACTGGCATGAAGGGGAGCTGTCACAGAGGTGTTGCAGTGGTGAAGAGTCACAGTAAGACCGTGACACAATCAAACAGTCACTTGTGCTGTTTAACATATTCCTGGAAACAGAAGTGATGAATGCGGGGATCAGATCTTTACTTTATTTTATTTCTTATTAATCTCCAATATTCCCATACAAAGTTCAGTGTGACTTACATCAAGAAATGAAGTACATCTATCAGAAATACAGATCTCTAGATATCACAAAATTATTTAAAGTTATCAAAACGGCAGAGGATTGTGAGGAATTGCAGAAGGATCTTGTGAGACTAGAAGACTGGGTATCTAAATGGCAAATTAAATTTAATGTGGACAAGTGCAAAGTGATGCACATAGGGGAAAATAAGGTAGATTTGGGAGAGCCGTTGCTCATTCCTGGAAATGAATTATGAGAAATAGATGTACTTTTTGATCCGCTGGGTAGTTCTGAACTGAACTGGCCACTGTCGGAAATCAGATACTGAGCTCAATGGATCTTGGTCTGATATAACTTGGCATCATAGGAGGTGGGATGTGGCCGAGATAAGACTCCGAATGCAGGCAGAAGCCTCTTGCTTGAATCACTGCAGCTGTTGTTTATCAGCAAAGGCAGAATTCAGGACCCAGGAAGCAGTGGCAGAGCCACGGGTGGGCCAGGGTCCACTCACTTTGGGCTCAGGCCCCACCCAAAATCAGTGCTCTGTTGGCATGGCTGGCAGGGATCTGTAAACCCCACCAGCTGAAGATCTCCTCTCAGAAGAAAGAACACTTACACCCTGTGTAGCCAGCAGTGTCCCCGAGATGCTGCTGTGCCACCACTCTCGCATGCTCATTTTGTGCACATGCGCAGAGGCTGGCTGTGTCAGTGGCTCTGGGGCACTGCCACCAGCTGCGCAGGGTGTAAGTGTTCTTTCTGCTGGGAGGAAGTCTTCGACTGGCAGTGCTTGCGGATCCCTGCCAGCTCAGGTGTTTCTTTTGGTTTGATGGGGGGGAGGAGACCACTAGTGAGGGGCGAGGAGGGTGGGGAAGAGGTGAATTTTTAAGCCCACCCTCTTTGGGCTTAGGCCCACCATCAATTGACCATCTGGCTAAGTTCCTGCCAGGAGGTGCAGGGGGGAGAGACGCTGGAAGGACCCATGGGGGGGAGGGGGAGACAGAGGCAGCGGGAGAGATGCTGTCTGGACCAGAAGAAGGGAGAGGGACTCGAGAGCTGCTGAACTCATCCAGGGGGGGAGAGACAGAGAAGGAGAGATGTTGAATCCTCTGTGGAAGGGGAGGGGGGGGGGGGAAGGAGATTCTGGCCACATGGGGGAAGGTAGGGAGGGGAAGGGATGATGCCAGACTATTGGGGGGGGGGGCGTGTAGGGAGGGAAAGGGGAAATGTTGGATTATATTGGTTAGAAAGGGAAATAAGTGCCTCTTTGACAGTTCTATAATGCCTTCTCTCTCACTTTTATTGTTTGTCTGACATCATGGGAAAGGGAGTAGATTTCAAGCTAACCACAGCTTTTCACTCAACATCCTAAGAGGCTGAGAAAATTCCTGGAAACCTCAGAGTACCTGATCCCCCTATTAAAGCCATGGTGCTTCCTGAGTATAATAATAAGTGTTTGTGTCACCTGCCTGTTCTGCGGACAACACACAGTTCAATTATCCCTCTTTTATGTAGTCGTGTGAGCCGAGGTTTACTGTGCGTAGCTCACAAAAAGGCAAAGTGAACATAAACAAACATCATTCTGAGAAAGGTGTTACTGGATGAATACATTAAAGATAAGTATTGATTTCTGTAAATAGAATCAATTTGATTTATATCAACTCAAAACCACAAACTCTGGTAAAAATAAATATATTATTTATTTTAGTGCAAATTAATGATCATATTGCACTTAGTAACCTATGATCAATAATACAAGTGGTTTTAAAGCTTGAATGTTAAAAATATTATCAGTGTTTAAAGTCCCTACTGGATCCAGCTACTACACTCTAAAATATTTGTTTTCCTTCTATAGGAATCAACAGAATCACTTACAATCACAGGTAGGTATTACATATTACACAACTTACATAAATTTCCCTAATACTTTTCTTCTTGAGCAATTACAGTTCTTTTCTCTTTCTGATTTATTTTCTATAGGAATTACTTTAAAGGTAAGTATCAACTACTATTATTTCAAACCAATTATATGGCCAAGAAATGATTTAACTATTTTTTTTTATTTTTCTTTTCTCAGGTTCTCAGTTCTTTAAAGTAAGTATGTATATGCTTTGTAAATGCAAAATGTCTCTCTCAGCTCAGAACCCAATTATCCTCATTCTCCTGCAGTACTGAGCTGGATTCCTGCTTTCTTGACCTTGGGATCAATTCTTCTGTATTGGTTGTCTTCACTTTGTCTTCTTCCTAAACTTATACTTTAATGAAAATAAAAGGAGAGAGTCTACCTTCCTGCAGTGTGTGCACTTTAATGTAAGCCTGCCTGTTACTGGGACCTGAACTGGATTCTAATATAAAATAAATTAAAATAAAATCTCTGAGTCTGATCTCCTAACTTAACCTAATAAACATTCATTTCTTTTCCCTGACTAGAAAGAGAGCAGTTGCTGAATTCACAGTTCACCACTGACCATGTCATTCACTCACACACACACACACACACACACACACACACAGTCGGACTGAATTCAATTAGCTCTAAGAGGTTTTACTTCAGTTAACTCTTTTCAGCACTTTTCAAAGTAAGATATCTTTAAATAGTGTTCTTTCACCTTAAATAATATCAATATCTGAATGCATCCATTCAGGAAATCTAGACTGTCCCAATTTGTTTGACTGTACTTTTTGTCCTTTAGATTGTAAGCTCCTTTGAGCAGGGACCGTCCTTCTTTGTTAAATTGTTCAGCGCTGCGTAACCCTGGTAGCGCTTTAGAAATGTTAAGTAGTAGTAGTAGTTAAAGCCTATGAAACAGCAGCTCTTCCCTTCCCAGGTAAGAAATCAGAACTGCTTAAATTACAATACAAACCTCTTATACCCTTATTACTTTCACACAGTATATCCTCAATCAGTCCTTTATTGTTGCACTCATATTTGTCAGTTATTCCTTCCTCACAAGCCTCATACACCTAGACACACTAGGAAACAGGTCTTCCCTCATCTGGATCTTCCGTTGCTCTCTTTAACTGTCACCAAGCAAAAACCCTAATTGTTACACTCATAGTTTGTCAGTTATTCCTTCCTCACAAGCCTCATACACCCAGACACACTAGGAAACAGGTCTTCCCTCATCTGGATCTTCAGTTGCTCTCCTTAACTGTCACCAGGCACAAAAGCTAACAGGAGTAGTGCAGCCAATCAGGAATCTCTATTTGAGACCATATTTCCATACAGAGATTCTACTAGGCATTTTAGGATAAAAACAAGACATAAAACCTTCGTTTTGGACTCACTTCATAGTTAAGGTTATAGCCATGCTCTAATGTTACCTATAAAAAATTCCATGAAAAGTAGCCCTCACATACCCAAACTGGAACACTCCAAAAATGGACTCATTTGCATGAATTCCAAGCTTCAAAAACCTTACAGCCAATAAAGAAAAGCTTCTAGCATCTGAATTCTAATCTTAAAATGCATGCAATCCCTTTCAAAACACATTTTGGATTCTTTTAAAACTTTAAGGTGTCAGTGCAAGTCTCCTTTGAGTGTACTGCGCATGTGCCAGGATTCACGGTGTCTTACCGTTACTATGGCAACCAAGGATGCACTCAAACACCCCTGCACTCCCAGCAATCTTTAGGGCATATGTAATTAAAATTGCGCAACATGCACGAGCGTTGTGATCCCATGACAGACCCGCCCCTGGCACAAAAATCCAGCCTAGAGCCTCCCCACAGCTCCTAAACGCCAGGTACTAAATAAATAAAAAAGTTTCTTCCACTGGTTACATTTAGCTTGTGCATTGTGCCTGAGGGAACTTTTAATTTATTTTATTTTAATTTATTTTATTTGTTACATTTGTATCCCACATTTTCCCACTTATTTGTAGGCTCAATGTGGCTTATGTAATACCGGAGAGGCCTTTGCAGGCTCCAGTGTGAATAAATATAGGGTGATGTTGTGGTAAGACCAAGTTCATGTGGCACAGCCATATTAGGGAATCGGAGAATGGAAGAGTTGTGTTATGTCCATTACATGCTTTAGTTTGGTTGTGTTGCAGAGATTAGGCATTTAAGTCGGGGTCTAATGCCCACCCACATGGTTCATATTAGCATGATTTCTTGTTCAATGCAATGTGAAAGGAAAGCAGGTAGGGTTACCATATGGCTCCAGAAAAAGGAGGACAGATTGAGCCAGTCTGGGTTTTACTTCCATTGCTTTCAATGGAAGCAAAACTCAGACTGGATCAATGTGTCCTCCTTATTCTGGAGCCATATGGTAATCCTAAAAGCAGGCACATACTACTTTGGGCAGCTCGCTTTCAATAAGGTGGTTTCTAGGAGCACCTGCACAGCACTTTTGATCAGGACAGGATTAACCTTTTGATGGCAAACAAGCATGTTGGGCCCCCTATTGTAGCATAAGCACATTTTAAACCTCCCACATAGTTCTGACTGTAGAGGAAAAGCCGGCAGGTAAGAAACAGTGGCGTAGCCACAGGTGGGCTGAGGTGACCCAGGGCCCACTCACATAGGGCTCAGGCCCACCCAACAGTAATACACATTTAGCAGTAGCTGGTGGGGATCCCAATCTCTGCCAGCTGAAGACTTCCCCCTGATAGTAACGAAAATGCTACTCTCCACGATACCGGCACCTGCACATTCTCAGTTTTCAGCGCCTGCCTGCTGTAAACTGCTTTTCCACCAGTAATTTTTTTTGTGGGGAGGAGAACACTTGGTGCCCACCCACTTCTTGCCTAGGCCCACCCAAAATCTGCTGTCTGGCTACGCCCCTGGTAAGAAACATTACTCACCAGCTGCTCCTGCTGATTGAAATCGATGAACAGGGGGTAAGGAGAATAGACAAACCTCTGCAAGAAGTGGTGCCTCCCTCCCTTCCTTCTGCCAACAAATGACTGGCCATTCCTTGAATCTTTCTGCAGCTTTTGATCTTATGGATCATGCTTTTCTTATCTCAGGCTTAGCTTCTCTAGGGATTTCAGGAATGGTACCATGTTGGTTCTTCTCTTTCCTTTGTTCCCGTTCTTAGTTTATAGTTTCTTCCTCTGAATTGTCTCCCCAGATGCTACACTGTGGGGTTCTGCAAAGCTCTGAACTTTCTCCTCTTCCATTTAATTTGTTCCTTAGCCCTTTAGCATCAATTATTCAAAGTTTCTGTATTTCCCCATATATTTACACTGATGACATCCTCTTGCTATATTACATTGATCTTGTTTCACCATATATTTCTTCTTTCCAATCTTGTCTTGATGCTGTGTCACTTTGGCTCACGTCACGTCGCATGATCCTCAATCCAGATAAAATAGTACCAAGATGGATCACTGGTCGAAACAGTTTCCCTTCCCTAAATCTTCTTCTCTTAGGAACATCTACTAAGCCAGTTACTACTTTCCGCTACCTGGGAGTGTTGGGGGGGGGGGGGGGGGTGGAATTCTCAATTATCTTTTGTACTACACATTTCTTCTCTTGTCAAATCCTGCTTCTATACTCTTAGACAGCTCCGATCTGTACAAAAGTTTTTTGACCATGACACTTTTCATGCCTTTATCCTCTCTTTATTTACATCCAAGCTTGACTACTGCAATGCTATTTTTGCCAGTGCTACTCAAGCCTTTATAAGGAAATTACAATCATTGCAGAATACTGCCATTTGGGTTCTATGTCATGCTGGAAAGTTTGACCATGTGACTCACCTTCTTTTTTTTTTACATTTATTCTATATGTTTTATTAAAGCGTTTGTCATACAAATAATACAAAAGTGAACACTAAAGCAAACAAAACCCCCCAAAAATAAACACAAATATGTTAAAAAAAAAAAAAGATCAGCATAACATAATCAGAGGTCCATGGCAATACCTGTAAACAAATAGTATGGATACCCCAGGTCAATGAGTGCTATGCGGCTCCTGGCAAAAGAGATCTAAACGAGCCCAGGTCCGCAAAACAGACCTAATGGTTCTACGCCTATGGGCCAAAATTGTTTCGTATTTCCTGATCACGCATACATATCTCCACCATTCATTATAATTCAAGTACACATTGTTTTTCCAATTGGAGACAATTAAATGCAAAGCAACAGCTAGCAGTATATTGTACAATTTCTTATCCGACTCCAAAAGAGAGATAGCAGGACAAGAAGCTCTTAAGATCACGACCTCATAAGACAGCGCAGTGGACTCAGGCAAGCGAAAGATTAAACACCTTCTTAAAGACCATCATTGGTTACTGGTTTCCTTTTGGGAGCAATATAAGATTCTTCTTTTAGCTTTCAAGGCCTTCCACCTTACATTGCATCCCTCACTATCTCTTACTCTTCTTTCTGCACTTTGCATTTCCTGAATGATCTTTGTATGATTTTGCCCGGCCCTAGACTAGCTAAACATGAAAACACTAGGCACAATGTATTTATTTTCTTCCTACTACCTGGAATAACCTCCCGTGAGAAATCAAAGCTGAAATGTCCCTTCCCAATTTTAAAGTCACCATTAAGACTTGGCTTTTTAGGCAGACGTTTGGTGACCAGTAGCAAGTGCTGCGTCTACACCTCCCCCCCCCCCTTTCATCTTACTTGCTATCTTTCCTCCATTAGGTCTGTGTTGTGTTGAATGCGGTTTTCTCTGCTTTTCTATCTGAATTATGGAGTTTCTTTCTTTCTGTATTTAGTCTGTTAACAGTTTAGTTCAGTTCTCAGTCATAGAGGTATACTAAATTTGAATAAAGAATAAAGAAAAATGAACTTCTGCAAACAGTGGTGCCCCCCGTCGCCCACCCACTCTTCTTTCTTCTAGCAAATGACTTACCAGGGCAAAAATTTGCCTTAGGAGCTATTGAATTACAACATCTGAGAGAGCCTCAGGAATAATGTCAGGAAGTACTTTTTCACAGAGACGGTAGTAGATACCTGGAATGACCTCCCTTGGGAGGTTGTGGAGATGAAAATTGTAACAGAATTTTAAAATGTGTGAGATAAACACAAAGGAATCCTATACGGAAGGCATGGAGCCAAACAAGCTTAGTGTTGATTAGATGGCAGCACCAGTAATTGGGAAGCAAAGTCAGTGGTGGGCAGACTTCTGCGGTCTGTGCCCTGATCGTGGCTAGAAAGATTAGGATGGGCTGAAGTGGGGCTTAGATGACAACTTCAGAAGTTGTAGAACAAGACCAGTGCCAGGCAGACCTCTATGGTCTGTGCCCTGAAAATGGCAAGGATAAATCAAGGTCAAGCATACAGTATATATGTATTATCACATCACGCCTTATGCTATGAGTTTATAATGTTGGGCAGATTGGATGGATCGTACAGGTCTTTATCTGCTGTCATCTACTATGTTACTATGTTTGGGCCCTAGGCACATGCCTAGTTTGCCTATGTCTTAATCCTGCACTGCTTTTGATACAGTGAAGAGAAGATCACTAACAGTTAGGCATGAGTTGCAGAGCCACCAAGTTACCCTGTTCTAAGAGGGAAATTTTAGGCCAGTCTTGAATTTCAAGCAAAGTTCACTGGTACATTATGGGACATGCAGTACTGATTTTGGTGGGCAGAATCAGGGACTAAAATACCACACTGCTTTTGGAATGTAAGTTCAAAGTCTCCCTTCTGGAACTGGGTAATTTCACAGCTCTGGGGTTTCCTACTGTGGGCACAGGCCTGTTAAAAGGACTAACTTGTTAGAGAAATACACTGCCCGGTTCATAGACCCTGGGGAGAAGAGTCTTAGGAGTACATCAGAAAGAGAAATCCATCCTGGGGGTTCCATCAGGCTACAGGACAGGCAATATGGGATTATACACCTGAGTATAATCCAGAGAAAGAATGCTCTTTGTGATGACCTTTGATAAGCATAGCTGAAGTTTACATCACTTACCAAGCTGAAGATCATCACAGTAAGTATTTACTTGTTACTAACGTTATAATAAAGTTAAGTTTATTCCTGATCCTCCTGATGTATTGTGTGGTTCCTCTGCTGGGAGCTGGAGGGAGCCTGGACTCAGATACATGTCTCCCAAACCCCAGTTTAAACTCTAGATCCATAACTATTCCCAGTTGACTGAGAGGAGCCTGGAAGAGTGAGTGCGAGTGGCTTGAGAGTGATTCAATTTGTGGAGTTGGGAAACTGAGAATGAACCAGCACTTTCTTCTTGGGACTTGGGTCCAGGAACTAACCTAGGTGAGTTCTTGGTTGCACTTGCTCTTAATATATCAGTTAGAGTAGCACAGTACATAGGCTGTGTGCTTTGGGCTCTAAGGGGTCCTTTTTACAAATACGTGCTAAAGAGTAGCCTGTGTGATTTTCCTGCATGTTCAGGCCACCTCTTAGGGCATCTGCATAAATGCTGAAATTCTATTTTAGGCAAAATATCCCCGGCATGAAATGAACTCTTATAAGATGAGTACTAAGTTTTTGAGTTTAATTTGTTTGACACTTCTAGCAATAATGCTGATAAAAAGGATCTGAAGGCGACGAAACAGTGTGACAAGGCGGTGGCCATAGCCAGAAGGATGCTAGGCTGTATAGAAAGAGGTGTGACCAGCAGAAGAAAGGAGGTGTTGATGCCCCTGTATAAGTCATTGGTGAGGCCCCACTTGGAGTATTGTGTTCAGTTTTGGAGGCCGTATCTTGCTAAGGATGTAAAAAGAATTGAGGCGGTGCAAAGAAAAGCTACAAAAATGGTATGGGATTTGCGTTATAAGACATATAAGGAGAGACTTGCTGACCTGAACATGTATACCCTGGAAGAAGGGAGAAACGGGTGATATGATACAGATGTTCAAATATTTGAAAGGTATTAATCTGCAAACAAATCTTTTCTGGAGATGGGAAGGCGGTAGAATTAGAGGGCATGAAATGAGGTTGAAGGAGAGCAGGCTCAAGAAAAATGTCAGGAAGTATTTTTTCACAGCGAGAGAGTGGTGGATACTTTGAATGCCCTCCTGCGGGAGGTGGTAGAGATGAAAATGGTAACGGAATTCAAAAATGCGTGGGATAAACATAAAGGAATCCTGTTCAGAAGGAATGGATCCTCAGAAGCTTAGTGGAGATTAGGTGGCAGCACCAGTGGTTGGGAGGCGGAGCAAGTACTGGGAAGACTTCTACGGTCTATGCCCCAAAAATGGCAAGGATAAATCAAGGTCAGGTATACATATACAGTAGCACATATGAGTTTATATTGTTGGGCAGACTGGATGGACCATACAGGTCTTTATCTGCCGTCATATACTATGTTACTATGAAAAGAAAATTTGAATGTTTATAAATGGGTATTTAAAGAATTTATCACTTCCCGATGAAGAAGTGGGTGTATAATTCTCACTATATTAAGATAAGAAGTGGTGATTGTCACCGCTGAGGTTAACAGGTAAATCATTTCTATTTGGAGACCCTTAGGTTTCTGAGTATATGACAGCTCCCAAAAGGCATTTTGTGCTGGTGTAAGGGAAATTCTATTTACGGCATTAATGGCCAGGCACTAAGTTCCAAATTAGTGCCTGGCCTTTAACGCATGAGCCCTTACTGCCTGCTATTTACGGACTCACACACTAACCCCGCGGTAATCGGGCAGCAAGTGGTAATGTGGCTACACTGCTGATTACTGCTGGGAACGTCCCCTGCAGTAGAAAATATTTAAAAAAAATTTCCACCATGGGAAACTGCGCACGCTAACTTTGGAACTTCCACCGGGCTCCTGCATTACACCAGTGGTAGGGGCAATTTGGCTCACTCTATCCGTGTGGTAGCCCTACCGTGCCTTTATAAAAGGGCCCCTAAATGACAAAGACTTAAGCTTGAAGACTCTCTCCCCTTGCAGTCAATGCAGAGGCCGGGAAGAATCAGGAACCTAAGACAAGCAATCAGATTTGAAGGGTTCCATAGTCAGGGGAGTTTCCTTCTAAACATAGATCTCTCCCTCTGCTTATAATACTTCTCTCCTTGCCTCTCTCTCTCTTTCTCAAAGAAACCAGAATATCCAGTGGTCAGATATTTCTCTGCCAGCCTACCACTGAGGTCAGCCAAGAGGTAAAATCCAATTTGTTAAAGGCATTCACCCAAACAGCCAGATTACCAGCTGCTCTGCATTCTTAATAATAGACAATAACCATTCATCTATACTCACAATTATATTGTCTATGACATAGCGAGGGCTTTCAATGATCTGGAAAGCTCCGATTTTTCATTCTTTGGATAAATTTTATGCTGCTTTAAAAAAAAGCTACCACAGCCTGATTTTTTCCTCCAGGACTGATAAGACCAGGAACTATCCTCAAATTACAGAGGCAAAAGATAGCATCAGCCAGTCAACTATACTGCTGAGCTAATCCACCTTGTGGTGCATAAAAATCAACATTTTATTTTTCCTGCCAATCACTACAGTTAAGGAACAGTTCAGCAAGTTAATACAAAAGAATTAATGAGAAATCTACCAGCAGAATAAGCCAAATCTACCCCTGCCCATTGGGAAATTATAGGCAGTACCCCTGGTCTGAGCCATGAGAAGAGCCACAAAATCAAGCCTCACTCCCAGAGAATCATCATGGCAGATTGAAACTGAGTGGATCAGGCAGGCAAAGGTTGGTGGTGTTTAAAATTCCTTTCCCTTCCCATGCTGATCAGTGTCAGGAAGAGAATGTGAGCTGCACTGAATTGAGTGATAGCTTTATCCTCTACTGCCTCAGGCCCAACTGCTTTGAACTGCACTACCAGCTCCCATAAAGGACTGGATTCAGTACATAGTTGGCGCCAAAATAATCAGCGCTGAGCGTGATTCTATAAAGGACACATCCTTTATAGACTCGTGCATAATGCCAATTCCCACGCCTAAATTTAGACGCCAGACCACGGCTACTGAAACCTGGTGTAAATGCTGGTACCCAAGTTAGGCACACTGAGACCATATTCTAAAATTCTGTGCGCAATTATTCGGAATGTCCCTGGCACGCCTATAGTCACACCCCATTTTGAGTTGCATGCTATTAGAGTTAGGTGTCAAGCCTTACAGAATAGCACACAGCCAGATGCACATGCAAATTTTAATGAATTCCAATTAACATCAATAATTGTTTGTACTCAATTATTGATGCTAATTGGTTTATTACTCAATTAATTTGTGCATGCATCTTGGGCACTCAGTTCTGGATGCTATATATACAATCCGGGAAAAGACTTCTGTGATAACCTTTGTTTGATTATTTCCTAGAATAAACTTTATGCATTACAAATGATACAAAATTCAGCTGCTCGTATGATTGGGCATTTGGGGAAATTTGATCATGTGTCTCCGGTGTTATGAGCATTACATTGGTTACCTGTAAGATACAGAGTACAATTTAAAGTGTTGGTTTTAATGTTTCAAAGGTTGTATGGAGTCTCTCCTTATTTTTCTGAGGTAGCACAATTTCAGACATCAGATAGATTACTGAGAACATGTAATGATAAGAAAGCAGAAGTACCTGATCAGCGGCGCATTCATTATGCAGAAACAACAAAATGTGCATTTTTTGTTGCAGGTTGCCCTTCCAGGTTTTTTTTATGGTATTGTACTTCCTTGAGGCAGTTTAAGAAAGATCTAAAGACATATTTATTTCTCCAGGCTTTTAATATCTGATGAATTTGTGGTCTGAGTAGTGCAGGCAGTGATGTGTAAATATTTTTTGTCTGTATTTGTTTTTGATTTTATGAGTGTAGTGTTGTAAACCACTTAGTTTTAGGTGGAGTATAAATACAATAAATAAACTTCAACAAAGTACAGTACCTACTAAAGGTGTTTTTCTAATATTCTATAAAGAAATGTAGGTGCTTACTTTTCTTTATAGAATAGGTTTGAAATAAGCATTTCCTTTTTGTTGAGACCAACAGTTCAGATACGACCAAACTAAATGCAGCATGGAAGCACTTGTACAACTGTATGACTTGGTAGTTCCTGTGGGACAGAAATTACAGCATACTGGTAACATAGCTCTTTGGTAAACGTATACAACTGGTAGGCATGCCAAAGAGATCAACGCTGTTAGATTAACATGTTTTCTTTTGCAAACTATCAGAACAAATGGCCCCATGTCACAGATGCAAATATAGCAAACATAGTAACCTCGTAAATAAAATGGTCCACTGAGTCTCCTCAGCAGCAATTTTTCCACTTTGAGAGGATGAACATAAAAATTTCCATAACCCAGCACCCACCCCCTTTCTCCCATGTCCCTACAGGGTTGTACCTAGCACTTTCTGCAGGCTACCCTCATGCTTTCTGTTTGCACTCGTAGCAAACAATAGCCTAGAAGGGCTCCAATGCTGAAAACCACATCTGCAGGTACAAAATGAAGACAATAGTGGCATATGGTATGGATAAAAACAAGGAGAAAATAATATAACAAAAACATGGACAGGAAAAAACACAAAAGCTTCTAGCCATTACCTGGGTTTAGAGAGACATGTGACCTATTTCTCTAAGGCAGGCATTCCCAAACCTGTCCTGGAGGACCCCAGTAAATCAGGATTTCAGGATATCCATTATGAATATTCATGAGATAGATTGACATGTACCACCTCCATTGCATGCAGATTTCTCTACCTGGTTTACCTGTTGGATTTCAGGATTGCTTACTCCTCCAGATTTCATTCCTTTTCTCTTTGGTGTTCCTGTCCCCACTGTGCGTTCATTCCGGTACCTTGGTGTTATTATTGATCTTCAGCTTTCATTTATAGATCAGATCTCTCAGTTGCTCAAGCGAGGCTTCCTGGCACTGCGCCATCTTTATTCTATCCGAAACTATCTGGACTTCCTATTGCTTCATAACCTGATACATGCTTTTGTAATTTCAAAGACTGATTGTAATTCTATTTATCGTGGCATTTCTCATTCCAAACTCCGACAGTTACAGACATTACAAAACTCTTGTGCCCATTTTCTCTACAGGGCAAAAAACTTCTGACCATGTTTCACTGCTCCAAGCATGCCTTACATAAGTACATAAGTATTGCCACACTGGGACAGACCAAAGGTCCATCAAGCCCAGTATCCTGTTTCCAGGTCACAAATATCTGGCAAGATCCCAAAAAAGCTCAATACATTTTTTGATGCTTATCCCAGAAATAAGCAGTGGATTTTCCCAAATCAGTTTAATAATGGTCTATGAACTTTTCCTTTAGGAAGCCATCCAGACCCTTTTTAACCCCCACTAAGCTAACCTCCTTTACCTCTACCCGTTCAACTCCACTCATTATTTTATTGACCTCTATCATATCTCTCCTCAGCTGTCTCTTCTCCAAGCTGAAGAACCCTAGACGCTTCAGCCTTTCCTCATAGTGAAGTCATCCCATCCCCTTTATCATTTCTGTCGCCCTTTTCTGTACCTTTTCTAATTCCACTACATCTTCTTTGAGATGCAGCGACCAGAATTGAACACAATATTCGAGGTATGGTCACACCATGGACCAATACAAAGGCATTATAACGTCCTCACTTTGTTTTCCATTACTTTCCTAATAATACCTAACATTTTATTTGCTTTCTTAGCCATCGCAACACACTGAGCAGAGCATTTCAACATATCATGAACAACAATGCTAAAATCCCTGTTTTGGTCGGTGACTCCTAACGTGGAACCTTGCATTACATAGCTATAGTTCGGGTTCCTCTTTCCCACATGCATCACTTTGCACTTGCTCACATTAAACATCATGTGCCATTTAGACGCCCAGTCTCCCACTCTCGTAAGGTCCTCCTGTAATTTTTCACAATCCTCTCACAATTTAACAACTTTGAATGACTTTGTGTCGTCAACAAATTTAATTACCTCACTCATAGGCGGTCGGTGGCCCAACTGTTTGGGGAGGCTAAAGGGGGCGGGGTTATGGGTGGAGCCAGGGGCGGAGCTTATATCCACAATTGATAACACACAGAAAAAAAATAAGTAAAAATAAAAGTCACAATTAATACCTTTTATTAAATTTAGATATTAGATATGTATCATATGTCAAAGAATAAAGTGGTTGCTCAAAGCATATACTAACCACAATCGCTCAACTGCAAAACACTATGCACAAATTTGTGCAAAAACACACTCAGAACCTTACTGTACCATAACACTAGGCAGACCCTAATACACCAATATACCACCCATACGGAAAATGCAGACCGTTAACAATATGAAACAAGGGATCATAATACCACAATTCTCATGTAGAGCCACAAAACACCCTTTTAGGGTGGATAGTGTTCACAATGAGCTCCTTTTATTAACAACCATATGTAGATCCTTCAAGAGGTAGTGTGTCATGATTTAGGCTCTAAAACCCTTTCTGATGTTTTGGTGCCACCTCAGTAAGGCCAACACACAATCTCTCCACTGCAAAACACTATACACAAACTTGTGCAAAAACACACTCATAACCTTACCAAACCATAACAGAACTAATTCCAAGGACAGGAGGAGCACAACCTTATGCGTGGAAAGGCAGAACTGTAATTACACCGGGCTCTAAAACACCAGTACACAACCTAGTGAAACAAAAATACAAAACAAAATGCCGGCAAATACTACACACTAGCAGAATACTGCATCTTGATCACGCATGAAAAACACATGACACAACAGATATGAAGACAAAACTGGAAAGTTACCACAAGAAGTCAGACTCGGCATGTAGCAATACTAGAAAAATTGAAACTTACATGCAAAATATCACAGATGCACATTTCCAAAAGCTGATATTTCAATTAATAAATTCAGAATAAAATTCTTCTTTCTACCTTGTTGTCTGCGCATTTTATTTTTGTAGTCAGGCTGGTCCAGTGTCTATTTTCTGTTTTTCCTGTTTTTGCAGTATCCCCTGTCTGTTTGACATTTCTTCTGTCTTGTCCACCATTGATCTTCCATCTGTGTCCCTACTGGTCCCGTCCAGCATCTCCATTCTGTGTGTCCCTGTCCCATCTGCCCTCTTAGTGTCTCTGTCCTCCCATTGCATTCAGCATCTGTGTCTCTCTGTGTTGCTCTTTCCTGCATTTCATCCTGTTTGTCCCTCCCCACCCTACCCTACCTCATTGTGTCCAGCATTGCCCCTGTGTGTCCCTTTCCCTATGCTTTCTCCATGCCCTGCATCTCTTCGGTTTCCCAGACCTTCCTCTATCTTTCCTTCCTCCTGCACTCCTACTGTGGGGCCTGAATGCCTTCCAGTATTGCTCTCTCTTGGGTCTCCAATATATCTCCCACTTTCTTTCATTCTGTCAATTCTCACTCTCCCCCCCCCCCCCCCCCCCCCATCTACCTTCTTATTCTCAGACGAGGAGGAGCGGAGCGGAGGGCTGCTTCCTGCCCTTGGCTGTTTCACACCAGCATCCTGCGCGAGAATAAAGAAAAGCTTGATCGCTGAGGGTAGCGACACTGCAGCGATTAAGGCAGGCTGCCTCGATCTTCCCAGTGATGACTCCCGCCCGCGCGGAACAGGAAGTTGCATCAGAAGAGGGCGGGAGGCATCACTGGGAAGATCGAGGCAGCCTGCCTTAATCGCTGCTGCGCTGCAGTGTCGCTACTGACAGCGATCAAGGCAAATTAGCAGCACCATCGATTCGATCGGACGACCGACTACAGATGCCCGCACCTGAAGCCTACTACAGAGCCTGGAGATTGCGAGGGGACACACACACACACCGATCGCTACAGTAAGAGCTGGTAGGCTGGGTTTTAGTTGCTGCAATGCTGCTGGACATTTGGAGCAAGAGGCAGATGGGGAAGCTCACAGCTGGGCTGGGGAGGCTTAGCCTCCCCAAGCCTCTTATACGGGGCGCCTATGATCTCACTATTTACTCCCATCTCTAAATCATTAATAAATATGTTAAAAAGCAGCGGTCCCCATCACAGACCCCTGAGGAACCCCACTATCTACCCTTCTCCTTTCAGAATACTGACCATTTAACCCTACTCTCTGTTTTCTATCCTTTAACCAGTTTTTAATCCACAATAGGACACTACCTCCTATCCTATGACTCTCCAATTTCCTCTGGAGTCTTTCATGAGGTACTTTGTCAAACATCTTTTGAAAATCCAGATACACAATAGATGGGTGAGGCAAGACTTCCCTTCACTAAATCCATGCTGGCTTTGTCTCATTAATCCATGCTTTTGAATATGCTCTGTAATTTTGTTCTTTATAATAGTCTCTACCATTTTGCCTGGCACCAACGTCAGACTCACAAGTCTATAATTTCCTGGATCCCATTCATTGACTCCCAGTTGAATTTCATTCCCAATTTAAGGGTTTTTGACTCACAAAGCCCTGCACCTAGGGATACCTCTTTACCTCTCCTCACTAACCCTATCCTATACACCCACCCATGCTCTCCGCTCCTTGGATTCTAACCACTTGGTTCTGCCCGCTCCCAGATCTGCCCTTCACATAGTAACATAGTACATGACGGCAGATAAAGACCTGTACAGTCCATCCAGTCTGCCCAACAAGATAAACTCAAATGTGCTACTTTATGTGTATACCTGACCTTGATTTATCCTTCCATTTTCGGGGCATAGACTGTAGAAGTATGCCCAGTACTTTCCAACCTCCCAACCACCGGTGCTGTCACCCAATCTCCGCTAAGCTTCTGAGGATCCATTCCTTCTGAACAGGATTCCTTTATGTTTATCCCATGCATTTTTGAATTCCGTTACCGTTTTCATCTCCACCACCTCCCATGGGAGGGCATTCCAAGTATCCACCATTCTCTCTGTGAAAAAATACTTCCTGACATTTTTCTTGAGTCTGCCCCCTTCAACCTCATTTCATGTCCTCTAATTCTACTGCCTTCCCATCTCCAGAAAAGATTTGTTTGCGGATTAATACCTTTCAAATATTTATATGTCTGTATCATATCACCCCTGTTTCTCCTTTCTTCCAGGGTATACATGTTCAGGTCAGCAAGTCTCTCCTTATATGTTTTGTAACGCAAATCCCATAACATTTTATACCATTTTTGTAGCTTTTCTTTGCACCGCCTCAATTCTTTTTACATCCTTAGCAAGATACGGCCTCCAAAACTGAACACAATACTTCAAGTGAGGCTTCACCAACGACTTGTACAGGGGCATTAACACCTCCTTTCTTCTGCTGGTTACACCTTTCTCTATACAGCCTAGCATCCTTCTGGCTACAGCCCCCGCCTTGTTACACTGTTTCAGGGGAGTATCTGGAGACTGGCGGTAGGGGGGGCCAGAGCCAGAGGGAGGGGGCACATTTTAGCCCCCCAACCATTGCCAGACCCCCCCGCCGCCACCGCACCCCTCGCCATTGCCATACCCCCCTCCCGCCACCAACGACTCTCTCCACCCCCCCCCCCCCCCCGCTGCCAACCCTACCCCGCTGCTGTTGCTTACCTTTACTGGCGGGACCTCAACCCCCGCCAGCTGACCCAAGGTCTGTAAAGTTCTTCATCCACCGTGGCCAGCCCGTGCTGTATAGCTGTTGAATCCAGTTCGGAGTCTGACATTGCAGTATGTTTTACGGGCTGGCCACGGTGGATGAAGAACTTTACAGACCTCGGGTTGGCTGGCGGGGGTTGGGGTCTCCCGCCAGCTGAAGACATATTTTTAAAGGCAGCGGCACTGGCAGGTGGAAGTGGACCTCGGCTGGCGGGGGTGGGGTCCCCTGCCAGTAAAGGTAAGCAACGGCAGCGGGGTAGGGTTGACGGCGGTAGGGGGTTCCAGGGCGAAATCTGCGGGGGTCCAGGCCCCGTGGCCCCACGCAGATACGCCCTTGCACTGTTTCGTCGCCTTCAGATCCTCAGATACTATCACCCCATGATCCCTCTCCCTGCCTGTACATATCAGAGTCTCACCGCCTAACACATACATCTCCCGTGGATTTGTACTCCCTAAGTGCATCACTTTGCATTTCTTTGCATTGAATTTTAATTGCCAAACATTAGACCATTCTTCTAGCTTCTGCAGATCCTTTTCATGTTTTTCACTCCCTCTGGGGTGTCTACTCTGTTACAAATCTTGGTATCATCCGCAAAAAGGCAAACTTTACCTTCACGAGCCCACCCAGAAATCAGCCCTTTATTTTTTGGCCCCTAAGAACTGAAGTGACTTCCCTCCTGATATTCAATCAGAAACTTCTTTTGTCAAATTCAAAAATTATGCTGGAAGCTTATTTTTTTCAGAATAACTTTGGCGTTCCTCTGGAGACCTGTCAGCGCTGAGTTTTTGAAGAATTTTCTTTCCCTTTCTTTTTCCTTTTATTTATTTATTGCATTTGTATCCCACACTTTTATTTTATTTTACTTCAATTTCTCTTCTCATATTTTTCTTTCCAATCACTCTTTAGTGCCCTGTTGTGTGTGCTTTCCTGTCATTATGATGGTGCTCCTTTCAGACTGTTGATTATTTTATTATTGTACTTCACTTTGATCCTGTTATTGGAAACTGTGATATATCAAATATTTTATTGGAAATATGTTTATTGAGCAAATAAAAGCATGTCAAGTACAAAGCGAGTCTGGTACATATTTTGAGAAAATTGACACCCCCCCAACCTCCCTCCCTTGCCCCTGAACTTCATAACAGACAATAGTAACAAGGTAACATCTTGACAAATCCACCAATCGTGGACAGCCTGTGTTCTTACAGCTATCCACCAGATAACCACAACAAGACAGGAAAAAATGAAAACAGTCTGAACAACAACCCCCCCCAAGCGTCTCCCCCCCAGCTCCTTCCCCCCTGCTGTAACATTATAAAGGCAGCATCAGTATGGTAGTATGGTGTCACCAGTTATAAATCCAGCTCATTAAGTATTAAGCTATGTGCTTGTGATGGTAAAGATTGCATATAAACTCCCCAAATTGCATAAAATCGTTTCTTACACTTAATAGTTAGGCAAGCATCCTGAGATTCCATCACCATAAGGATATGGAACATGAAATACTAAATGGCACAGCTCCAGACTATATGATACCATTAATAAACTTACCTCAAAGAAATACTAAATATGAGGCAAGAAACTATCTCAGACTACATCTCCCAAATAGCAAAAAAGTGATCTACAAAACTATCCACTCTGCATACCTAGGAACCAAATGGTGGAACTCCTTACCACCCAAAATAAGAAATATACGGGAATATACTAGATTCCGCAAAATCCTCAAATTCTTCTTATTCAAACAAACCCTCACAAAGAACGACCATATCTCAAACAATTAATTATTGCCTTAATTAGTTATTACTCTATGTACCATTAACTTTCTCTTTGCTTCATGTACAATTTCTCATTCATAATAGATTTTCTAAATGTTAAACATCCCTCCAGTATGTTTATGATACTGTATTGTAAAATTGGATTCTTACAACAAATTACTTTCTTATGCATTATTCTTTGTTTTGTATCCTATACTGTTTATTGTAAGCCACATTGAACTCAAACTTGTTTGGGATAATGTGGGATATAAATGTCACAAATAAAATAAATAAACGTTCCTCCAGTGCCAAAAGGTTGGTAAGTGATCTAGGACCAATACTGCAGTAAACATTTATACCAAGTACACAAGATTTATAGAAGAAAATATGTTCAAATTGTTTAAGCGGTCCACAATGGTCTAATTTCCCAAACAGGATAGTCAACGGAGATGGAATGATATTCTTCCCAACAAGGACTCGGTATATCAAATACTAGATGTTCCCACTGGCGTTGCTCAGCGATAGGTTAGTACTTTGTAATTGAGATAAGCAAGGTTTATTTGTGTGTAACAACAAGTATGTATTTTTAACTCATTTATGATGGTTGTTACATTTTGTTTGATGTCTTTAATGCGAGAAATGAAACATATAGAATAGGTATAGATATATGTATATAGATATATTTTTATTTGTACAAACAGAAATAGAACACACAGGAGTAGATAAATATTAAATATGTTTAATATCATTTGTAATAAGTTCTCATTCGAGCGTGTTTTGTTAGACCACATTTTTTTGTTTTTTGATTTTAAGCATATACGTATAAAGACTTATTTGAGCCAACTTGTGAACAGGCCACATATAATTGGCCATGTGAAAAACGTTTCACCTTGAGGCTTATTTATCAACATTGTAAAGGCTAGTTGAACTGGAAACTGCAGTCTTTTGAACTGTATCTGATAGTCAGATGGAATAAGAGGAATTTTAGTTATAAAAACATGCTGTCCTTTGGCACAACCTGTCAAGATTGTAGCTTCAATAACATATGGCATTAAGAGCTAAATGTGCGCCATTACATAGCTTTGAGACATTTAGATTTTGTAGCAGTATGGTTGGTGAACCAATTTTTAAGTGTTGCTGATCTGCAAGCCATATTTCATTTTCCATTGTAGTTTCAACCGGTCTGTATAGAAAACAAACTATTTAGTATCTTGATCCGTGACTGACCCAAAAACTATGGTCTGCTTCAAATATATTCTACTTTAAGCGAGCTTTAAATATTGACAGTGCTGAGGGGTGTGAAAATGGCTGAGTGGGGATGTACTGCTAGAGTGAATGTGAATGAATATGTTAGAGTGGGTGAGTGTGAGTGAGAGTGAGGGTGTGCTACTGAGGAGTTGTACTGTTGAGGGGAGGTGTGAGAATAGGTGCGTGTGAATGGGGGTGTGGTACTGAAGGGGTGAGAATGTATGAATGAAGGTATACTGATGAGGGTGAGTGTGAGAATGAATGAGTGTGAATGGGAATGTACTGGTGAAAAGGGTTTGAGTGGGGGTTTTCTTGGGGAGTATGAGAATGGGTGAGTGCCAGTGGGGGTGTGATACTGAGGGGTGAGTGTGAGTGGGGGTGTGCTATTCTGGGGTGTGTGATTAGGGTTGTTCTCCTGAAGGGTGTGTGAAAACGGGTGAGTGTGATTGGAGTGTTTTGGTGAGTGCTGTATTAGAATGGGTGTGAGTGGGTGTGTGTGTGTAAGAATGGCTGAGTATGACTGGTGTGCTTTGCTGAAGAGTGTGCGAGAAAGGGTGACATTGACATTGAGTTTAATTCTCCTCCCTTAAATCAGAAAATGTATAGACTGGATCCCTACCTAGCACTAACTTTTCTTTTCCGATCAATTTGTTTAGTTTGATTTTCTTGATTCGTTGTTTCTTTCAATCTAGCAAGTGCCTGCTGTTTGGCTTTCACCGTTTCAGACTTGCCAAGTCTCTCGCATTCAGCGGGAGACTCCCGCTTTGGCGGGTCACTTCCCACCAAAGCGGGACAGTCTCCCGCTGTGATCGAATCGCTTTCTCATTGCCACCACTTCTTCCTCTTTAACATCAGCAAAATTCGCCCTTTCCTCTCTGAACACACCACCCGAACTCTCGTCTACGCTCTCATTACCTCTCGCCTGGACTACTGCAACTTACTCCTCACCGGCCTCCCACTTAGCCATCTATCCCCCCTTCAATCTGTTCAGAACTCTGCTGCACGTCTCATATTCTGCCAGAACCGATATACTCATATCACCCCTCTCCTCAGGTCACTTCACTGGCTTCCGATCAGATACCGCTTTCAATTCAAGCTTCTCCTTCTTACCTACAAATGCACTCAGTCTGCTGCCCCTCACTATCTTTCTACCCTCATCTCCCCTTACGTTCCTGCCCGTAACCTCCGTTCACAGGATAAATCCCTCCTCTCAGTACCCTTCTCCACCACCGCCAACTCCAGGCTCCGCTCATTCTGCCTCGCCTCACCCTATGCTTGGAACAACCTTCCTGAACCCTTACGCCAAGCCCCCTCCCTGCCCGTCTTCAAGTCTTTGCTTAAAGCCCACCTCTTCAATGCGTTTGGCACCTAACCCTTACCGTTCAGTGAATCCAGACTGCCCCAATTTGACTGCCCCTATCGGACCGACCGTTCACTTGTCTATTAGATTGTAAGCTCTTTGAGCAGGGACTGTCTCTCTTTGTTAAATTGTACAGCGCTGCGTAACCCTAGTAGCGCTCTAGAAATGTTAAGTAGTAGTAGTAGTTGCCAGATGGGCGGTTTTCCCGCCCAATTGGGCAGTTTTCCGCAACCCGCCGCGGGAAACTTTTGCCCGCGGCGGGTTGCAGTTTTTTGGGCTGGCTTTGGTTTTTTTGTGCGGGTTTTGGGGCGGTTTTTCGGCCGGCAGGGGGTGGGGCTAATGGCGACAGAGGCGAGGTTTGTGACGTTTTGGGCGGGGTTTGCTGACGTTTTGGGCGGGCCGATGATGGTGGGGGCGGGGCTGATGATGGCGGGGGCGGGGGTTATGACGGAAGGGGTGGGGCTGATGACGGCGGGGGCAGGGGTGATGACGGAAGGGGCGGGGTTGATGACGGCGGGGTGGGGGTGATGACGGAAGGGGCGGGGGTGATGATGTCGGGGGTGGGGTGTGTGCGGTTTTTGGGCGGTTTTTGGGCTGTTTTGTGTGGGAATTTTTTTTTTTATATGGCAACCCTGAGCTCTGCCATTTTCCTGTCAAAACACAGCCTTCTTTTCAAGGGCATATTGAAATTCAGTTTCCTGCCCTTTTCAAGGAGTGTTCCCCTGGCAGGCTAGTGAATTCATGCACATGCACACACATCCCAGTCTGACCCCAATACTTTCTCCCTACCCTGTTTCCACCTTTCTCTGAACCTCCCTTGTACTGAAATGATTAGGGAAGAGGGTATTAAAGTATGAGAGAGGGACAACTGCACAGCTGATGTCTGTGTTTCTCCCACCTGTCTCTGAGCCCTCACCCTGTCCCAAGCAGTTTGTTGCTTAGCAACAGCAAGAAAGAACTTTCCGACCTGCAGCCTATTCATTTAATGGATGCATGTATTCAGACCTGCCAAGTCTCCCGCATTCAGCAGGAGACTCCCGCTTTGGCGGGTCATCTCCCGTACTCTCGTCAAAGCGGGAAAGTCTCCCGCTGAGACACCGTCGGCAGCTCCCCCTTCCACCTGGTATTCATTTCCTGGCCACTGCTGCTTCTCCTGTTCAGCAGCAGCAACCGTGACCCCCCCCCCCCAAAAAAAAAGTATGCGGCCGCAGCAGCCTTCAGGCATGGGCTGTCGGCTCTGCAGCCACTCCTCTCTCTGCCCCTGGAGGAGCAGGAAGTTCACTTCGACTTTCTGCTCCGCTCCGGGGACAGAGAGAGGAGGAGAGAGGAGCAGCAGCAGAGCTGACAGCCCATGCCTGAAGGATGCTATGGCCCCGTGCTTGCTTTTTTATTTTTTTATTTATTAGCTCTTTTTTTGCTGTTGTTGCGGCCGCTGCTGCTCAACAGGAGAAGCAGCAGTGGGCAGGAAACAAATATTGGGTGGAAGGGGGAGCAGGAGGCAGGAGATAGAATGGAGAGAGTGGGAAGATGGGGAAAGAAGGAGGAGACATGGAGAAGGGCTGGAGAAAGGGAGAAGCTGCTGAAGATAAGGATGAGGAGAAAGGAGGGGGATACTGGCTGAGAGCAGAAAGAGGGAAGACGCTGGAAGGAAGGGTAGGGAAAGAAAGAGGAGAGACATTGAAGGATGGGGAGAGAGGAGGACATGATGAATGGAAAAGGGAAGAGAGAGAGAGACACTGGATGGAAAGAAGGGGATAGAGAGAGAGAGAGAGACACTGGATGGAAGGATCGGGAGAGGGGGTAGACAGATGTAAGGATAAGGAGAGAAACTACTACTACTACTATTTAGCATTTCTATAGCGCTACAAAGCGTACACAGCGCTGCACAAACGTAGAAGAAAGACAGTCCCTGCTCAAAGAGCTTACAATCTAATAGACAAAAATAAAGCAAGCAAATCAATTAATGTGTAGAGGAAAGAGGAGAGGAGGGTAGGTGGGGCGAGTGGTTACAAGTCAAAAGCAATGTTAAAGAGGTGGGCTTTCAATCTAGATTTAAAGATGGTCAAGGATGGGGCAAGACGTAGGGGCTCAGGAAGTCTTTTCCAGGCATAGGGTGCAGCGAGACAGAAGGAGCGAAGTCTGGAGTTGGCAGTAATGGAGAAGGGAACAGATAAGAAGGATTTATCCATGGAATAGAGTGCACGGGAAGGGGTGTAGGGAAGGACGAGTGTGGAGAGATACCGGGGAGCAGCAGAGTGAGTACATTTATAGGTTAGTATAAGAAGTTTGAACAGGATGCGAAAATGGATAGGGAGCCAGTGAAGCGACTTGAGGAGAGGGGTAGTATGAGTAAAACGACCCTGGCGGAAGACGAGACAGGCAGCAGAGTTTTGAACCGACTGGAGAGGGGAGAGCTGACTAAGTGGGAGGCCAGCAAGAAGTAGATTGCAGTAATCCAAACGAGAGGTGACAAGGATGTGGATTAGGGTTTTGGTAGAGTGCTCGGATAGAAAGGGGTGGATTTTATGGATGTTGTAAAGAAAGAAACGACAGGTCTTGGCGATCTGCTGGATATGAGTAGAGAAGGAGAGAGAAGAGTCAAAGATGACCCCAAGGTTTCGAGCTGAGGAGACAGGGAAAATGAGAGAGCCATCAACAGAAATAGAAAACGGGGGGAGCGGGGAGGTGGGTTTAGGGGGAAAAATGAGAAGCTCGGTTTTGGTCATATTTAATTTCAGGTGGCGTTGAGACATCCAGACAGCAATGTCAGACAAGCACGCTGAAACTTTGGTCTGGATGGAAGGTGAGATATCAGGGGTAGAAAGGTAGATTTGTGAGTCATCAGCATAGAGATGGTAGAAAAAGCCATGGGATGAGATTAATGAACCAAGGGAAGAAGTGTAGATAGAAAAGAGGAGGGGACCAAGAACAGAACCCTGAGGTACGCTGACAGGCAGAGGAATAGAAGTAGAAGAGGATCCACCAGAGTGAACACTGAAGGTACGGAGGGAGAGGTAGGAAGAGAACCAGGAAAGGACAGAGCCCTGGAATCCAAGTGAGGACAGGGTATCGAGGAGTATAATGTGATCAACAGTGTCAAAAGCAACGGAAAGATCAAGAAGAGAAAGAGGAAAGATGGATGGAAGGATGGGGAGAGAAAGAGGGAAAACTGATGGAAGTTCGGGGAGAGAAAGATGCTGGATGGAAGGATAGGGAGAGAAAGAGGGAAGACGCTGGATAGAAGGATAGGGAGAGAAAGAGGGGAGATGGATGAAAGGATACAGAGAGAAAGAGGAGAGACTGGAAGGATGTGGAGAGAGAGAGAGAGGACACTGAACAGAAAAGGGTAGAGAGATAGAGAGACACTGGATAGAAGGAGGGGGGGAGAGAGAGAGACACCAGATGGAAGGATCAGGAGAGAGGGTAGATAGGTGGAAGGATGGGGAGAGAAAGAGGGAAGACGCTGAATGGAAGGGTAGGGAAAAAAAGAGAGGAGACGCTGGATGGAAGGATGCAGAAAGAAAGAGGGGAGACGCTGGAAAGACCGGGAGAGAAAGAGGGGAGATGCTGGATGGAAAGGGGGAGAGGACAGAGTAGTGAAAGACTGGAGAATAAGAGGAAGGGGCATGAGGAGAACAAAGGTGAGGAAAAGATGAAAAGCCATAGGCAGATGAAGTAAAAAGAAGGAAATTAAAGAATGAATAGTAAGAATGAATTAAATCTGGACAGAGAGAGAGGCAGAAAAATATTGAAGAAAACAAAGAAAAAGGAGAGAAAAATGACAAATGGGCAAGAAACCCTGGCAAGAGAGTTAGGGTGGTGGACTTTGGTCCTGGGGAACTGAGGAACTGAGTTCAATTCCCACTTCAGGCACAGACAGCTCCTTGTGACTCTGGGCAAGTCACTTAACCCTCCATTGCCCCATGTAAGCTGCACTGAGCCTGCCATGAGTGGAAAATCGCGGGGTACAAATGTAACAAAAAAAAAACCACAAAGGAAAGCAGAATCAAGAGACTAGGAGCAACACAATTAGAAAAAGTAAATGACCAGACAACAAAGGTAAAGAAAATAATTTTATTTTTAATTTAGGATAAAGTAATGTGGTAGCTGTGTTAATAAAGTTTAATAAATGCAAATAAAACACAAAATAGAAAATAAGGTGATGCCTTCACTGATTTTAAAACATTTTTGATTAGCTTTCAGAGACCAACACTTCCTTCGTCAGGTCAGGAGAGGATGCCATAACAGCATTATACTGACCTGAGGCAGGAGGTGTTGGCCTTTGAAAGCTAATTGAAAAGGGTATTAGGCTATTAAATAAAATATTTTCTGAAACGGCTTTGGGTTTGAGGTGTGCCGGGGGCGGAGCCATGCAGAGTGGGTGGAGCCAATGCAAATTGGGGCAGGGCTGGGGTGTGTACTAAAATCTCCCTCTCAAAAATTGGGACCCCTTGGCAGCTCTGCGTATTGCTCCCCCTCCCCTGAGTGCCCCCGTGAAACAAATCACTTCAAACTACACAATAACCTCGGCAACAGCGGGTAGAGTGTGCATGCCAGGTTTGGTGACTGTAGCTCTTTGGGGGCCAGAGGAGCTCAGACATGAACAAACAAACACATGTGTCTATTTTATATATATAGATTTTAATAAACATATCCTGAAAATCTGACTGGATTCCTAAACCTGTCTCAAGACAGGTTTAGGAATCCCTGCTCTAAAGCTATAACCCCATTCTGTAGCTCTAAGGGGGAAATAATTTGTGAATCGAGTCTGTGACAAGGGAGATCTTACTCTGTCTGCTCCCCTCCCTCTTTGGAAGGTTGCTGTGCTCGCTCTAGTGCCCTGCCAAGGCTGACTCAGCCATATTTCAGACAGGTGTTTCAGCCACCATGAGAGAACCCTTAGGGTGCTCTGGAAATGAGGAATTCTGTATTACACATGCAAAAAAAATAATAATAATAAAACAAGTTAATCTGGAAATCAGCAACAAGATACCTGATATGTGTGAGAATGAGTTCAAAAGAATTGTTTAAAAGGACAGCGTCCCTTTCATAGTGCTGCTGCGTGGACAGCACCACCAGTTCAGGTGAACAAAACAATCCAATATGAAAAGCAAATTTGTCTTCCTTCTCCAACTATACATTTTCCTTTTTTAATTTAATAGCATTTAGGTGCTTCGTTTATAGAATAGCGTCTTAGAGCAGTTACATTTGTAATTACAAATTAGTGCCAATTAGCATTAATTAATGTCACTTAAGGGCTATTATTGGTATTTAAGTCCAATTGTCCCTAATTTAACAATTAAGGGTCCCTTTTACAAGCAGTGATAAGCCCATTGTGGGCTTACCGCATGCGCCAATCCGGAACTACTGCCAAACTACCACATGAGCCTGGTGACAGTTCCCACCCAGTGTGCGCCATTTCCGGCACTACAAAAATATGTTCCATTTCTGTAGCACTGGAACTTAACCGGTGGTAATCGCTGCCCAGTTACCACCGGGTTAGCATGGGAGCCCTCACCACCATCTCAATGGGTGGCAGTAAGGGCTCCCCCACCCCAAAATGGCCATGCAGTAAGTGTTTCACTTACTGCACGGCCATTTCTTTTCCTCAAAAAAAGACAGCATTTTACTCACTGCAGTAAAAGGGGGCCTCAATGAACATCAAGAACGCTCGTTGACGCTAGTGCAGACCCTTTTTTTTACCACACCTTAGTAAAAGGACACCCTAAGTTAAAAAACAATTACACTGGCTTCCACTAAAGGATTGAGTTACATTCAAAATATGCACCTTTGTTCATAAAATTATTTACGGAGTTGCCCCATCTTACATGTCAGACCTTATAGATCTACCAGAGAGAAACAACAAAAGTTCATCACGTACTTTCTTAAACCTCCATTATCCCAATTGCAGAGGACTTAAATACAAATCAACACATACATCTAGCTTTTCATACATCTGTACACAACAATGGAATGAATTACCAACCACTATAAGAAAAACACGCGACTTGATGACCTTCCGGAAACTACTGAAGACTTACTTGTTCAAAAAAGCGTACAAAATGGATCCCTCATAACGATCTGACTCCTAAACTACACCAGACACAATTTTATATTGGAACTCTTTTATTTTGCCTATTTTATTTACACCCTAATTACTGATAATCATACCCTGTCCTGATATCATTATGTTATGTTGTTATCCACTTACCCACTTCTTAATCAACATAATTTTCGTATGAACCTTAGCAATAATTCTGAAATTCTTCTCCGTTAATATGATTGCCATAATATTCCTTTGCACCTTATCTGTTATATATACTCTGATTCTCTATTCCATCAATGTGATTGTAGTTGTATTATATTATAAGCCACATTGAGCCTGCAAATAGGTGGGAAAATGTGGGATATAAAAGCAGCAAAATAAATAAAAATAAAATAAGTTAGGTGCACAACTGGCGCTATTCTATAACTTGTGCATGCAAATTTGAGCACTTATCGAAAACTTGGGCACACTACAGGCCAATGAGTACAGCCTCTGCTGTATTTCCCAGCCTCAGCAGACTTAGGGAACAGCAGACCTGACCTGGGAATCAAACCCAGGTCCTTAGGTCAACTGAGCCACCAGTCCAGCTTTACATTTTTTTCTCATATTCTGATTACAATTTAATTCACACCAGGAATAATAAGTCAGTTTGACCCTCTGAAAGCAGGAGCCAGCTTTGCTGCTGGCAAAAGTTCTTGCATGGAAAGCATAGTATGGTAATCATTCATTTAACACTGCAAAGCATACATTCTCTCTATAAACAGATTATTGCTATTCTTAATTCAGCTGTTTCCTAATTTCCTACAAGGCCACATCCTGGATTCTGGCTGCTGAGAAGACAGTAAGAAAAGTAATCTGTTTTTGTGGGTAAACACACAGCTGCTGTAAAAACAGTGGATTTAAACCACATCATAACCAAACAATTGCTCAACATTTCACGTACATTCAAAGAATTCTAAGTATAACGTATTTATATATGCCCACAGCTTTGCTGAAAGAGGACACTCAGTTTGTTCAGTTCACCCTATGTCAAATCAACCATGTGTGGGGAGCTGTCTGCATATATTGTCATTTTTTTTGTATTTGAAGTTTGAATTTTTACTTAGCTGGCCCATCCTAGTGAGAGTAGGGCATAAGATTTAGTTAGGGAATTCGCATTTTATGTTTGTTTTATTATCATTGCCAGTGTCATTTTGAATTATGATTTATTTATAAATTGTATTATTGTGTGCAATATATTATAATGATGTTAGTTGTTTTGAATGGTAAATTATAAAGTGTAAATTGTTTTGAATGGTCCTATGGGACCAAGAAAGTGGCATGTATATGTAAAAATTAAATTCAGATTTCAAGACCCATATAAGCACAGCTCATGGATTCTGACATGGGTGGTTCAGTGTTGTTCAAAGTACTTAAGCAAAAGTAAAAATAAATGTATATTTTAATACTTAAGTAAAAGTAACAAGTAAGTGAAGAACACATTAAAACATTTACTTAAGTGAAAGTAAAAAAGTTATTGCCTAATATAACACTTTTTGAGTGAAAAGTATAAGTACTGCACCTATAATGAATGCAATTATTTTTAACATTTTTATTCCAATAACTGCTTTACAATTCAATCCACTTTGCTTTCAATAAAACTAAAATTTTTAAATGACTATCACTTATGCCAGTGCACTTGTGAGTCATTATTTAATTAATTTATTTATTTATTAGGATTTATTTACCACCTTTTTGAAGGAATTCACTCAAGGCGGTGTACAGTAAGAATAAATCAAATATGAGCAATAGGCAATTACAGCAGTAAAAATATTCAAACAACAATACAAAGTATGGCATGGTATACTAGCAATGTCAACACAATATGTACTAGAACATTATAATTGGTAGTGAGGGGTAAGGCAAAGTTGTTACATATAGATGAGTAAGAAAGTAGGAAGAATTAGAAAGTAAGGTGATTGATTTGAAGAAAGTTGCACGTGAGGTCAGAGAGATAGTTAAATTTGCAGCACTGCTGAAATGGTGTTCAAGAACTGCACTGGCAGGAAGTGGTGTTCAGTCTGATAAAAATTTCCTTCAAATAAGAACAGGCTGAACATAGGTGCCCCATGTAAGAGGCTTGGGGAGGCTAAGCCTCCCCGGCCCAATCGTGACCTTCCCCTGCCTCCTCAGGAACAAAATTGTTGTATATTCCGCTCCCCACCGACGACCACCCCACCGCTCATTTCTTTTCTTACCGGCTGCCTGCCTGCCTGATTTGCTATCTCCATAAGGCTCCTTCCCCAGCGGTTCCAGCTTTGCCAGAAGGGAACCTCCTCCTGTTCCACACTTCTGGCGGCAGATCCTGGCTGTGACTGTGAGCCTGAGTGTTGCAGCATGCGGTTCTTTTCAATCAGTCACTGACTCCGACCGAGCCAGGGAGGCAGGTTATTGAGCAATTGTCAAGCGGGTAAGGAGTATTTGGGTCTCTTAGTTTGATTTGCTGAACAGGAGACTGGTGAGGGGTGATGATGCTGGATGAAGGGAGGAGACAGAGATGAGGAGAAATAGAGGGGCATAATCGAAAGGGACACCCAAGTTTTGTTGAGGATGTCCTCGCAAAACGTCCCGATGGAGGGGCGGGGAAACCCATATTATCGAAACAAGATGGACGTCCATCTTTCATTTCGATAATACGGTCAGGGACGCCCAAATCTTGAAATTTTGGTCGTCCTTAGAGATGGTCGTCCCTAGACTTGGTTGTTTCTGATTTTCGGCGATAATGGAAACCAAGGACGCCCATCTCAGAAACGACCAAATGCAAGCCCTTTGGTCGTGGGACTAGCCAGCATTTCTAGTGTACTGGTCCCCCTGACATGCCAGGACACCAACCGGGCACCCTAGGAGCACTGCAGTGGACTTCATAAAATGCTCCCAGGAACATAGCTCCCTTACCTTGTCTGCTGAGCCCCCCAAACCTCCCCTATAACCAGGGCTTTTTTTGAGGGGGTACTTGGGGGTACTGAGTACCGGCACCTTTTCCACTGTCTGCTAAAATTGACCCATGGACCCCAAGTTTTAATGAAAGAGCTCAGGCGCTACACACCAATTCTGCGTTTCCATAGATTCTGTGACTGGTTGCAGGGGGCCTGGCTATTGTGGGGTGGGTTCGTCAGTGATCACCCCACCCCTGGCCTAGCATTTGAGTACCGGCACCTTTTTTACTAGAAAAAACACACTGCCTAAAACCCACTACCCACAACCAGTGGCATAGCCACAGGTGGGCTTGGGTGGGCCAGGGCCCACCCATTTATGGCTCAGGCCCACCCAATAGTAGCACATGTTTAGTGGTAACTGGTGGAAATCCCAAGTTCCACCAGCTGAAGATGTCCCCCTGATGGTAACGAAAATACTATTCTCCACAACACCAGCACCTGCACATGCTCAGTTTTCAGTGCATTCCTGCTGCCAAGGTGGAAAGAAGCGTTTTCCCACCAGCTGAGATTTTTTTTTTTTAGGGGGGGGGGGAGAACACTTGGTGCCCGCCTATTTCTTGCCTAGGCCCACCCAAAATCTGTTGTCTGGCTACACCCCTGCCCACAACTGTACACCATTACCATAGCCCTTATGGGTGAAGGGGGGGCACCTAGATATGGGTACAGTGGGTTTCTGGTGGGTTTTGGAGGGCTCGCTGTTTCCTCCACAAACGTAACAGGGGGGGGATGGGCCTTGGTCCATCTGCCTGAAGTGCACTGCACCCACTAAAACTGCTCCAGGGACCTGCATACTGCTGTGATGGAGCTGAGTATGACATCTGAGGCTGGCATAGAGGCTGGCAAAAAATATTTTTAAAGATATTTTTTGAGGGTGGGAGGGAGTTAGTGACCACTGGGGAAGTAAGGGGAGGTCATCCCCGATTCTCTCCGGTGGTCATCTGGTCATTTCGGCCACCTTTTTGTGCCTTGGTTGTAAGAAAAACAGGACCAGGTAAAGTTGTCCAAGTGCTTGTCAGGGAATCCCTTTTTTTTCCATTATGGGTCGAGGACATCCATGTGTTAGTCACACCCGCCTTCACTACGCCTCCGATACTCTCCCTTGAACTTTGGCCGTTCCTATGACTGAAAGCAGTTGGGGATGTCCAAAATTGGCTTTTGATTATATCGATTTGGATGATCCTGGGAGAAGGACACCCATCTTCCGATTTGTGTCGAAAGATGGGCATCCTTCTCTTTTGAAAATGAGCCTGATAGGGGCAATGTTGGATGGTGGTGGGGGGAGTGGGCAAGACAATGGGGCAATGTTGGATTGAGGCAGAGAGAGAGAGAGAGGTTTTATAAGTGAAAATAAAAATAAATATTTTTTTCATGATCTCTTTTGTTTAAACATAACTAAATGGGCTATAAGCCCTTAATGCAGTCCATTGGTTTTCTTATATTTTGTTCTTGTGTTGGCTTATACTGTGCCAAAATTGAAAACTCTTATCTCTATCTGGCAAGACAATGGAGCAATGTTGGATTGGGGCAGAGAGAGAGAGACAGGTATTATAAGTCAAAATAAAAATAAATATTTTGTTTCATGCAGATCTCTTTTGTTTAAACATAACTAAATAGCTATAAGCCCCTAATGCAGTCCATTGGTTTTCTTATATTTTGTTCGTGTGATGACTTATACTGTGCCAAAATTAAAAACTCATCTCTATCTGGTCATTAATAAAAGGAGCTCATTGTGAACACTATCCACCCTAAAAGGCTGTTTTGTGGCTGTACATGAGGAATTCTGATATTATGATCCCTTGTTTCATATTGTTGATGGTCTGTGTTTTCCGAATGGGTGGTATATTGGTGTATTAGGGTCTGCCCAATATAATATTTACAATATTAATTATGACTATTTCACTTTTACTTATTTTTTTTTCTGTGTGTTGTCAGACAATTATGGATATAAGCCCCACCCCTGGCACCACCCCTAACCCTGCCCCTTTAGCCTCCCCAAACAGTTGGGCCACCAACCACCTATGAGGCTGAAAACTATTGATTCCCTTTTGACAAGGTCTGCAGGTGTTGATCAAAGGAATCTCTCTCTGAAAATCTTGACTTCCATATAGCAAAGAACGCTTTATCATAATCATTGTCATTATCATCTGCATTAGAAGTAATGCTGTATAATTCATCACTTGCATCTTCATCTTCATCTTTGATATTATCAACATGCTGTCCAATTACAGAGAAGTCTTTCACATTGGCATCTGAGCGCAAAAAGCAGTCGTGACAAGGTCAATTATTTTATGACTATTATCAGAAGCTTGCCTACTTGGAATAAAGCCTACCTGGTCAGGATAGATCAAGGAAGACAGGATCACAGCAAACCTGTCACATCACGGGGTTAGCGAGCCCTTGGACCGCAGTTAGGTTTGTGCGGCCTACTCAATCCAGAAGTCAGGCAGGCCCCGACTGGTAACAGATGAGTCACGTCCTGAGTAAGGTAGACTGGAGCTGAAGATTGAAGATGTACAGGAGCTGGAGGCTGAAACTGGAGATGTATTGAAGCTGAAGACTGGAGGTGAACTGGAACTGGAAATAGAAGATGTACTGGAACTGAAGGCAAGAGATATACTGGGACTGAGTAGCTTATAGTTTATTGAGATTTGCTATACCACCGTGACTGACTAGCAGTATTTGGCAGTTTACAATGGTACAAACAATTTGAAAAAGGAAAAGAAATACAAAATACGACAGGAAAGCAGTACATCACTCATACAGAAAGGAAAGGAAGAGGAGGGAGCACAACATGATAAAAGGGAGGGGAAGATGAAAAAGAATATAAGTAAGGGACTAAATTGAGAGGAAAAAGAGAGACAGTAGCATTACACTGAAAATAAGTCTTCAATTTTGATTTAAAGTTTTTAAATGAAGATTCAGCATGAATATCTAGTGGAAGGAAATTCCAGTGAAAAGGGACAGCAAAAAAGAAAGCAGCATGGCGAGTAGAATTGAGACGAGCAAGTTGAGGACCTGGTAAAAGTAAACAATGGTTATTTATTGAGTGGAGAAGATAGGCAGGTGAGTAAGATATAGTAAGAAATGAGAGGTAATGAGGTAAGCCAACCCTATGGGATTTGAATGTAAGAACCAATAGTTTGAACAGAATATGTTGTGAAATTGGAAGCCAGTGATGTTTTTGGAGTAATGGTGATACACGATCAAAACGATGGACATGGCATAATAATTGAAAGGCTGTGTTCTGCAGGGACTGTAATTTTTTAATGGAGGCTTGAGTACAACCTAAATAAATATGATATTACAGTAGTCCAGTCTTGTAATGAGTAGGGCGAAAAGTAGAGAATGAAAGATTTCAGAATTGAAATAATGACAAATTGCATGTAACTGACGAAGTATAAAGAAAACTGTTTTCCACACAGATACCAAGAGATAAAGTTATGCAGACAAGCCATTTATGTATTGAATTTCAGAAGAATGGAAATGTTTTTAGAATGAGTCTTCAGCTGGGTTTCAGATTGGAGGGACATCAATGATTCATCGGGAAGATAACTCCAAGTTCAAACGATTGCTTTGTCAAGGATCCTTCTTTATTGGATTTATAATCACTCTTGGTTTTGAATTTTGTGATTCACAAGAAGAACACGGAGGTCTACGCACATGGTGTGGAGTTTTTGGACTTTGGTAGGAGCGGACTGAGTAACTAAAACTTTCTTTGGCATAAAGTACTTGGATCTCCCGGCGAAGGAGAAATATCACATGTGGACACTTTAGATTATTGCAGCTGGTAATATTTTTCTCTGGAACACATCCCTCCAATTGCACATCATTCAAGATAATTAAAAACTTTATTGTTTTATGGTTGAAGTTGTTTTCACAAGCTATTGTTGCAATGATTATCATCTGTTACCATTATTACCTAGTGAGGCAATATGGGAATGTACTGAGCACCAATCACTTAAAAATAATTATTAGATTTTATTATATAGATAGGGCAGTGAAATCAACAAGTTTTAGATGAATACTAGTGGATAGATTATTTGTTGATTAATTAATATTTTTCCTACAATTGATTAATATTTTGATATATGCATATTCACTAGGGATATCCTGAAAGTCTGACTGGCTGGGAGTCCCCCAGGACAGGTTTGAGAACCATTGGTCAATGGTTACAACTAGCTCACCACTGGAAAATTTTAGGCATCACCAGCTTAGACATTCAGGGCCCCTTTTAGAAAGGCGCACTAGCATTTTTAGGGCACGCTAAAAATAAGCATGTGCTAAATGCTAGAGATGCCCATATATTGGAGGAGAAGTGGCCTAGTGGTTAGTGTGGTGGACTTTGGTCCTGGGGAACTGGGGTTTTTTTTGTTACATTTGTACCCCGCGCTTTCCCACTCATGGCAGGCTCAATGTGGCTTACATGGGGCAATGGAGGGTTAAGTGACTTGCCCAGAGTCACAAGGAGCTGCCTGTGCCTGAAGTGGGAATCAAACTCAGTTCCCCAGGACCAAAGTCCACCACCCTAACTACTAGGCCACTCCTCCACTCTCAACTCCCACTGCAGGCACAGGCAGCTCCTTGTGACTCTGGGCAAGTCACTTAACCCTCCATTGCCCCAGGTACAAATAAATACCTGTATATAATATGTGAGCTACATTGAACCTGCTATGAGTGGGAAAGCACAGGGTACAAATGTAACAAAAAATAAAATATTCCTATGGGTGTCTCTAGTGTTTAGCACGTGCTAATCATTAGTGCACTTTTATAAAAGACCCCCTCAGATGCTAAAATCAAAAGGCTAAGGTACAAATCCACTTTGCTTAACGGATTAGGGGTATTATTGTGAAGTCATACACTGAAGGACCTCTAGAATAGGGGTTCTCAACCCAACCCTTAAGACACACCCAGCCTGTCAGATTTTCAGGATATCCACAATAAATATCATGAGATAAATGTACATGCATTATCTCCATTGTATGCAAATCTCTCTCATGGATATTCATTGTGAATATCCCAAGACCCTGACTGGCTAGGCTTGACCTAAAGGTTAGCTTGAAAACCAGTGCCTTAGAATGTATTCAGACAGACCTATTATCAGGAGAGGAAAGCAATGGACCAAATGCAGCACTCATTTTCTTTTAATACAAGGTTTCATCTACTTTTATTTATTTATTTATTTATTTATTTATTTATTTTACTTATTTATTTGTTACATTTATATTCCACATTTTCCCACCAACTTGCAGGCTCAATGTGGCTTACATAATACCGTAAAGGCATTCACCAAGTCTGGTAGAGAAATAAATACAAGGTTATGTTGAGGTCGAATAGGTAGGTGCGATTCAGGCACAATGGGGTCGAAAAGAGGGGAGGTTGTATAATGTCCAGTCCGATCATTGGTTTAGCTGTGTTGCCGGATGTAGCGATTTATGTTGGGTCGGTAGGGTAAGCCTTTTTGAACAGGTTGGTTTTTAGTGATTTCCTGAAGTTTAGATGGTCATAGATTGTTTTCACAGCTTTTGGCAGTGCGTTCCATAGTTGTGTGCTTATATAGGCTAAGTTAAAATTTAAAAAAGATGAACTTAACATTTATTTACTATAGAAGGGAGAAAGGAGGAACAAGACTGGGGAGAAAAAGCATTAGAACACAGATAAAAGGAACCTTAGTGGCACTCCTCCTGTTTTGATCTGTTTTTCACTTTCAGCAGCAGCACTTTCCTGGAGGGGGATCACCACCCCAGGCAGTCATGTGCTCTCTTTCCATAACAGCCTTGAGAGACTGGGCCTGAAAGTTCATGAAGAGATTGCTTTTTGGCCACACTGGAGTTTGATCCTGAATTTATTTACATTTATAAGCATGTTTGGACAGACAAGAATAATATCAGTGGAAGACATCCCTGGACACTGGTGTACAAAGCTACATTTTTCAGTTGTTTTCATAAGAAAAACTTACAGTCAGTCAGATAAATATTTCCATGTTGCGTGACAGTGATATATATCCTTGCTATTGTGTAGTATGCATGAAGGGAGGTTTTAGTGAATTTAATTACCAAAAGGAAAATAGGTAAATAATAGGGTTTATGAAGGTAAGAAAGAAGTGGTAAAATGTAGTCTGTCCTTGGAGACATTGGCTACTGCAAGGCAACTGTCATTCAAGTTTTATTAGACCGCTATTGATTCCAACAGACAATAGTCCTAAAATTCTAGTATTAGGAATTTACTGTGCATATAGTGACAACGTTTTAAACTGTGACCAATGTATTTAATGTGTACAGCACAGGCGTAGCCAGATATTTTGGGTGGGCCTGCAAACCCTCCCTCCCCCTGCCTGACATCTCTCCACTCCCTCCCCCAGGTGACCAATTATCTTTCAGTTCCAGCACAGGCGTAGCCATACACCCAATTTTGGGTGGGCCTGAGGCCCCCAACCCCTACCTGGCATCTCCACTCTCGTCCCCAGGTGACCAATTATCTCTCAATTCAACCCCCCCACCCCTCATACATTTTCAACTCTTCAGTGCTTTTCCAGCAGTAAGCACTGGCTCTTACCCACTGCTTGCACCAGTCCAGATCCTTCCCTCTGACCAAGGAGATGGCATGATCCTATCTGGCCCATTATATAGGCTGAAGCCATTGTGTGGAGCTTGCAGCCATATTAGTTTGTCCAAAACAATAGCAGACTTGTGAGGTTTTATTAAACCACCTTGGTTTTGAATTCTTTCTGTTAGGAGGGGATCGGAGGGGGGATGTAAGGGGAGTTGAGGGAGTTGGAGATTGTTCGAGAGGTCTGTGAAGGAGGGAGGTTTATATTCAAAATGATTTTGTCAGTGCTCCAGAGCTGGCTTTCTTATTTGCAGTGCTGTATTGTCGACTTCTGAGCTATGCTATTGTGTCTCAGTGCTCACTCACAACCCCTCGCTGCACTCTTGTGAGATATTTTCAACCGCTGGAATAGACGGAAAATGACCCCACCTCCACACTGTTGGATTATTTGTAGTAAATAATTAGCAGATTTTAGTACACACAGCTTCAGCTTTAGAAATGTTAATTTCTTTCTTCATCTCTCTCTCATTCACCCCTGAATAATTCACTGCTGAGTCACTTTAAAGTTGAAGTAACAAAACATCTGTTTACTCACAGTTTGTAGTTAGATTATAATCAGACAGGCTTATATATACATATTACTATACATTTGTATTATCAGCTCCTTCCATGTGCTTAGATGGTAATGGATGCTCACACCACCATAGATCCTCTCAGGTTAGGAGAGATCATGAGCTCCATGTGCTCCATGTGCTGCATGTGCTGCATCTGCTGCATCTGACCCCCACAGGAAGTTACATAGCTGTGTGACCTCTCTAAGTAATTCACATCAGAGGTCACAGAGTAATCACAGAGAAATAATAGGTGACAGGCAATGCATGTAAAATACAATTACATTCCAACAAACCCCTTCTCATGCATAACTGTCATGCAATTATTTATTCATACAAAGTCCAAGCTTTATACGCAGATTCACAAAATGTTCTCTGGGTAACGGTTTGGTCATGATGTCAGCTGTCATCTCACTGGTGTGACAATAGTGTAGACTGATGACCCCTTCTTTTGCCAACTCTCGCACGTTGTGGTATTTCGTTGCGATGTGCTTGGTGCGTGACTGAACCTTGTCATTCTGTGACAGTCGGATGCAGCTCTGATTATCTTCCATTATCTGGATTGATCTCTTTTCAGCTATTCCGAAATCCAGCAAAAGTTTTTCAATCCACATCAGTTCTCTGCACGCTTCCGATACGGCCACGTATTCAGCTTCTGTAGAAGACAGACTCACAATACTTTGTTTATGACTGGCCCATGAAATTTGTACATTTCCATACATAAACACATATCCACTTGTGGATTTATAATCAGAATGATCCCCTGCCCAATCTGAATCACAGTAACATATTAGTTTTGGATTACTATTGGCTGAAATCTTTAATTTACAATCAATGGTACCCTTTAAATACCTTACCATCCTTTTAACTGCAGTCCAATCTGATTTGGTAGGTGAGCTGACCCTTCTGCTCAAAATTCCTACTGCATTTGCTATATCAGCCCTGTATGTGGTAGTTAGATATAAAAGCTTACCTATGGCTGATCTATATTGGATGTTATCTGGTAAAGGTTCTCTTACTGTTTCATCCTTCAGAAAATCAGTGATCATGGGAGTGCTTACAACTTGGGCATCTTGCATACCTAAACTTTCAATAAGCTCATTTATTTTCTGCTTCTGGCTTAGAAGATAAGAACCATCATTTTGTTTCTCAATTTCTATACCAAGATAGTATGACACATTACCAAGTTCTTTTATCTCAACATTGTGGTTTAAACACTTTACAATGTCCTTGTACTCTTGCTCACTTTTGCTTGCAATGAGCAGATCATCAACAAAAGCTAAAATGTATGCATATTGTCCATTTGTGCACCTAGTGTACAAGCATTTATCTGCTTCACCTTGCTTAAATTCTAAATTTGTCAATATTTCATGCAATTTGTCATTCCAACATTTCGCACTTTGCTTTAATCCATAAAGACCTTTGTTTAATTTACACACTAGCTGTCTTTGTTTTGTATTTATGAAACCTGTTGGCTGTTCCATGTACAAGTCTTCAGTTATATCTCCGTGAAGAAACGCTGTTTTCACATCAACGTGGTTGACTTGCATGCCTTTTGAGACTGCAATGCTCAGAAGTGTTCTGATTGTCGTGTGTTTCACTACAGGTGCAAACACTTCATCAAAATCTTCTCCATATTTTTGAAGATATCCCTTTGCCACTAATCTTGCTTTATACCTTTCCACTTTTCCTTGTGCATTCCTTTTTAACTTGAATACCCATTTGCATCCTATAGCTTTCTTGCCAGGAGGTAATTTTGTAAGAATCCAAGTATTATTTTTATCCAATGCATCAATTTCTTCTTGTGCAGCTTTATGCCATTCAGCAGCTTCTTCTGCTGGCATTTTCTCAATCTCATCCCATGTTAAGGGCTCTTGAGCTTCTGCTGACTTTGTTAAGTAAGACAGTCTTGGGGGTGGAACACCTTTGTTTTCCCTGGATGAGCGTCTGACAACAGGTTGGTCTGACCTTTCCGCATCCTCTAAATCTGAGAGTTCTTCTCCAATTGATTCCCCTTCTCCAACTGTACTGTCTTCTGCAATGATCCTTTCTGTGTCTGCTTCCTCTGCCTGTTCCTCGTTAGATACAGATGAGTTGCTTTCAGACATCTGCCTTGGTATGGCATTTATATACACTGGCATGTCTATTATGGTTCTAGTTTCATATTCTGGATGATAAGGCTCATCTGGGATAATCCAGCCTTTATCAACCCTCTTGTTTTCATCAAAATATGTAACATGTCTTATGCCAACAATGCCAGTTTTCAGATTCAAAATTCTATATCCTTTGTGTCCTGGAGCATAGCCAACTAAAATGCCCCTTTCTGTTGTGGAATCCAGCTTATGCCTTCTTTGCTTTGGTACATGAGCATATGCTGTACTTCCAAATGTTCTTATGTGTGACAGGTTTGGCTTCCTACCATGCCATGTCTCATGTGGTGTGCGCTCAGCGCCTTTAGTTGGCATTCTGTTTTGTAGGTACACTGCTGTGAGAATGGCTTCCCCCCATAGTCTTTTAGGGAGATTGCTATCTGACAGCATACATCTGGTCATTTCCACAATTGACCTAAATTTTCTCTCTGCAACAGAATTTTGCTCTGGTGTATAAGCTACTGTTGTGATATGCTGAATGCCTTCTTGTTCTAGAAATGTGCGCATGCTTTGTGAAGTGAACTCACCACCATTGTCGGTCTGAAGAACCTTTGGTTTTCTTTCAAATTTATTGCTCACCATGGCTACGTATTTCTTCAGCATGTCTGTGACTTGACTTTTCTCTTTCAGCAAATAGGCCACACAATATCTAGAGAAATCATCCAAGAATATTAGCACAAATCTGTTATTTCCCAATGATGGGATATTAAACGGTCCACATAAGTCACTGTGTATTAAGTCCAGCACTTTATTACTCCTATTTCCTGTGTATGCAGGAAATGAGGGTCTCACACCTTTTTGAGTAACACAGTCTATGCATTTCTCCATTTTACCAGCATCTGCACTTATCTGAATGCCGGTGGCCAGTTGCTTACTGTAAAGATCCTGGATCACCTTAGAATCACGATGTCCCAGGCGGCGGTGCCGGATTTCCAGACTACATTTACCATCATTCTTCCTTACTTGCGCCATATGTGAGGCTTCACCTGAAATGCTCAGTTTATAAACATCATTATGCATAAAAGCTTCAGCATACACTTCATCATTTTTAGAGATTGTGCACTTACTGTTTTCAAAATGAATCACAAATCCCTTCTTATCTAATGTAGATACACTAAGCATATTGCAAACTGCTTGGGGAATATACAAGACATCACTTACAGGAATTTCTTTAACTTCATTAGACACTTTGCATTTTAAGAATCCAATCCCTTTTGCTTGGATCTTAGCAGTCCCTGCGTTTGCAGTTTGAAGAATTCCTTCTTCTGGACACATTTCCATAGTCAAAGATTTTTCTGCCATTAGAAAGCCCTTGTGTTTATCTTTGTCCTTCATACATTTCCTGGTTTGAAAATTCTTTAGTTCCATTGGCTTAGGTGAGCTAGAGGGAGTGTTTTGTGTTTCCTTACACCATTTAGATACATGTCCCTCCTTTCCACATGAGTAGCAAATCAGCTTGCCCTTGGGTGGAGTTTTCCCATAGCTCCGCCTTCCTCTGTTCTTTGCCAAGAAATTTGTTTCATTTCTCTCTGACTTGCTTTGAGAACACATCTCCTCAGAATCATTTATTATGCATTCCTGCCTTAGTTTTGATGTTGCCTGTTCAAAAGATTGCCCTTCAATGGCCTCATTTACAGACCTAAAAACATCAAACTTCTTTGATAGTGAGGTAAAAAGAAATGCTCTTTTCAATGCATCACACATGGGAATTCCAGAAAGTTCTAACTTTTGAAATGAAGACATAAGATGCATAATGTGATCATTACATTTACTTTTATCCCTTAATTTGGTTTCATTCAACTCTGCTAACCAAATTGGTTGCTGCTTTGCATATGTAGTTGCATACATAGTTCTCAGTTTATATAAAATGTCCTTTGGTGTATCTTTTCCCTCCACTAATATGGCTTGTTTCTCTGAGAGAGCTTCCAAAAGCATGCACTTCACATAATAGTTTGCATTGTCCCATTCAGCCATATTTTCAGCTGTTCTGTCTTGGTCTAAGCATATATTTAATCCTTTTGCTCGAAGGAGACATATGAATCTTAGTTCCCATTGCTGATAATTAAACTCAGTTAATTTAGGCACCTTGAGAGAATAGAACAATGGTGAATTTCTTCCCTCAGCCATTTTCTTAGCCTTCTGTCTGCTGTGTGGGGGGAGAGAGAGACAGACTGAATCTTTCCTTTAAAACTTAAGAGAAAAATGTGGCCCTTTTTTCTGCCTGGTAATATTTCTCTTCTTTTTCAATTCCTGGACCCTGGGCCCATAACCCTTTTGTTGGATTATTTGTAGTAAATAATTAGCAGATTTTAGTACACACAGCTTCAGCTTTAGAAATGTTAATTTCTTTCTTCATCTCTCTCTCATTCACCCCTGAATAATTCACTGCTGAGTCACTTTAAAGTTGAAGTAACAAAACATCTGTTTACTCACAGTTTGTAGTTAGATTATAATCAGACAGGCTTATATATACATATTACTATACATTTGTATTATCAGCTCCTTCCATGTGCTTAGATGGTAATGGATGCTCACACCACCATAGATCCTCTCAGGTTAGGAGAGATCATGAGCTCCATGTGCTCCATGTGCTGCATGTGCTGCATCTGCTGCATCTGACCCCCACAGGAAGTTACATAGCTGTGTGACCTCTCTAAGTAATTCACATCAGAGGTCACAGAGTAATCACAGAGAAATAATAGGTGACAGGCAATGCATGTAAAATACAATTACATTCCAACACACACTGTGAGCTCGGGACAGATTTACTTTTCTGTCATTAATATTACCATTATTATTATTCTTATCACACCTCTCCCCCCTCCTCTCCGTGTTTCCAGCACTTCTATTATACACCCGTTCTTGCTACATCCATAAGCTGCACATGTTGGCATATTTCTAACTATAACCAAGATAAAATAATAATGAACAAAAAGAACATGGATGCAGCAGCTGATTGTTGTGGACATACCAAGATGGCAGCTGCTGGGGGATCCAGCTTCAGGTTTTTGACTTCATTCCGTCTCGTTATAAAACTTCTTTGCCTCTGACCTGGTCCTGCCTATGCGGAAACAAGAAGTTGCGTCATAGGGAAGGCTCTGTACTGACCCTGACCTGCCCACTTTTTTTGTTGGGCAGTCTGTAGAGTGGAGGAGTGGCCTAATGGTTAGTGCAGCTGGCTTTGATCCTGGCAATCTGGGCTTGATTCCCACTGCCACTCCTTGTGACCTTGGGCAAGTCACTTAACCATCCATTTCCCCAGGTACAAAAACTTAGATTGTGAGCCCTCAAAGGACAGAGAAAGTACCTGTATATAATGTGTACAGTGCTGCATATGTCTAGTAGTGCTATAGACATGATTAGCAGTAGTAGTAGTAATATTCAGTTACACTGTCTGGTTAGGTGCTGCTGAATATCACCACTTAAGTGGTAATAAGCAATTTAACTAGGTAGGAGAGGCTCCTGCCCACTTAAATTACTTTGAATATCAACCGGAACGTGGTACGGGCGGTTAGCTTGACGGAGTTTAAAAAGGGGTTAGATAGATTCCTAAAGGACAAGTCCATAGACCGCTATTAAATGGACTGGAAAAATTCCTCATTTTTAGGTACAACTTGTCTGGAATGTTTTTACGTTTGGGGAGCGTGCCAGGTGCCCTTGACCTGGATTGGCCACTGTCGGTGACAGGATGCTGGGCTAGATGGACCTTTGGTCTTTCCCAGTATGGCACTACTTATGTACTTATGTAACTATTAGCCTCTTCCAGAACTGGTCTTGTTCTTTCTTCTCCCATCCTTAATTTTTCAGAATGAGAAAGGACAAGGGTTAGGATATGAGATGGTCAATGGTCAAGAGCACATAGAGGTGGCAAGGGGTGGGGCATATCTCTCTCTCCCCGCCGCCCCCTCCGCCGCCACCCCCCCTCCCAGAGTCTTCCAATGGCACCCGGTATTACCCTCCCCCATCTTCCAATCCCCCAAGCCACCGGCAGCCTCAGCGAAAGAAGCATGCACACTGCTTTAGACCTGCCCCAGAGGCCCTTCTCTCTCCTACAGCTTCCCGCCTGCACGAGAGCAGGAAGTTGAAGGAGAAAGAAAGGCTTCCGGGGGCAGGTCTAAAGCAGCGTGCTTGCTGCTTTCTCGCAGAGGCTGACGGCGGCTTGGGGATTGGAGGATGGGGTGGCAGCTCGTTTGGGGGGACACTGCCCTCCCTCGCCCCCCCAAACTACGCCCATGTGGACTGTCTCCTGTAATACAGGAGGTCAAAGTAACATAAGCATTGCCATACTGGGACAGACTGAAGGTCCATCAAGCCCAGTATCCTGTTTCCAATAGGGGGCCAATCCAGGTCACAAGTACCTGGCAAGATCCCAGAACGTTATATGCTGCTTATCCTAGAAATAAACAGTGGATTTCCCCATCTTAATGATGGCTTATGGACTTTTCTTCTAGGAAATTATCCAAACCTCTTCCAAACCCTGCCAAGCCAACTGCCTTTACCATATTCTCTGGCAACAAATTGCCAGAGTCTAACTGCATATTGAACGAAGAAATATTTTCTCCAGTTTGTTTTAAATTTACTACTTAGTAGCTTCATTGCGTGTGCCCTAGTCCTAGTATTTTGGAAAGAGTAAACAAGTGATTCATGATACCTGTTCCACTCCACCCTTATTATATAGACCTCTATCATATCTCCCCTCAGTCATCTCTTCTCCAAGCTGAAGAGGCCCAGCTGCTTCAGACTTTCCTCATAGGGAAGTCATTTTTGTTGCTCTTCTCTGTACTTTTTCTAATTCTGCCACATCTTTTCAGAGATACGGTGACCAGAATTGCATACAGTTTTCAAGGTGAAGTCGCACAATGAAGTGATACAAAGGCATTACAACATTCTTGTTTTTGTTTTCCATTCCTTTCCTAATAATTCCTGACATTCTATTTGCTTTCTTAGATTCCACTGCTGTTCTGTTTTTCTTATTGTGCTATATACACAGGGATATTATTAAAATGTAATACCTTCATTTTGAATAAAATTCACCGAAGGCAAAATATAGCATCTTGAAATACAATATAGACCCCATATAACGCAGATATTTGACTGTGTTATAAGTGAATTTGCATTACATGAGACCGTGTTATAAGTGAATTTGCATATCTACAGTGTAATATGTAATAACAAAACAAACATTGAGCCTGCCATGAGTGGGAAAGCGCGGGGTACAAATGTAACAAAAATAAAAAAAAATAAAAAACAAAAAAGAATGGAGTCCAACCCTTGACCGTGAAAGGGAAAATGGGACTTGATATATGCCTTTCTGTGGTTTTTGCAACTACATTCAAAGCAGTTTACATTATATATACAGGTACTTATTTGTACCTGGGGCAATGGAAGGTTAAGTGATTTGCCCAGAGTCACAAGGAGCTGCAGTAGGAATTAAACCCAGCTCCCCAGGATCAAAGTCCACTGCACTAACCACTAGGCTACTGTAAGTGATCCCACATTATACTGAACCACATTATATGGGGTCCAGGAGCATAGCTACCATTGAATGAACCTGGCAAAATGCCCATGGGTAGGGGCCACCTGAAATTGCACACCCTTCTTTCCCCTCCCCCTCCATACTCCTATACCCGGGTTCGGCTGCCTCTTCACCCTCCCCTTCCCCACTATGCACCCATGTAGGTCCGGCATCTGACTACCTGCACTCCCCCCCCCCCCCCAGCCGGTTGCAGCAGAGGCAACACTGCTCTCTGTCCGGTGGGGTCTTTCCTTTGCTGTGTCCTGTCTTTCGAAGGACCAATAGGGGGTGGGTAGACAGATGCCGGACCCAGGCCCTGGGGGGGGGGGGGGGTGGAACAGAAGGAATAGAGACAGAGCAAGAGAGACCTGTAGCAGAAGGGGAAGAAAGGGAGAGAGATTCAGGATCTATGGATGGGGAGCTGAGCGAAGACAGCGAGAGAGAGAGAGAGAGACCAGGAGCATAAGGGGAGGGGGAAGAGAAGAGAAGGGGAAGATGCTGGACTGGGGGAGCAGAGAGGAGACAGAGACTGGACTAGGGGAGAGACATTGGCCCAATGGAGGGAGGGAGAGGGATAGTGATGCTAGACTTCTGAAGGTGGGTGGGGGCCACGGGGTTGCAGGAGGAAAGGAAGAGAGAGGAGAGAAGCTGGCCATGACAGGGACAGGGACACAAAAGAAATGCTGGCTATGGAGAGAGCATAGGGACAGGGACTCAGAGGGAAGACACTGGACAGGATGGATAGAGACACATAAGAAAGATGGATGGTGGACATAGAGAAGAAATGTCAAAAGGACAGGAGACCATGGAGAGAGTTAAGAAAAATAGAGAAAAGCAGAAGAGAGACACAAGGACCAAAGCAATACTCAGACATCAACGGTAGAAAAAAAACTATTTATTTCTGAATTTATTCATTGTAATATACAGTGGGGGAAATAAGTATTTGATCCCTTGCTGATTTTGTAAGTTTGCCCACTGACAAAGACATGAGCAGCCCATAATTGAAGGGTAGGTTATTGGTAACAGTGAGAGATAGCACATCACAAATTAAATCCGGAAAATCACATTGTGGAAAGTATATGAATTTATTTGCATTCTGCAGAGGGAAATAAGTATTTAATCCCTCTGGCAAACAAGACCTAATACTTGGTGGCAAAACCCTTGTTGGCAAGCACAGCGGTCAGACGTCTTCTGTAGTTGATGATGAGGTTTGCACACATGTCAGGAGGAATTTTGGTCCACTGCTCTTTGCAGATCATCTCTAAATCATTAAGAGTTCTGGGCTGTCGCTTGGCAACTCGCAGCTTCAGCTCCCTCCATAAGTTTTCAATGGGATTAAGGTCTGGTGACTGGCTAGGCCACTCCATGACCCTAATGTGCTTCTTCCTGAGCCACTCCTTTGTTGCCTTGGCTGTATGTTTTGGGTCATTGTCATGCTGGAAGACCCAGCCACGACCCATTTTTAAGGCCCTGGCGGAGGGAAGGAGGTTGTCACTCAGAATTGTACGGTACATGGCCCCATCCATTCTCCCATTGATGCGGTGAAGTAGTCCTGTGCCCTTAGCAGAGAAACACCCCCAAAACATAACATTTCCACCTCCATGCTTGACAGTGGGGACGGTGTTCTTTGGGTCATAGGCAGCATTTCTCTTCCTCCAAACACGGCGAGTTGAGTTCATGCCAAAGAGCTCAATTTTTGTCTCATCTGACCACAGCACCTTCTCCCAATCACTCTCGGCATCATCCAGGTGTTCACTGGCAAACTTCAGACGGGCCGTCACATGTGCCTTCCGGAGCAGGGGGACCTTGCGGGCACTGCAGGATTGCAATCCGTTATGTCGTAATGTGTTACCAATGGTTTTCGTGGTGACAGTGGTCCCAGCTGCCTTGAGATCATTGACAAGTTCCCCCCTTGTAGTTGTAGGCTGATTTCTAACCTTCCTCATGATCAAGAATACCCCACGAGGTGAGATTTTGCGTGGAGCCCCAGATCTTTGTCGATTGACAGTCATTTTGTACTTCTTCCATTTTCTTACTATGGCACCAACAGTTGTCTCCTTCTCGCCCAGCGTCTTACTGATGGTTTTGTAGCCCATTCCAGCCTTGTGCAGGTGTATGATCTTGTCCCTGACATCCTTAGACAGCTCCTTGCTCTTGGCCATTTTGTATAGGTTAGAGTCTGACTGATTCACTGAGTCTGTGGACAGGTGTCTTTCATACAGGTGACCATTGCCGACAGCTGTCTGTCATGCAGGTAACGAGTTGATTTGGAGCATCTACCTGGTCTGTAGGGGCCAGATCTCTTACTGGTTGGTGGGGGATCAAATACTTATTTCCCTCTGCAGAATGCAAATAAATTCATATACTTTCCACAATGTGATTTTCCGGATTTAATTTGTGATGTGCTATCTCTCACTGTTACCAATAACCTACCCTTCAATTATGGGCTGCTCATGTCTTTGTCAGTGGGCAAACTTACAAAATCAGCAAGGGATCAAATACTTATTTCCCCCACTGTATCTGTTTGGGGAAATGTGCATCCTCACTCCTCACCCAGGGTCTCCACTACCTTGGGAGCGATGGTATTATAGGGGGCCCATCTCGATTTTTCTGCCCGGATCCCATTCAATCCTAGCTATGCCACTGATGGGGTCTACCTTGTAATATGTATTTAAAAAAGAAAAACAGAGTCCAACCTTTGACCACATTACAAGTGATCCTGTGTTATAATAAGCCGTGTTATATGGGATCTATAGCGTACCAATAAGCCAAATAAAATATAAAGGGACCCTTTTACAAAGCCACAGGGAGGGGCTACGAGTGGGTATCGCGTGCCAAATCGGCACTACTGCTGGGGTAGTGTGCACACATGGCGGTAATTCCAAGTTTGGCATGTGCCGAAACCCATGGTAGATGGTAATTGGCAGTGCAGCCACATTGGCACGCACTGCATGGTTACCACGCTGGTAGCACATGAGCCCTTACCGCTGGGTCAATGGCTGGCATTAAGGGCTCGGGTTGTAAAAAGTGCCCCAACTGACCAGATGACCACCGGAGGGAATCAGGGATCACCTCCCCTGACTCCCCCAGTGGTCACTAATCCCCTCCCACCAAAAAAAACTCACTTTAAAAACTTTTTGTTCCAGCCTCTATGCAGGCCTCAAATGCCGTACCCACCTCCATGACAGCAGAATGTGTTCTATCCTGTGACAGCCTTTCCCTGGTTCTGATGTGGCTCTCGGGTGAGTGTGACACCTTTTCTGTTATGCGCACTGCAGAGTCACATCAGCAATGCATTGTGGTGGGTGTAGGGTATTGGGCTCTGTGATTCCAGTAGCTTGCGTTAAATGCTCACGATGTTGGTAGTTGGTAGGCTCTACTCCCATGGTGCTTTTCCCCCTGCTTACTGGGTCAGACTGTGCCCTGTTTTGTTTCCGGTAGTCCATGAGGTAGTGGCCATTTTTGTAACACGGTTTTAGATCCCTTTCATATGTTAGCCACGTTACAGCACTTAGTTCTTCCCTTGAATGTTGCTGAAAGAGGGCATTGTACAGCATTCTGCCAGCTCTGACCTACTGCTAATCTCAGTACCAGGGAGACTCTTTGCCAGTGGGGCACAACCTCTGATCTGTAGTTAACTGTGAGTAAACGTGCTTAATCAAATAAAGGACTTTTTCAGAGATTAGTCTTTAGGTGTCAACTGGTGTGCCAAGGTTATACAGCAGCAACAAGTCCTAGAGGCCTGCGTGTATGCAGGTCCCTGGAGCACTTTCAGTGGGTACCGCAGTGCACTTCAGGCAGGTGGACCCAGGCCCACCCCCCCTACCTGTAACACTTGTGCTGGTAAATGGGAGCCCTCCAAAACCCACTGTACCCACATGTAGGTGCCCCATTCACCCCTAAGAGCTATGGTAGTGTTGTACATTTGTGGGTAGTGGGTTTTGGGGGAGGGGGTTGGGGGCTCAGCACCCGTGGTAAGGGAGCTATGTATGTGGGAGCGTTTTCTGAAGTCCACCACACTGACCTCTAGAGTGTCCAGTTGGTGACCTGGCATGTCAGGGGGGCAAGTGTACTACGAATCCTGGCCCCTCCCACGACCAAATGGCTTGGATTAGGACGTTTCTGAGCTGGGCGTTTTTATTTTCCATTATTGCTAAAAAAAAACAAATGCCCAGCTCACAAACAACTAAATCCATGGCATTTTGGTCCGTACAAACCGTATTTTCGAAATGAAAGACGGACGCCCATTTTGTTTTGAAAATACGGTCTGTCCCACCCCTTCACGTACCCGTTCTCGGACATAGACGCCCATGGAGATGGGCATTCGCATTCGATTATGCCCCTCCACGTCTCCCCAACCTGAACCATGACTTCCCCTCTCTCCTAATACCTTCCTAGGTCTGCAGCAGTGGCAGAAACAACAAGGAGCCACACTAGTCCATTTCTCTGCACATGCTACTACTCACTCTACTGGTCACCCCCCCCCCCCCCCCAAGTAACATCCTGTGTGAGAGGGACATGACAGAGTTGGCAGTGGTGCACACATCTTCACAGTCAGAGATCGGCTGATACTGGAGGGGGGAGAGAGACAGAGATGAGTTGGTTGCATGGCAAGGGGGAGAGGGAAAATCAGAGAGACAGAGATGGCTTCTTGGCAGAGGAAGAGAGAAAGAGAGTAGATGGCTGCATGGTAGGAAAGGAGAGGGACAGAGACAGAAGTCATGGCTGCATGGCGGGGGGGGGGGGGGGGAGAGAGACAGACAGACACTCCTGTTATTATGTTGTACTTTCTCCTGCATTGTACGCCACATAGAGCCTGCCTTTGTGGGAATATGTGGGATATAAATGTTCACAAATAAATAAATAAATAAATAGTAGGGAGAGAGGGAAGAAATGGCTGCATGCAGAGAGAATGAGACAGAGAGAGGAGATAGTTGCATGGCAGGGAGAAAGACAGAGAGAAAGGATATGACTGCATGGTAAGGGGAGAGAGAAACAGAGAAAGAGGAGATGGCTGCATGGCAGGAGGAGAAAGATGTGTAGCCTGTGGGTGAGAGAAGGGAAGGGAGAGAACAGATCATATGAGATGGATGGAAGAGAAAGAAAGAGATTCTGGACTGGGGCAGGTGTGAGAGAGAGAGAGATCCTGGACTATGCGGGGGATAGAAAAGATGCTGGACCATGTTGGGATGGGAGAGAAGAGAGGAGAAAAGCTGGACATATGAAAGTATAGAGATACAGAGGGGAAATACTGAGCATGGGAGAAGCATAAAGACACAGAGGAAGATGCTGGGCATGAGGGAGCATAGGGGCACAGTGATGGGAGATACTGGGAATGGGGAAAGACAGGGACAGAGAAAAGGGAGATGCTGAGCATGAGAGAAGATAGGGATACGAGAAAGGACATGGATGATGGACAAGGAGAGAGAAGAAATGTCAAATGGACAGGAGACCCTGGCAAAAGAGTTAAGAGAAGACAGAGGAAAGCAGAAACCAAATACTGGGACCAACATATTAGGGAATAAAATTATCAAACAACAAAGGTTTAAAAATATATATACTTTTGTTTTTTATTTTGTGATTAGAATATATCAGTTCTTGGAATGTACATCTGCCAGAGTTGATCGGAGTTGAAATTTGTTCAATTTTGGGGGTACTTGATTTGGAAAAAGTTGAGAAACACTGATCTAGGCTAGCCAGTCACATGGGAGGAAGAACTGTAATTTTATTCAACTACACTTGCCAGTTGTTTCTTCAATAACAGCACATCATCCAGCTGTTTGCTCCCTTACCAACCCACTACCTCCTTGTATTTGGGGCTTACTTTAGGATTTGGGAGGTAAAGTCAGAAAGAGGTAGATTCTTGCCCTGGACTTGCAGTAGCTTGGTTGCCAAGAACCACATCACTCATAAGCAACAACACATTAATCAGTCTTGCATCTTCAACTCTTCATACCCCAAACCAGGACTTCTCAAACTGTGGGTTGTGACCCCAAACAGGATCACACACACGACTCAGCCTGGAAGTATATAGGTGCATCATTTTGATGCATTTTGGAGAGATTGCCAGCATCACTGTGACTGTGACCATGATCATGGGGTTGCAGACTGAAAAGGTTTGGTAAGCTCTGCCCCAAGCCATAGGCACCAACATTTGGAGTGGCCTAGTGGTTAGGATGGTGGACTTTGGTCCTGAGGAACTGAGTTCAATTCCCACTTCAGGCACAGGCAGCTCCTTGTGACTCTGGGCAAGTCACTTAACCCTCCATTGCCGCATTGAGCCTGCCATGAGTGGGAAAGCGCAGGGTACAAATGTAATAAAAAAAAAAAAACCCTAATACAAATTACCCCTCCTCGGATACAATGAAGGAGCTTGTTCAATACTAGGTTGTTGAGCACCCACTGGCACCTACAGAGCTGGCTCCAATGCCCCAAGCAAATTTTGCTCCTTCTTTCAAGTATGCTTCCCCTCCCTTCCATGGATAGCCACTGCCCCTCCAGGTCTCCATTCCCCAATGGTGTTTAATTTTCATAATGACATTCTTTGGGAACTCCAAACTAGTGCATCTCCAGCCATTTAGATCTAAGTATGAGACCAGGAAAAGTAAGATTTTCTTTTTTTCACCAATTACTTTCACTCTTTTTAAGGTCATCAAATTATGAATATGTTATCAAAGATGTTGGAATGGTCAGTAGTTAGGGCTGAAGCCCTGGGGGTTGTGACCCCTTCTCACAAGTTTTAGTCTTAGGCTAATTCCATCCCTTTGTGTGCAATTCTTGTTTCAAAAACACAGGACTGCCTCACTTGTACTTTCTAACCTTGAGAGAGGCAACCACCTTTATGGGGAGCAACAGTACCTCTGGGGGGGGGGGAAGGAATGATTAACCCACAAGAATCCTTTTGTGTGAGTTTTGAGGGCATTCTTACAGGTTATTGGAGGTTTGTGGTTCTAGCCCTTGTGACTGCTGGAAAGGTGATGAAGATTAAGTGGATAATAAAACATGCCATTCTGGATTTGTTTTATGATGCTTGGATGCCCAGGAAGAAGAAGCAACATATTCTATATACATGGTGTAACTGTATTGACTAGCTTCCATTAGAGAACAAGAAGATCCATTCACTGGTACAAATTGAAATGAGATTCTATCTTTGTACTTTAACTATGAATAATCTGTAAGTGGCCAGTTATGTTAAAATGTTAAAGCAATTGAGATAAGCAGGATATAGGTGGGTCTGCTGGTTAAAGGGGATTGTTTGTTTGTTTCTTTGTTAGTTTTTTGTAACCTTTCTGGTACAATATAAAATGAATGATAGGAAAATATGTTACTATAGGTCGTGCTGGAAGGAAAACAGCATGATAAATAGTACCTTGGAGATAATAACGATGCTACTTCCAATATAAAATAGAAATCTAGACAGGTCATAGGATGGTACCCTTAGCTTATCAAGAGTATAAGGCATTCTGTTTGCTCATCAACACAGCAGCAGTCTAACACTAGATAGGACATTTTGGTCTTGGACACACAAAACCCTGAAGCCAGTGAACTCTGGGATGTGGCATTTGGTCATTTCCCAGAACTGACTCACCAGGTGTACAGGAACCTTCTGCAGGACTTACAGAAAATGAATGTGTTCTTTCCAGTTGGTGACAATTGCATCATATTAAGGCACTGAAGCTTAGCTTTCTGCCACCAGACAGGTGCATAGAAACGACAAGGCACTGAAATTAGGTACAGTCCAGCAAGTAAAAAAACAAAACATCATTTCAGGGCTCCATGCTACCTAGTCAGGCTGAACCACTCCTGGTTTTACCCTCATTGCATCCCGTAGTTCCTGATTTTTATGGAGAAACAGGAACTACAAGCCATGGCTGCAATGAACCAAAGCCAATGTGGGTCCCAAAAAACAGGTAGGCAAATGGTCTGCCAAGTCCCAAAGGAAGGAAATTGTGGAAGCAGACACGATTTCCTTCCAAAACCAATGTATCCAGGTGACATCAATAAGGCCCTTTTACTAAGCTGCACTAGCAAATGGGCTTAGGGTGCCACACACACAGGGGTGTGCTGGTAAATTGTTAACAGGGGGCTCTCTCTCGCCAGCAAAGTAAAAGAGAATTCAGGAGGGGCCCAAGCCCACATTTTGGGATCCATTTGTTAAAGTAGCCATGGAGAACCGGCTCCCAAAATTCTTAAAAACTTAACAAACGGCTCTTGAGAGCCTGTGAGAGCCTGCTCCAGCACACCACTGCACACAGGACTTTCCCAAACAGTAAGCCCAAACTCCTAACCACTAGGAGTGGCCTAGTGGTTAAAGCACTGATCTTACAATCCAGAGGTGGCTGGTTCAAATCCCACTGCTGCTCCTTATGAGCTTGAGCAAGTCACTTAATCCTCCATTGCCTCAGGTATAAACTTAGATTGTGAGCCTTCCTGAGACAGAGAAATATCCAGTGTATCTGAATGTAACTCACCTTGAGCTACTACTAAAAAAGGTGTGAGCAAAATCTAAATAAATAAATTCCCAGTGCAGCCATAAAGCAAGCACTTTTCTATTACACGGTAACATAGTAGATGATGGCAGATAAAGACCTGCACAGTCCATCCAGTCTGCCCGAGATTCAACCTGTGCGTTAATATTAGCCCTAGTGCTCGGCCATGTATTAATGCAGGAGCATTTACCACCTGCTATATAGGAGGAGTTAAGGGCTCCTGCGTTATGGGTGGTCTAACAAAAAACAAAGAAGGAAAAAACCTCCACGGAAGGAATAAGCCAAAGATGGAACACAACAAGTGGAGTAAGTCAGTCAAATGTAAGAACCAGATGATTCTTTAATTACCGATTTTGTGAGCTTGGCATTCTGTTTAGAGCGGCATATTGAGTTATTTTAAACTACTTTGCTGAAGAGCATTAGAACTGAGAATAGTTATTGATTCCTTCCACTATCATCTGTAGACAAAGATTGTGTTTTGACCCCTGATGCAGGCATATTGTTATGCCGAAACACAGCTGTGTCGGGCTGTTTGACCATTTTGGCAATTAAAGAATCATCTTTAATTCTCATTAATCATCATTTGACTGACTCCATTTATTGTGTTCCATTTATGGATGGTCTAACCAGGTAGCACACTGGTGATGTCAATGCGCTAGCTATTTAGCGCTTCTATGCCCATTCTCCACCCCTTCAAAAAAATAAATACCGTGTGCTTAGTGCACACGATGGCAAAACTAACACAGAATACTCTAGTGTGCCCTGTGTTAGGTCATTTTTCCTGCGTTGTGTGGTAACACAGCTTAGTAAAAAAGACCCTATATGATTTTATTTATTACATTTATATCTGCAGAGGGCGTTTACAATTTTGCATACATAAAATAAACAAATGTAACAACATTCAATAGACTATTACATTTTTTAAAAACTTAATTCACATTATTAAAAGCCAAATAAAACAAGTACTTGCAGAAGTCCTTTAATTTATGAACCAAACAAAGTTTCACAAGTTCCGCGGGAGCCCATTTGAATACTGAGACCCCTGAACCACTGTCACACATGGAATCCTGAGATCCTGCTGAGCAGTGCACAGTATAGTAACCCAATTCTAGGAAGGAGACTGTTTAATCAGTTCAGATTTTGAATTTACATCCTAAAGCAATGTAGTCCCAATTCTATCCATTGAAATCAGTGCTGTAGGTCTCAAATTAATCATGATGAGGTTATCAGAAATCCTGAACTAAAATCTCTGTCCTGAAACTTGGTAGCTTTGATAACCCTAAGTGGCAGGATCCCAGCACCAAAAGCACACACACCTCATGTCCAGCTGGAAAGAGTTGTCCCCATGCTGTACTTTCACTTGGATACCCACAGTTAACCACTGGGTGATATTTTCTTTAACCAGGATCTGGGACTGGATGTCTGTTGTGGTTACAAATTTCATATTTTCTCAGAACTGCCAAGTGACCCAGCTCCAAAAGGGAGATTTCAGGCCACTCTTGGATTTCTGACATTCCCATCCTGATGCATTCTGCTACCTGCAGTATTGATTTCTGTGAGCAGAATAGGCACTACAAGCATCACCATGCATTGGGATGGAAATTCAAAGCCCGGACTAGACAGAAATGTATCCCTCCTAGAACTGGGTCACATGGCACCTCTGTTTTCCGCTCCATGTCCTCCCCTGGTCCACCTTGGGCAGTTTAGGGAAATTATCAAAGCTTGACTGATACCACAATTTAAGGCCCAGGGATTAGTCAGCCAGTATGACTACAAGGGGAAATCCTGCCCTGAGAGATTTTTCAGAAAATAAATATGATAAAGGCAGTGAAACATATACTGAAGATGCACAGAGGAATGAGCCCCCTCTGGTGGTAAAAGGAAAATTTTAAAGAAAGAAAAATATTTAGCTAACTATCATGACAGTCAGTGGTTCTCAACCCAGTCCTGGCTGGAGACCCACTTAGCTAATCAGTTGTTCAGGATTCTCGCAATAAATACGCATGTGATAGAGTTGCATAGAATAGAGGTAGTACATGCAAATTTCTCTCATGCATGAAAACCTGACTGGCTATGTGTGTCCCGAGGACTGGGTTGAGAACCCCTGTATTATGATATACTCTCAATATGACAGCATTTAAGAGGTTTTTCCCCCTCTGATTAGGGGTTCACTGCATATCAAGAGAACATCTCTTCCCTTCCCAGTGTTGCTTATGAACAGAGATGCCAAGTTACCCAGTTCCAGGCTGGAGAATTTGGAACAGACCTGGGTTTGAGCTTGCATCCCAAAGCAGTGTGGGATTTGTAGTTTCTGATCATGTCCCTTGAAATCAATGTTGCAAGTCCCATAACACAACAGAACGGGGTGTTTAGAAATCCAGGACTGTCCTAAAATCTCCAGCTTGGAACTGGGCATCTCTGTTATTGGGTCTTCAATAACCTTTATGGGGGAAAGGCAGGGTTAGAGGGTTGTTCACAGCAAGAATCTGAGATGAATTGAACTTTTATTATGCCAGCTATTTTCTAAACTCTATTAAAATATGTCTTTTTAACAGAACTTCTTATCTCCTGCTTGGTCCTTATCATAGCAACATTCCTGTTTTTACATCAGAGAATCCCTTGTTCCATCTGTATCAGGGAGGACAACATCAGGGCTTATTCAGCAAATTTTCCAGAGGCACAGAATGGGGAAGGGGAGGGAAGGTTTTGCTGAATAAGGTTCATAAGTCATCCTAAAAGTCAGTATCCATGCTCTTAATTCAAGCTTAAAATCAGAATCTGAAGAAAGGAGTGAAGGAGGGAGAGATTCCTAAGTGTGGGTGCGCGTCATTTTAGCACCAAGATTTCACTGGACGGCAAGAAAGAGCCACGAGGAAATGGAAATGGTTAGACACAAGTTTTACATAGACTCAGCAACAAGATCTGCATCAATGTGAAGAAAGGACAGACAACTGCAAAATAATAAAATAAGCTGAAAAATGAATCATTATACAGCAGTGGCGTAGGAAGGGGGCGGGGGGGCGGTCCGCCCCGGGTGCACGCCGCTGGGGGGGGTGTCGGCTCCGCGCTGGTGCACTGCCCTCTCTGCCCCGGAACAGGTTACTTCCTGTTCCGGGACAGAGAGAGCAGTGAACCAGCGCGGAGCCGACACACCCCAGCAACGTGCAGTCGGGGCGGAACGGCCCTCCCGCCCGTCCCTCGCCGCAGGTATGCGCTCCGGGGGGGGGAGGTATGCGCTCTTGGGGGGTGCGCTCCAGCGGAAGGAGGGTGCGCCGTGCTGCATCCGGGGGGGGTGCGCGCAGTGGCGACCCGCCCCGGGTGTCAGCTCCCCTCGCTACGGCTCTGTTATATAGGAAGAACAAGGAATGGAATGTGAAGATGAAGGTGAAAGGGGACAGACTCAGAAGTGACCTGAAGAAATACTTCTTCACGGAAAAGGTGGTGAATTTGTGGTGGAAACTAGAACTGTATCTGAATTCAAGAAAGCTTGGGACAAGTACATACAATCTCTCAGGAAGAGGAAAGGATAGTAAATGGTATGGATGGGCAGACTGGATAGGCCATATTGTCTTTATCTGCCTTCATTTTTCTATGTTTCTTTGTAAGGACAAGAGGTAACCAGGTCAGATGAAAGAGCTGGAAAACTGTACATCTAGGCTAAAAAACACACTAACTCCCTCATTCTGTAACTGAGCACCTGCACTTGGGTGTCCCTTGCACATATAAATTTACAGAATACTAGACAACACAAACGCTTCAACCAGCCATAGAGCTGATGTAAGTGCTCAAACCTAAATTTATGTAACTTATAGTATTCTCTAAGTTAGAAGTGTAAGAGGAAGACCTGCCGAGGCTCCACTCATATGTGTTCGCACCTGTCAAGCACACGCTATGTAAACTTTGTGCATAGTTACAGAATAGCGCTTAGGCGGAGTTTTGGCATTATGAGTCGGATTCTCTAAATGGCGCCCAAAGTTTGGAGCTAGAAAAATGTATGCTAAACCAGTGTTCTATAAAGGGCACACACTCTTTATAGAATACCAGCTTTTAGCACAGATTCTGTGCATACCCTTTAGATGCCATTTATTCCTGCTGAAACCTGGTGAAAATGCCAGCACCTAAGTGTCGACAGTTGGGAATGGAAATCACTGTATTCCATAACATGGCGCCTCACTTCTGGGAATGCCCTCCCCCCCCCCCCCCCCCCCCCGACCTGCCCATACCCTTCCCGTGGACATGCCCGCTTCAAGTTTCCTATAATAGTTAGGCATGGATGTTATAGAATCATGACTATTGGTTGTTGGCATCCAATTGACTAGTTTACATGTGCATCTTGGCTCCGCATCCAGCATTGAGCAACCTATATAGAATCTGGAGTTATGTGTGTCTGAATGCACATATTCTGTCCGTTTGGGATTAGAAACTTCATTTGTAGTTTGTTGCGCGACTGTGTAGCGAGAATGTGTGCAGCACAATTACCAACATTTTGGGGAAGGTGGAACCTATTCCGAAAGGATGGTCTCCACCTTAACCAGGGTGGGACCAGGCTGCTGGCATCAGCATTTAAAAAGGAGATAGACAGAGCAGCTTTTAAACTAAAATCTGGGGGAAGGCAAACAGTCGCTCAAAAGCGCATGGTTCAGAATAAGGTATCTTTCAAAGATATCAACAAAACAGAGAAGATAAGGTATCCCAATAGTGAGGTTGCAATAGAGACAATAGCAGACCAGAATAGTGGGTCTAACACTCTGGAATTCTTTGCCTCCAAATATTCAGGCATTAAGAGATTTAAAAGATTTTAAGATCGCTCTAAAGATTGTTTTATTTCAATAAGCTTATCAGCTGGCCTGAATATTTTCTGACATGTTGCATAGTAATATCAGTGGTACTTATCTATGTACTGGCAGTATAGGTCACATGTCACAGATGTCTTTTAACATGTTTTATAAGATTTGTATTATTTTATTGTTGTATAATATTATTATTGTGTTAGTTTTGTGTTGTTTACTATGATTTGTTTGATATTGGCATTATGTATGTAAGATTGTTCTCCGCCTAGAACTATGAAGATAATGCAGCAGATATATCTTATGAAATAAATAAATAAAGCACTGGCTTTAGGCAACAGTCCAGAGGCTCGTGATGAAGCAGGGGTTCTCAACCCAGTCCCCGGGACACACCTAACCAATCAGGCTTTCAGGATGTTTGATTTCTATTGATAACCTTAAGAGTGGACTAACATGGCTACCACACTCCTCTACTTAGGATACCCACAAAAAACATGTATGAGACAGATTTACATACAATGGAGGTAGCACATGCAAATTTATCTCATGCATATTCATTGTGGATATCCTCATAACCTGACTAGTTGGGTTCATCCTAAGGACTGGATTGAGAACTGTAGTGATAAAGGATGCGTTTACTCACTAAGTCATGGCCTTTATTCCCAGTCCTTGAAGGCAACCAGTGGTTCACGTTTTTGAGATATCCTTAATAAATATGCATGAGAGAGATTTGGAGATAGAAAACATGTAAATCTTTCTTATGCTTATTCACTAGGAATATCCGGCAAATCTGACCTGCTGGTGGACCTCAAGGACTAGGAATGAATATCACTGCACCAAGTCAAGACTAACTTATCCCTGGCAGGGCTCCTGAGATGAGAGGAGGCATATGTCCCCTTTCCAGCCTTACATTATGGAAAGCAAATATACATCCTAAATATTGGGAAGTTACAGAGAAACAAGATCTGCCAAACACTGATGTGCACCATTCATGTCTTTAAATCCTCATTATTCCTTCTGTCTACTGAAAACTATCTGCGGATTTGCTCAGCATTGCACCAACTCCCATGAAAGCTTCAGGTTTACAGTTGCAACATCTAGAGCACCACAGCACACATCTGCATCAAAGGCAGAGATGAAGCCTTCATATATTTAAAACTCTCCAAGAAAAGACTTTCATTTGTGAAGTGAAATCTGGTTAAACACTGGTTCTCTCTCTGATGTTTAAAATCAGAATATGTAGAACTGATTAGACATCCAAGTCTATTGAGCCGGTATGTCAAGCTCCATCTCTGGCCATCTTCAAATCTAAGCTAAAAGCCCACCTTTTTGATGCTGCTTTTAACTCCTAACCCTTATTCACTTGTTCAGAACCCTTATTTTATTATCCTCACCTTAATATTCCCTTATCTCTTGTTTGTCCTGTTTGTCTGTCCTAATTAGATTGTAAGCTCTGTCAAGCAGGGACTGTCTCTTCATGTTCAAGTGTACAGCGCTGCGTACGTCTAGTAGCGCTATAGAAATGATAAGTAGTAGTGATGTAAAAGAATTTATTTCATTTTGGTAGTATCAAATTCCATGGAAAACCTCAATGGTTGGTTCTAGGACTCCGACTTCTCTGCATCCTCCCAGAATGAAACCACTTTAGAGAACAGATCTCCGACACGGTACATGAGCTGCGAAGTTTTTTCTGTCACGGAAGCCCTGTAAAAGACAGTAATTCCAGTTAGTCTGGAAGAGCTGGAAGGAACAACCATCCCTACAGAGCTTGCTTTAATTTCCTCAGTTCCTATATTTGCTTAGCAGGTTGGGAGTCCTGATACCAATGAGAACCCCAGCCAATAAAAACAAAGCCTACCATCCCCCCAAACAAATAACCCTCTCCAAACCCCCCATCCCCCTCCCTTCTCCCTTATAAGCCCACCCCTCTCCCCCCCCCACCCACTCTAATACCATCATACACAAAACAGAAAACCCCCAAAAGGTACTAAATGGGAATAATTAGAGGAACCAACCCACAATACCCAGTGAACCCCCCCCCCCAAATTCCAGACATCCCACAAACACACCCCTGACCCTAACCCGCTATTATACGCACAGTATTACATCCATCCACCAGCTATACATAACAATTGGTATCAAAGCCCAACATTACAACAGCTAGCCCCCTGGCCTAAAACCCGGGAAAATGCAAAGTAAACACCAAACATCGTGTCTTTAAGCCACTCCAGAGCAAGTTAGACTGGAACAGATGATTTCCTCGACTTTGGAGTAGCCTTTTTCCATTTCTGGAACTTGGCCTTCGTCGAAGGAGCCAAATCTGTTGGTGCACCACTACTGGGGGACAAACCAGCCGCATGCAGGATCTTCCAAGCTTCAGGGAGATGACGGACCCTACATAACATCCCCTCTATCGTGAAGCACAGGGCAAAGGGGAAAGCCCAACGATAGGAGATCTTCTCTTTCACCAAAATGTCCAGAACTGGCTTCATAGCATGTCTCTGGGCGAATGTAAACAGGGAAAGGTCCTGGTAGACAGACACTTTAGCCTCATTGTAATCCAAAGATGAAAGCTGGCGGGAACGCACCAGCAACCGTTCTTTCAAAGCATAAGAAGTAAACCTCACTATGATATCTCTAGGTCTGTTTTCCAGAGGTTTCCCAAATGCCCTATGTGCTCTTTCAATTTCCATTCCTCCTGCTTCCAACTCCTCGCCCAAAGTTTTAACACACATCAAACGAACTATGGCGGGGACACCTTTCGCATCGCCATTTTCGGGCACCCCACGAAACTTCAGGTTGTGCCTGCGTCCACGATTTTCTAGGTCATTGACCTTATATTGAAGCTCCTCGTTCTGAGCAACCAACTGGGAGATTCGGGAATCAATTGCAGAAACATGTTCCACCTGCTCGTCCGCCCGCTCCTCCAGGTCCTCCACCCGACCTCCAAACTCCCTTATGTCCAAACATATAGCGTCAATGCACTCGAGAATTTCCTCTTTTTAAGCCTTTATCTCAGCACGAATCTCAGCCAAACATTTTGTTAATTCCTTCGGGAAATTCACTTTTGAAGTTGTGGGCTGCGGTTCAACCAGAGAAGACGCCGAGTCCGAGTCAGAGGAGCGACCGGGGGCGGGGGACGCATGGCGTGCAGGTCCTTTTCCCGCTTGCCTGGCAGAATGTCTCTCAGCCTCCTTACGCTGCGACGAAGGAATTTTACTCATCTCCAAGAGTAAGTTTCAGACACCCACTTAGGATAATGCTGGGCCCAAATGAACGGTGGATGAGGATGGATTTTGCTAAAAAAGACAGGAGAATGTGAGAGCTAGATTTTCAGGCGTCCATCAGGCACTGTGACGTCACTTCCTCTCTCAGATTTTTGCAATTTTTAGTTGTAGATAGTGCAGATTTTGTAAACCTTTTACAAAGAGAGGTGATTTTGAACACCAGAGAAGTAAGCACTAGTCCTTTCTCAAACCAGTGATGTAACCACCAGTTGGCCCAGATGGGTCAGGACCCACCCACTTTGGGCTCAGGCCCACCTAAAATTGGTGCTTTTGGTGTTGCTGGTGAGGATCCCCAAGCCCTGCCAGTGCCAGCCAAAAACCTCCTTCCAGCCAAAACTCTTCTGACCTGGGCAGCCAGAGGTATTATTCGCAAACCATCACTGGCAACCCCCCTGGCTCCCCCCCCCCCCCCATACATACTCAGTTTTTGCACATGCAAGAAAACTGAGTATGTGTGGGGGCCAGCGTTGGTAACAACTCAGGAACAATGTCACTGACTACCCAGGTAGAGTTCTGGCTGGGAGGAGGTCTTCGGCTGACGGGACTTGGGGATCCTCACCAACTCAGGTATATCTATTTTGAATTTGGGTGGGTGCCAGGAGGGGGTAGAGGCGAGGAGAGCTGGGGCAGAGAAAAAATTTTTATGCCTACCCTAAGTTAGCTATCTGGCTACTCCACCACCTCAAACACGCCTCTACGCCCCAAGTCTACCCATGAAGTTAGTTGAGGGTTATGCATGACCTGAACCATCCCAGGTATATAAAATTATACATGTATATGTTATAAAATAGAGAATGCACACATACATTGAAGGACCATCTAGAACACACCCAGTACAAGCCCCCTTGAAATTTGTGTGCAGCCATCTAGATCTTTAAATAGCACCTTGTCTAAAATTGATGGGCCTGATACAGACCTGCCAAGTCTCCCGCATTCCCGCTTTGGCGGGTCCTCTCCCACACTCCCGTCAAAGCGGGAAAGTCTCCCGCTGAGACACTGCTGGTCAGATCGCTTTTCCCCCACTGCTGTTGTTCTCCCAGTGAGCAGCAGCGGCGGCAAAACAACTCCTGCCTCCTGCTTCCCCTTCCACCCAGTATCTGTTTCCTGGCCCCTGCTGCTTCTCCTGTTGGGCAACAGCAGCCGCAACAAAAAAAAAAGCAAGCGTGGGGCCGCAGCAGCCTTCAGTCATGTGCTGTCGGCTCTGCTGCTCCTCCTTCCTCTCTCTGCCCCTAACTTCCTGTTCTGGAGGCAGAGAGAGGGGAGAGGGCGGGACAGCCGACAGCCCATAGGTGAAGGCTACTGCGGGCCCACGCTTGCCTTCTTTTTGTTTGTTTGTTAGCTTTTTTTGTCGCAGCCACTGCTGCCCAACAGGAGAATCAGCAGTAGCCAGGAAACGGATACCAGGTGGAAGGGGGAGCAGGAGGTAGAATGGAGAGAGTGGGGAGGAAATGATAGAGTGAAGACCCTGGATAGAAGAGGGGTACAGAGAGAGAGAGAGAGAGAGAGAGAGAAAGAAAGAGATGAGTGGAATAGAAGAGGGGTACAGAGAGAGAGAGAGATGAGTGGAAATATAGAGAAGGACAGGACATGGAAAAGGGCTGAAGAGAGAGAGAAGCTGCTGGAGAGAAGGATGGAACAAAGGAGGATCCTGGCTGGACAGACGGCAAGAGAAAGAGGGGAGATGCTGGATGAAAGAAGGGAGAGAAGGGGAAGACGCTGGAAGGATGAGAGCAGAAAGAGGGAAGCTGGAAGGAAGAGTAGGGACAGAAATAGGAGAGACACTGAAGGATGAAGAGAGAGAGAGGGGACATGATGAATGGAAAAGGGTAGAGAGAGAAACTGGATGGATGGAAAGAAAGAGATAGAGAGAGACACTGGATGGAAGGATCGGGAGAGGGGATAGACGTTGGATGGAAGGATCGGGAGAAGGGGTAGATATTGGATGGAAGGATGAGAGAAAGAGAGAAGATGGATAGAAGGATAGGGAGACAGGGAAGATGCTGGATGGAAGGATAGGGAGAGAGGGAAGATGCTGGATAGATGGATAGGGAGAGAAAGGGGAGATGGATGAAAGGATGCAGAGAGAAAGGGGGAGAGACTGGAAGGATGTGGAGAGAGAGTAGTGAAAGACTGGAGAATAAGAGGAAGGGGCATGGGGAGAACAAGGGTGAGGAAAAGACGAAAAGCCATAGGTAGATGAAGTTAAAAGAAGGAAATTAAAGAATGGATAGTAATAATTAATTACATCTGGACAGAGACCTTAAATGCAAATTTTGTGACTCCGTTTGGGGTCCCGACCCACAGTTTGGGAAGCTCTGCGCTATTGCTCTATATGCTGTACCTTTGAGCAGAGGCGTAGCCAGACCTCGCAGTGGGAGGGGGCCAGAGCCTGAGGTGGGTCTGCCACTCAGTTTCACTAAAAGGAGCATGCCGGACATGAGGGGAAACTATCCAAAGCAGATCTGGGCTGCTTCAGGGGCTAAAAGACAAAATAATAAATAATAAGTAGTAGATCTTAACATCTAGATAATAAAAATAGCATAATAACATAGAAATTACATAAATTAAAAAAGTAAAAAAATAAGGTGACATTAAAAATATAGTCACGTATAAATTTGTAACATCAAGAACCAGATGACATTAAAAATATGATCACATATAAATTTATAACATTAAAATCTATAACATCAAAATCCCACAGACTCACTATTCATGAATGAATAGGTATGATTTCTCACAGAGTGGACAGCTGAGTTAGATAGTCAGAGATTGCAGACATCATGTATATTGATCACAAGTGGTTAATATATCCACAACATACATATGTAATTTCTATGTTATTATGCTATTTTTATTATCTAGATGTTAAGATCTACTACTTATTATTTATTATTTTGTCTTTTAGCCCCTGAAGCAGCCCAGTTGGGCAAAACACGGCCTGTGTCGGGCTACTGTATGCATATTTTAACTTTTGTTATATCAATAAAATATATTTTGGTTTATTAACGATCTGCTTTGTATAGTTTCCACCTTGGAGTTTGTGGATCGTCTGCCCCTTTGTTTTCTTGGACATGAGGGGAGGACAGAGCAGAGCAGGCAACGCAGCGCAGCGGCGCCGGAGACCAGCGCTGGATAACGCTTTAGCTGGTAGGGGTTCGGGACCCCCGCCAGCAAAACCAGGGGCCCAAAGGAAATTTGGGGGGCCCAGGCCCCCATGGCCCCACATAGTTACGCCACTGTCTTTGACACCAACTGGATTTTCCATGTTTGGTCATGCTTCAGATTCAGTTGATAAATCAAAATCTCCCCCCACCCATGGCAATTCTTTTCCTGCCCACACCACCACTAGGGCAAGTACTCCCAGGCCACGCCCCTCCGGTAGAGACTGAGTCCCACCAGGCCGGTCACCTGCCCTCCCTAGGCCTACCTTTAAATGCCCTAATTGTCTTGTGGCCTCTTTCCCAGTCAATCCCCAATCACTGCCAGTTCCTCAGTCAAAATGGCTGCTAAGACTGCCCTGAGAGGTCCCAGCAGCCATTTTGAGATTGGAATCTGCATGGGCAGGAGCTACAGGGATGCTTTTGCTCATGCCAGTTCCAATCTCAAAATGGCTGCCAGGACCTCCTCCAGCAGTCTAGTGAGGCTGCTGCGGGAAGTCTCGGCAATCATTTTGACTAAGGAACTGGCAGGGGCAGGAGCGACTGGGGATCACTTCTTCCTGGAAGAGGCCACTAGACCACCAGGGCATTTAAAGGTAGGCCCAGGGAGGATGGTAGGGATAGTGGTCAGGGAGGCCTAGGAGGACCTACAAGGACCCGCTCTCTGCCAGAGGGGGAGGTCATAGGCATCAGAACAGGGAGAATCATGGGTGTCATGGCACCCCCAAATTACTGTTCCAAGTGTACCCTACTAGGGACCAAACTGCAAGATCGGTTGCTACTACGCTGTGGAAAAACTTCAGCTGCCATTATGGGTTTCCAAAACAGATCCATAGCGACCAAGGGGCCAACTTTGAATCTGAACTTGCTCTGAACTATGCAGAATAACAGGTACCAAATCCAGAACTACCCCATACCATCCCCAGGGAAATCCAGTAGATCGTTTCAACCAAACTTTAGTAGATATGCTGGGCACACTGGAGGATAAGCGTAAAGAACATTGGAGGAAATATGTTCAGCCACTTGTGCATGCTTACAATTGTACTCGTAATAACAGCATGGGAGCTTCTCCATTCTCATGTTTGGAAGGGAACCACTTCCAAAAGACTTATGCTTTGGCATCAGCCCAGTTGGCCACAACCCTAGAACTCATCATCAGTATGTGAAGGAGTTACATCAGAGGCTAAAGTATACTTATCAATTAGCTACTCAAGAAGCCAAGAAGCATCAATTAGCCAACAAACACCGATGAAAAGGTGATGCCATCTTCAGTAATTATTAAAAAATTCAAAAACACTAAGATGGAGTCAGCAGTCCAGCAGCAAGAGGGGTGTTATCCAGTCTTTTGCATTAAGTGTCACATGTATGATTATCTCCCAGTTGGTGAGATGTCATATGTGTGTGCCCGATGCAAAGAGCTCCTAGCTCTCAGAGAACATGTCTGTTCTCTTGAGGCTAGAGTGGCAGACTTGGTGGAGCTGAGGGAGACAGAGAGGTACATAGAGGAGACCTACAGGGATGTTGTAGAAAAGTCCCCCCTCCAGTCTGGTAGCCCCTGTGCTACCTTGGAGAAGGGAGGTCTCCTAGAAGGAGAGCATTACCCTGGTGAAGTAGGAAGTACTCCTGTAGCCAGGACCTGCCCACCAGGGGATGTACTATCAATTCACATGGAGGATATGTCTCCAAGTGTTGCCTGGGAGAGAGGGGTTAGGACATCTGTTGTAGTTGGTGATTCAATCATTAGGCATATAGATAGCTGGGTGGCTGGTGACTTGCCTGCCTGGTGCGAAGGTGGCGGGCCTCATGCGTCACCTAGATAGGATTTTAGATAGTGCTGGGGAGGAGTCAGCTGTCTTGGTACATGTGGGTACCAATGACATAGGAAAATGTGGACGAGAGGTTCTGGAAGCCAAATTTAGGCTCTTAGGTAGAAAGGTCAAATCCAGAACCTCTAGGGTAGCATTTTCTTCCACTGCTTCACTACTATGGCACTTCTCCGCCATTTTTTGAGAAGTGCCATAGTAGTGAAGCGGTGGAAGTTTGGCTCGAGTGGAGCATGGTTGGACTCTTGGAGATAGTGACATTCACCTTGATTTCCCCTGACGCAGCCTAGAAAGGTGAAACAGGGTACCTAGAAAGGTGAAACAGGGTATCCCCTGTTGGGATCTACAGAGTTGCAGTTCGCAGAGAACGCTTGACGCTGAAGGCAACTGATGGTGCAAATAAGTACCACTATGTGGACTTTAATATTTGGCTTCACTTCAATTATTCTGTATCTATAGAAGGTATTTGTCATATTTCTATGAAAGAAATCCGAGTGTAGTTGTTTTATGACTTATGATTAAATGGAGCCTCCTACAATTCTGAAGGCTTGGTCCTTGCAAATAGGAGTGACTCTGGTATTCACTGAGGTCTTGTTTCTCCACTTACGTGATATGGTTAGTTTATATGGGCTTTAAATGACATCCCTAGAGATACAGAATATAAGAGTAGAAAATTAAGCTTCTAGATTGTGATTTCAATTACCCCAATATTGACTGGATAAATGTAACATTGGGGCACGCTAGGGAGGTAAAATTCCTTGATGAAATCAAGGACTGCTTTATGGAGCAGCTGATACAGCAGCCGACGAGAGAAGTAAAAATTCTAGACCTAGTCCTTAGTGGAGCGCATGATCTGGTGCGAGAGGGAATGGTACTGGGGCCGCTTGATAACAGTGATCATAATATGATCGGATTTGATATTAGCTTTGAAGTATACATAGGAAATCAAATACATTAGCGTTTAACTTTAAAAAAGGAGACTATGATAAAATGAGAAGAACGGTGAAAAAAAAACTTAGAGCGGCTGCGAGGGTCAAAAATTTACATCAGGTGTGGATACTGTTCAAAAACACCATCCTGGAAGCCCAGGCCAAATATATTCCGCATATTAAAAAAGGAGGATAGAAGACCAAACGACAGCTGGCATGGTTAAATAGTGAGGTGAAGGAAGCTATTAGAGCTAAAAGAAAATCCACCAGAAAATGGAAGAAGAAACTGACTGAAAATAATAAGAAACAGCTTATGGAATGTCAAGTCAAATGCAATGCGCTGATAAGGAAGGCTAAGAGGGACTTCGAAAAAAAGATTGCGTTGGAGGCCAAAACACATAGTAAAACATTTTTTAGGTATATTAAAAGCAGGAAGCTGGCAAAAGAATCGGTTGGACGCTAGATGACCGAGGAGTAAAAGGGGCGATCAAGGAAGACAAAGCCGTAGCGGAGAGATTAAATGAATTCTTTGCTTTGGTCTTCACCGAGGAAGATTTGGGTGGGATACCAGTGCCAGAAATGGCATTCGAAGCTGACGAGTCGGAGAAACTTAATGAATTCTCTGCAAACCTGGAGGATGTAATGGGGTGGTTCTACAAACTGAAGAGTAGCAAATCTCCTGGACCAGATGGTATTCATCCCAGAGTACTGATAGAACTGAAAAATGAACTTGCAGAACTATTGTTAATAATATGTAATTTATCCTTAAAATCGAGAGTGGTACCGGAAGATTGGAGGGTGGCCATTATAACGGCGATTTTTAAAAAAGGTTCCAGAGGAGATCCGGGAAATTATAGACCAGTGAGTCTGATGTTGGTGCCGGGCAAAATGGTACAGACTATTATAAAGAACAAAATTACAGAGCATATTCAAAAGCATGGATTAATGAGACAAAGTCAACATGGATTTAGTGAAGGGAAATCTTGCCTCACCAATCTACTACATTTCTTTGAAGGGGTGAACAAATATGTGGATAAAGGTGAGCCGGTTGATATTGTGTATCTGGATTTTCAGAAGGCGTTTCACAAAGTACCTCATGAAAGACTCCAGAGGAAACTGGAGAGTCATGGGATAGGAGGTAGTATTCTATTGTGGATTAAAAACTGGTTAAAAGATAGAAAACAGAGTAGGGTTAAATGGTCAGTATTCTCAATGGAGAAGGGTAGTTAGTGGCATTCCCCAGGGGTCTATGCTGGGACTGCTGCTTTTTAACATATTTATAAATGACCTAGAGATGGGAGTAACTAGTGAGGTAATTAAATTTGCTGATGACACAAAGTTATTCAAAGTCATTAAATCGCGGGAGGATTGTGAAAAATTACAAGCGGACCTTACAAGACTGGGAAACTGGGCGTCTAAATGGCAGATGTCGTTTAATGTAAGTGCAAAGTGATACATGTGGGAAAGAGGAACCTGAATTATAGCTACTTCATGCAAGGTTCCACGTTAGGAGTCATGGACCAAGAAAGGGATCTAGGTGTTGTCGTTGATGGCACGTTGAAACCTTCTGCTCAGTGTGCTGCTGCCACTAAGAAAGCAAATAGAATGCTAGGTATTATTAGGAAAGGAATGGAAAACAAAAATGAGGATGTTATAATGCCTTTGTATTGCACCATGGTGCGACCTCATCTCGAATACTGTGTCCAATTCTGGTCGTTGTAGCTCAAAAAAGATATAGTGGAATTAGAAAAGGTGCAGAGAAGGGCGATGAAAATGATAAAGGGGATGGGACGACTTCCCTGTGAGGAAAGGCTAAAGCGGCTAGGGCTCTTCAGCTTGGAGAAAAGGTGGCTAAGGGGAGATATGATAGAGGTCTATAAAATAATGAATGGAGTGGAACGGGTAGATATGAAACATCTGTTTACACTTTCCAAAAATACTAGAACTAGGGGGCATGTGATGAAGCTGCAATGTAGTAAATTTAAAACGAATCGAAGAAAATATTTTTTCACTCAACGTGTAATTAAACTCTAGAATTCATTGCAATAAATGTGGTAAAGGCGATTAGCTTAGTGGAGTTTAAAAAAGGTTTGGATGGCTTCCTAAAGAAAAAGTACATAGACCATTATTAAATGGACTTAGGGAGAATCCACTATTTCTGGGATTAGCAGTATAGAATGTTTTGTATTTTTTGGGATCTTGCCAGGTATTTGTGATCTGGATTGGCCACTGTTGGAAACAGGATGCTGGGCTTGATGGACCTTTGGTCTTCCCAGTATGGCAATACTTATGTACTTATGTAGGGTGACAGAGTACTGTTAAAAATGTGAAATTGAGGGGCAAACACAAATTGGCTGATAGGTGGGAGCATTTTGTATACACCGTGGTGAAACAAATAGAAGAACTACCAGTCTATGTAGTGAAAGAACTCTGCACAGAGATCCACTGCGGCCTTGTGGATTTATTTCAGGTAGAGAAGAAACCGAGATCACCCATACATCGCCCAGTGCCAACAAACGACTGAAGATAAGGTGGATGGGTGAAATGGATAATGACAAGAATGAATTCAGTATTGAGGAGCACCAAGATCCAATTGAATCAGGAGACAACAAGCATACAGATGGGACTCAGTTGAGTAGTGAATTAAATTTAAGCGCGGAAGAGTTTTGTCCCAAATCAAAGGATACAGATATTGCAACCACATCTCAGGATGGCACAGGTATCTGGGGAGGTATAAGTAATGAGGGACATGATGCCCCCATATTAGACAAATAGGATAGTTCCAACAAGTCCATGGACGAGGATGGGCTGCCATCACCACTACCCCAGAGATCAAAACGAGAGAGAAAACTGCCAAGTAGATTTGATGTTTTTCTATGAAGTCTGTCAGAAGGATGTCTAAATCTCAAGGGGGGATGCCAGAGGTGTCTTCAAGGTGGGACTTGGGCATTCCTAAGACTTAGACGTCTTTCAGCCATAATGGAACAAAACAAAAACATCCAAGATGTTTTGAGCTAGACCTGTTTTTATGATGAATAGCTGCAGTGGCAATTGAACCCACTTCCCAAGGATCAAAGCTTGCTGCATTAACCACTAGGTTACTCCTCTACTCCACACAAGAGGTGCCCCAAATGACCAGATGACCACTGGAGGAAATCGGGGATCACCTCCCCTTACTCCCCCAGTGGTCACTATCCCCCTCTCACCCCAAAAAAATGTGATTAAAACTATTACTTGCCAGCCTCAGATGTTATACTCAGGTCCATTAGAATAGCATGCAGGTCCCTGGAGTAATCTAGCAGTGGTGCAGTGCACTGCAGACAGGTGGACCCAGACTTCTACCTCCCCCTACTTGTTACACTTGTGGAGGAAACTGATCCCTCCAAAACCCACCAGAAACCCACTGTACCCACATATAGGTGCTCCATTCACCTGTAAGGGCTATGGTAGTGGTGTATAGTTGGGGGTAGTGGGTTTTGGGGTTCTTTTTTGGGGGGGGGGGGCTCAGCAGATATGGTAAGGGAGCAATGGTGAGATGTGTACCTGGGAGCATTTTATAAAGTCCACTGCAGTGTTCCCAAGGATGCCCTATTGCTTTCCTGGGATGTCACTTTTCCAATGTTCTACCTGATGCCAAGCTTTCTATTTTTTTCATCTGAGCCTTGTGTCCATTGTTTATCATTAGATTTGGGCTTTGAATTCAGATCTATAGATGAAAAGGAGGTCTCATTACATATATCTAAATACCAGATTGCTATTTTTCCATACTTCATAGCAAGAGTGTACATTCCCTAATTACCTGTCCCAATGCAACTGAAGCTTTTACCTCCTCAGTGCATGTAAATGGTTTCATCCCTGTGTGGATTCTCTGATGCCATGTGAGGCTTTCTGTCCAACCAAAGCTTTTACCACACTCAGGACATGTAAATGGTTTCACTCCTGTGTGTATTCTCTGGTGCATTGTGAGGTTTACAATCACTGAAGAAGACAAACCTCCGCAATGGTAAAACCAAGAGAAAGGCACAGTGAAGGTGACAAGGTGGATGATGTCGATGAAACTACTATTGGGCTCAAAAAAAGTTCACAGCAAGAATTTATTGATAAAGACTGGAAGCTTCCTCCACTGGTGGTTGAGTCCAGTCTTTATCAATAAACTCTTGCTGTGAACTTTTTTTGAGTCCAGTAGTAGTTTCATCGACATCATCCACCTTGTCACCTTTGCATTGTGAGGTTTACCTTCTGACCAAAGCTTTTACCAGACTCTGTACATGCAAATGGCTTCTCTCAAGTGTGGACTTTCTGATGCACTTTGAGATTTACGTTACAACCAAAGCTTTTACCACACTTAGAACATGTGAATGGTTTCACTCTATTGTGGATTTTCTTGTGTATTTTGTACGTTTTGCATTTGGACGGTTTTTGTTTAAAAATGGATCCAAAAAAAGACGTCCAAATCACAAGACTAGGGTTACCATATTTGCGGAGACAAAAAAGAGGACAGAAAAAATAAAAATGCTAAAGAAATATTTAATTGTAGTTAATGAACACACATCAATGTGACTTACTTACAATACAGCAGTAGACATCTACTTTTCAAGAAATTTTAGATTTGAATTTGACTGAGTCTGAGGCTGAGCCTAAGCGTATTTATCATAAGAACGCATATCACTTTGACTGGCTTCTGAGAGACTTGTGAAAATCTTTGCATGCCATATGCTTAAAATCGAGCTGCATGAACAAAATTCCTTTGACAGATTCAACCAACAGGGGAGCAGAGAGGGGATCAGAATTGCATTTCTCTCTCTTTAGCACCCCCATGTGTCCAGACTGCTTAATATTTATTTAATTATTTATTTAGATTTTGCTCACACCTTTTTAAGTAGTAGCTCAAAGTGAGTTACATTCAGGTATACTGGATATAATAGGCCAGAGATGGTTTCTCTCATTATATGGGTAGATGTGTTGGTCATAGGCACATAAAAGAAAAAGAGGACATTTCCCTAAAAATTAAAAATCCTGGGTCTCAGACCCTTGGGATACGGAATCAAGATGGCGTTCTGAGCAGTAGTGTGGACACGACGCTTTGTAGGCTGTCGAGTAATCTGCCTTGTGGGCTCCATTTACTGTCCGAGAGACGGGGAAGCGGAAGGGGAAAACTGCGGCACCTACCTCCCTGGTCCCGCAGTCAACGCCATCCACCCGCCAGACAACTCTCGACAGCTTTGGCATCGCCTCCCAGGTTCAACGGATTTCCGCATCGACTAGCCCTGCTCTTTTGGGAGCGGAGCGCAGCATAGAGGGAGTCTCATTGATAACCCTACACAAGACGTCCATAATATTTTCAAACATAAAAGATAGACGTCTATCTTTTTCGAAAATGACCTTCTTTCCTGTTCAGAATTTGGATGTTTTTTGTAAAACGTCCAAATTCTGATTTAGACGTTCTATCGAAACTGCCCCTCCATTTACCCGTGGAGGGGCATAATCGAACGGGGCACCCATGTTTTCCTGAGGATGTCCTCGCAGGACGTCCCCGTGAAGGGGCAGGGCAACCCATATTATCGAAACAAGATGGGCAGCCATCTTTTGTCTCGATAATACGGTCGGGGACACCCAAATCTCAACATTTAGGTCGACCTTAGAGATGGTCGCCCTTAGAGATGGTCGTCCCCGATTTTCAGTGATAATGGAAGCCGAGGACGCCCATCTCAGAAACGACCAAATCCAAGCCATTTGGTCATGGGAGGAGCCAGCATTCGTAGTGCACTGGTCTCCCTGACATGCCAGGACACCAACCGGGCACCCTAGGGGGCACTGCAGTGGACTTCAGAAAAAGCTCCCAGGTGCATAGCTTCCTTATCTTGTGTGCTGAGCCCCCCAACCCCCCCAAAACCCACTCCCCACAACTGTACACCACTACCATAGGGATGAAGGGGGGCACCTACATGTGGGTACAGTGGGTTTGTGGTGGGTTTTGGAGGGCTCACATTTACCACAAGTGTAACAGGTGGGGGGGGGGGGGGCCTGGGTCCGCCTGCCTGAAGTGCACTACAGTACCCACTAAAACTGCTCCAGAGACCTGCATATTGCTGTCATGGAACTGAGTATGATATTTGAGCCTGAAAGTATATTAGCAACAATCATGCCAAAGAAATCCACTTGAAGTGTGCACAATGATGCAATTATTAACTGTATTGAAGGCAGTAACAGCTAAGTAACAGAACTAATCTGTAGGTCATGAATTAAGCACCTGTCAGGAATGTCAGGCTTTAGGGGGTAGAGGGTGACCATGTAACCCACTGTTACTGACCATGCTGTGCAACTACAACATTTGAGTACTGTCTTTTTAAGGGCTGCTGAGGATTGTGGGAGATTTCAAGCAAGCTGTAAGAGAAATTTGTTGTTCTCCAAAGACAAGCAGGCTGATATTCTCACAAGTGGGTGACGCCACGTCGGCCCCGGAGGATTTTAAAGCAAAATCTAAAAATCTCTTTTACGGCGTTCCGTCGCGCGAGCGATCGCACTGCGCATGTGCGCACACCTCTTCCCGCTCGCTGTGCGGACACGCCCCTCAGTTTTTCTTTTTCCGCGTCTGAGGAGACACGGAGTTCGTTAGTGCTTCGTGTTTTCTTCAGGTCCTCGGAGTAAAATCTTTATTTTTTTCATTTGTACTTTTTCATGGCAGGCTCATTGTGGCTTATATATACAGGTACTTTTTGTACCTGGGGCAAGGAAAAGTTAAGTAATTGCCAGAGTCACAAGGGGCTGTGCCTGAAATGAAAATCAAAGCATATAAGCTTCTTTTTTTTCTTTTTTCTTATTAAAAGTGCTGGTAAATTGTTATCTGTGGGCTCTCTCTCGCCAGCAAAGTAAAACAAGCCCACATTTTTAGGATCCATTTGTTAAAGTCACAAAATTCTTTATAACTTAACAAATGGCTCTCGAGAGCTCTGATAGCCTGCTCCAGCACACCACTGTCTTTAAGCCTCACAAGTGGTGAAGGTGTATGTCACAGGAGAAAAGCAGGAACCTAAGCAGGTGCAAGCCTGGTCAGCCACTGAATGGGCAACCTGGTGACACAAAATCAGTGGTGTAACCTTTGAAGTGAGTCTCCACCCGCCTCGGCGCCTCCTGCTCTGCAGGTCATTCGGGCGCATCGGCGGATGTGTCTTGGGCCGGATCATCTCCCTGAGAAGTGCAAGTAGTGTCTCAAAGACGAGACGTATGCTACTTGCCAGGGATGCCCAAAGGAGATCAAATTTGGAGTCCGACAGAGACCGATGCACGCTGGGTACAGTTATGCATCGAGTGGGTCTCCACCTGCCTCGGCGCCTCCTGCTTGGCAGGTCATTCGGGCACATCAGCGGGTGTCGGTACCATCGGTGCCCAGAGCTTTGCTCCCTCTGTTATGGAGGTATCCGGACATCAGTCGGTGCCGAGAGCATTGCTCCCTCTGTTATGGAGGTATCCTGGCATCGGACGTCGATACCATCGGTACATCGGTACCAGATGTCATGGTTACCATCGGTACCAGGTATCATCGGTGCCATCGGTACCAGGTATCATGGGCACCATCGGTGCCGGGTATCATGGGTACCATCGGTACCATGCGTACCATCGGTACCAGGTATCATCGGTACCGTGGGTCCCATCGGTGCCAGGTATCATGGGCACCATCGGTACCATGGCGGTACCGGGTATCATGGGTACCATCGGTACCGTCGGTGCCATCGGTACCGGGTATCATGGATACCATCGGTACCAGATGTCATGGGTACCATCAGTACCAGGCATCATGGGCACCATCGGTACCAGATATCATCGGTACCATGGGTACCATCAGTACCAGGTATCATCGGTACCATGGCGGTACCGGGTATCATGGCTACCATCGGTACCGTCGGTGCCATCGGTACCGAGTATCAAACATCGGTACCAGGTATCATCGGTACCATGGGTACCATCGGTACCAGGTATCATCGGTGCCATCGGTACCAGATATCATGGGCACCATCGGTACCGGGTATCATGGGTACCATCGGTACCTTGCGTACCATCGGTACCGGGTATCATCGGTACCATAGGTCCCATCGGTACCAGGTATGGGTATGGATGCCATGGGTACCGTTGGTGCCGGGACCATGTGTACCATGGGTATTATCGGTACCATCGGTCCTCTCTTTGTATGGTCATCTGGCAGCATTTCCAGATTCTGCCCTCGGTTTTGGTACCATGGGTACCTTCGGATGCCATTGGTGCTAGCGCCTCCTGCGGCATCTAGCTTTTCACCTGGCATTAGATCTCTTTCACCGATGCTGCCTCCGGTATTGGTGTTAGCATCCTACTGGGTCGATTCTCCTTCACTGGAGTCGTCTGGAGAGTCAATTTCTCGACCCCGTCGTAGAGGTAACCGCGCCTCCATGTCGGACGGGTTTGAATCTGAGCTGCTCTGTTTGAGTAGTTAGCTCAATTCAATGATGGCTCATCTGATGAACATGAAAGTCATGGGGTTTTCTCTGCTGAGAATTCTCTAGATCTTCTATCTGTCTCGACACATTACAGTGGAGATTGTGAATCAGCCCAAGGCCCCAGATGCTCGAGGTCCTGGACTATCCATCTTCACCTGAGTCTTTTGCAGTGGATTCTGCTCTCAGAACAGATAGGAGTTCTAAGAACTTGCTTCGGCGCCCCCGGGGCCAGCGCATACAACCTTAGCCTAAAATCAAGTCCTGCCAGATCTTTACGAGCATTTCCACCGGAGTAGGCTAAACCTTTCACCAGGTGGTCAGGTAGCACACGGTGTGTCGCAGGTTCCTGTCCAAGGGCATTTTCGACACTTGTAACGTAACATCTAGATTTCTGCTCTAGGTACAGTGATGCGCAGACTCTCATGACTGTGTGCCTCTCACCTGGAGGAGGAGACTCAGCAGAAAATTGTAGATATTCTGTGCATACACTTCCTCATCTCGGAAGTTCTTTAAAGAGAAGAGTAGTTTTCCTTGTGCCTTAAGGGGTCGTACGTATACTCCTACTTCTCGACAGCCGGTTCAGGTTATGCCTCAGCACGCTCGTTCTAGTCAGCGGCATGCACCTAATCAGGCCCCTGCAGCTATTCTGCAGAAACCAGGGAGGGGTTTTTGACTGGCTCCAATTCAGCATAGCCACCATAAAAATAAAAAAAAATGTCCGTACCGGCCAATCTGCCTGTCGGGAGGGTAGTTTAAATTTTCTCCACCAAAGGTGATTTCTTTTATCCTCCAACCGGTGGGTTTTTCAAATAGTCCGGTTAGGATACATTCTCATCTGGAATCAAACCTTCCACATTGTTCATTGGGAGCTTAATCCTTTAGCTTCCATCACAAGTGGGTACTTGCAGAGGAACTCTGTGCCTTTCTCAGCGCCAATGCAGTCGAGCCCGTTCCACCAGGGCAAGAAGGGTTGAGATTCTATTCCAGGTCCTTCCTTGTGGGTTGCGTCCCATCATAGACATAAGGGGCCTAAACAGTTTTTGGTTCAGGATGCTTTCCCTGGGCATCCTTCTTTCCATACTTCAGGAAAACGATTGGTTATGCTCTCTGGACTTACACACTTTGCGTCCAGAGTATGTTTTTCCTAGTGCCTGGCTGTTGTTGCAGCGTATCTTTATGGACTGGGAGTGCATGTGTTCCCTTAACACGATGATTGCCCGTCTCAACAGATTACAGCACAGTAAATATTGAGACTTCTAGGCACATGGCTTCTACAGTTCACGTAACTCCCATGACACTTTTACACATGACATCCGCTCAGTGCATCCTAGCTTCCCAGTGGTATCAAGTTCAGGGTATCTAGAGGATGTGACCCAACTGTTCACCAGTTTTCGGAATTCCCTTCAGAGGTGGTTATTTCTCTCCATTTTGATTCTGAGGTGTCCCGTCCAACTTACTCAGTCAAAAGCTGACGAAGGTTGTATCCCTCCTGGCTATCCAACCAAATTATTTTAATTCAACCAAACAATCGGGTTGTGATGTACTCGATAACAAAGGAGTACTGGATCTTGCCCTCTGAGTCAGGATACCATGCAGATGTAGCGGTGGGCCCGCCAACGCAGCATGTTTTCTCCAAGCCACTTATCTAATTGGCGAAAACAGCGGTCTGGCCTACAGGCTGAGCAGAATAATGCTACAGTCATGGTTGTTGAGCATGCCTGTAGTTCGAAAGATCTTCCGGAAGTGAGTTACCCCCTCAGTGGATCTTTTTGCTACTTAGTCCAATCACAAAGTCCCTCAGTTCTGTTCCAGGCTGCAGGTTCACGGCAGGCTTCCATCGGATGCCTTTCTCCTTCTTTGGGGGACAGGTTTTCTGTATGTGTATCCTCCCATACATCTGGTGGAAAAGACTTTGCTGATTCTCAAGCAAGATTGTGGAGCCATAATTTTGATTGCTCCTTTCTAGTTGCATCATAAGGATTCCCTCTTCTTCTGGAGTTGGAATGTTTTCCAGCTCTCATTACACAGAACGAGGGGGCACTTCTACATCCCAGCCTCCAATCTCTGGCTCACATGGTCTGGATGTTGAGAGTGTGGATTTCGTTGAGTCTTCCAGAGAGTGTCTCCTGACTCTTGCTTGCTTCCAGAAAAGATTTCACAAAGAGGTGTTATTCTTTTTCATGGAAGAGGTTTGCCGTCTGGTGTGATAGCAAGGCCCTAGATCCTGCCTCTTGTCTTATACAGACCTTGCTTGAGTTCTTTCTACACCTGTCTGAGTCTGTCAGTATTCATCTTCGTGCAATAAGAGCTTATCATCAACGTGTAGAAGGTTGGCCTTTAGCTGTCCACTTCATGAGAGGTTTACTTCTCCCCCAATATTGAGAGAATTCCTTGTATGTGTCTAGGGGGGATTATTTCTGTTGGGCTTAGCACCCCCAATAATTTTGACAGTTGGCTCTTATGCTTCGGTCAAAGCCCCTATCTCTCCTTATCCAGTATCTTGGGGTCTCAATGTCGTTTTCATCCAGCTGCTGCAAGCTCAATTCGGGCCACTGGATTCCTGCCATCTGAAGTATTGGACCTGGAAGGTCGTTTTCCTTGGTGGCTGTTCCTTCAACTCGTAAGGTCGGTGAGCTTCAGACTCTAGTAGCTCAAGCGCCTTACCTTACTTCTCATCTTAACAGAGTAGTTCTCCGCATGCAGACAAAGTTCTTACTGGCGCTGGTATCAGAGTACCAGCTGGTCCAGTCAATTGTCTTGCCAACATTCTTTCTCCCTCATCTTACAAGCCCTGGCGAAAGCAAGCTGTGCCCAGTTGTTTATTTCTTTTAATGCCAGTTGCTGTCGGAAACCGCACCATTTCTTCTTGGCTAGCAGATTGCATCTCCTTCATTTTTGTCCAAGCTGGACTGACTCTAGAGGGCCATGTCATGGCTCACAAAATTAGAGCCATGGCTGAGTCGGTGGCTCATCTAAGATCAGTCACTATTGAAGAGATCTGCAAGGCTGCGGTGTGGTCATCAGTCCACACATTCACATTTCACTACTGCCTTCAGCAGGATAGCCGACGCGACAGTCGGTTTGGGCAGTCGGGGCTGCAGAACTTATTTGGGGTTTAGAATCCAACTCCAACCCTCCTAGGCCCATTTTTGTTCTGTTCCAGGCTACGCTCATTTAGATGTTTCTTCTTTTCAGGTCAATTTTTATTCTGGCCTCGCCGTTGCGAGACTCAATTGACCACTGTTTGTTGTGTTGTGTAAGCCTGGAAGCTAGGGATACCCCACTTGTGAGAATATCAGCCTGCTTGTCTTTGGAGAAAGAGTAGTTACTTACCTGTAACAGGTGTTCTCCGAAGACAGCAGGCTGCATATTCTCACAAACCCTCCCACCTCCCCTTTTGGAGTTGTCTCCTCCATCCTTTGGATTTAACTGAGGGGCGTGTCCGCACAGCGAGCGGGAAGAGGTGTGCGCACATGCGCAGTGCGATTGCTCGCGCGACGGAATGCCGTAAAAGAGATTTTTAGATTTTGCTTTAAAATCCTCCGGGGCCGACGTGGCGTCACCCACTTGTGAGAATATGCAGCCTGCTGTCTTCGGAGAACACCTGTTACAGGTAAGTAACTACTCTTTACTCATACTATCATACAGAGCAGTGTTGCCAGGTGGGCGGTTTTCCTGCCCAATTGGGCGGTTTTCCGCGACCCGCTGCGGGAAATTTTTGCCCACGGCGGGTTGCGGTTTTTTGGGCTTGTTTTGGGGTCTTTCGGCGGTTTTTTTAGCGGTTTTTCGGGCCACGGGGGCGAGGCTAGTGGCATATTGGACGGGGTTAGTGACATTTTGGGTGGGGCCGATGACGGGGGAGGTGGGGCCGGTGACGGAAGAGGCGGGGGCCGATGACGGCGGGGGCGGGGTTGATGATGGCGGGGGCGGGGTTGATGACGGCGGGGGTGGGGGTGTCAGGGGCGGGGTTTGACTTTGGGCGGGTTTTGGGCTGGTTTTGGGCTGGTTTGGGTGGGGAAAAAATTTTCCACCTGGCAACCCTGATACAAAGAGATTTTACCTTGCTGATAGGGTAAAAGATTAAATCTATTTTATAAACAAGGTAAGCAGCCCTCATCCATGTTATTGTTATTGATCTGTATTGAGAATTGATCATAAATGCTTTTTTAAAAAAAGTATTGTAATAATATTTTCTCGCTAGTCATCATTGCAACTTAATTCAGGCTGCTTAAATTGAGGTTATATATAACCAGTGCACTTAGTGAAAAAGGTGCCGGTACTCAAATGCTAGGCCACCCTTCAGGGGTAGGGGTAATCACTGAGGGACCCTCCCCACAATAGCCAGGCTCCCTGCAACCAGTCACAGAACCTATGACAAGGCAGAATTTGTGTGTAGAACCTGAGCTCTTTCATTAAAACTTGGGGACCATTGGTCAATTTTAGCAGACAATGGAAAAGGTGCCGGTACTCAGTACCCCCAAGTACCCCCTCAAAAAAAGCCCTGTATATAACTGTAAATTTGTACACTGCTATATTTGGAGATTTCAAGCAAGCTGTGAGAAAAAGAACTCTGCTACTCATAGAGAGAGATTTTACCGTGCTGATAGGGTAAAAGATTAATTAAATCTGTTTTATAAACAAGGGCTTGTGCCAGGGGCGTAGCTACGGATGGGCCCAGGCCCACCCAGTCTTGGTTCAGGCCCACCCCATTTGCTTGTCCTCCTCCAATCGGTGTACTGTGAGTACACTGCACAAAGTGCTGTGCTCTGCTGATCTGACCTCCGTTCGTCATGGCGCCTGTGTGCTTTGCTTTGCCTTGCTTTGCCCCCCAGGTCCCCCACAGGCTGCAGCATGCACGGACACTGGCGCCTCGTAGAAAAATCTGCCGCCAGTGCCGCTGCCGCGGTTTACAGAGATGCCGCCGCCGCACAAAAAAATCTGCCGCCAGTGCCGCTGCTGCGGTTCACAGATCCCAGCCCCGCACAGAAAAATCTGCCGCCAGTGCTGCTGCTGCAGCTCAGCTGAAGGGATCCCTCACTGTGCCACAGGCTGCCAGCAGTAGCTGGAGAAGCTATTGGGGCCTTGCTTCATCTTGCCCCTTGCTCAATCTGCGTTTGATTGAGTCCTGCAATCCTCTGCAGGCAGTACACTCCACTGCGGTCCCAGAGGCAGCACAGGGAGCACATGTGCACTGCTCTTTGAATCTGGCCCTGCCCAGGTAAAACAACAACAAAAGTTTTATATTTACAGTATAATGCTGGTGCTGGGCTTCTATGTGGGGGTGGGTTCTTCACTGCCTAGGGGAAAAAGGTATATTTAATCATTATATATACCTTTTTTTCCCTAGACAGTGAAAAGCCCACCCTCACCCAGAAACCCACTAACAATAAATTTTAATGTTGGGTTTCTGGATGGGGGTGGGCTCAGTCCCCAGTTTAAAATTTAAAAAAAAAGTTGTATATTTGTTCATGTTGGTGGGTTTTCGGGTGGGGATGGTCTCTGTAGTGCTCAGGTTAAAATAATGTTTCAAAAATATTTAACATAGGTGGGATGTTGATGTGCTTCAGGGTGGGTGGGAAGGAATACTGAGAAGGGCAGAGATGCCAAAACTGTGTGTGTGGGGGGGGGGGGAATGAGTAGGGAGTAGGACAGTGTTGATGCCTAGCTACAGGATGGATGGTGGGGAAGGGAAGGCTACAGGGATGGAAAGTGAGGAAGGGCTGATACTGGGCTATGGAGATGGATGGGGGGTTGGGAAGGGAAGGGCTGATGCCGAGCTATAGGACAATTTCTAATTTTTGGTCTTTTATTCTATAATTGATGAGTGTTGATTTTTGTTCTTCATGTGACCGAACAGGTGAGAGATTCTGCTGGCATGTGGTTTGTGTGGGGATCTATGAGTCTGACTTGTTTGGCTTTTCCAATGGGATGTGCATTGCTGTTGTGTATATTCACTGATGCAGTTTTAAAGGTACTGTTATTGGTACTCATGTTGAGAATTGGTGCTAAGGTTTGCGATACAGGCTCTAAGAAAATTCTTTGCAGGATTTAGTGTTAATTCACAAAGTACCTAGCGGTGAAGGGATTTTGTGTTATTGAGATGCTACCAGAATTTGAATACATTTTTCCTATGAAAAGCTGTAAGAGGAAACATTCTAGCTGTGTTCTGTATTCTACAGATTCCACAGTAGGTGGAAAAATATCTTGATGATGACAGTAGGATTTTTCTTATTTAATTAATGAGAAATCTTATTTCATCAGTGAGAATTCTGCGGCTGTACTTCATGCAGTTTTTGACATGTTGAAGAACAGACAAAGATTAACATTTTTGAAAAATGTAGGTATTTACATGTTTTGCTTAATCAGTCATTTACATATGTTATAAAGCCATTGCTGTAATTATACTGTAAGATCCTGTCACATGTGTTGAGATGTTTGCCATTATAGTAGACTTACATCAGGTCAAGTTTAAGATATGGGATAATGTAACTATATTTATCATTTTTCCCTTTTAAGTATGTATGTATGTGGTTTATGTTGACGCAGAGCAGTTACTGGGCAGGGCAATCCATCATCAAGTGTATTCTAAGGCATTATTTTGTAGTATCCCAAGAAACACTACTCATACCTATATGCATAGTGCTAGTGCCCACCCATATTAGCTCTGGGCCCACCCAAAAATTCAGGTCTGGCTACGCCACTGGCTTGTGCTGTGGAAGGGAGTCAAGCTGATACTGCAGATTTCAGAGGGATCCAGTCCAGTCTGTCAAGAAGAATCCAGCCTTGGATAACTGTACAGTTTTTCCCTCCTCCCATCTAGGAAGTTCCAATCAGCAAACAGTAAGAAAGTGAGCTGCACCTTGGCTGCTTGCAGGTACTTATAACTCCTATAGATAAATGTTTACCTCAACCTGGACTGATCTGTTCAACCTCATGCTATCCATTCTTTGCATTTAGAACTGCTAAGTATTATTTCAAAAAGATAACTACAACACCAATACACCATTTAGTGAAAATAAACAAAAACTGCAACAAGTTCTCTACACACACTCTACATGCTAGCAGAATACCATACCTTGGTCACACACACAAAACACAAACAGACCCTTAACAAATGTGAAACAAGGGACCATAACTGAACTGGAAACCTCAGAAAGTCAGACTCTGCACACAGCACTAATAGTGAAATAGAACTCAAATGCAAAATACCAGAGATATGCATTTCAAAAAGCTGACATATTCCAATTAATAAATTCAGAATAAAATATTTTTTCTACCTTTGTTGTCCGAGTATTTTATTTTTTCTATTCACTTTGGTCTCGGTGTCTCTTTTCTGTTTTTTTCCCCTGTCTTTTCAGGGCTCTTGTCCATTTGACATTTCTTCTCTCTCTATGTCCTCCATCCATCTTCCTTCTGTGTCCCTGTCCCTCCCTCCCTCCATGTTCAGCATCTGCCCTCTTAGCTTCCCTATTCTCCTCTATATTCTTCATTTTTCCTCTGTGTCCCTAGGTTGACCTGTCTTGCATTTCCACCCTGTGTCCATATCCCTTCCTATGATCAGCATTGTCCTTCTGTATCTGTATAATCCCTGTGTCCAACATTGCCCCTGTTTGTCCCTATTGCCTCTCTGTTCAGCATTGTCCCTCTGTGTCCCTGTCTCTATGATCCTTCCATGCCCAGCATCTGTTCTCTGTCTCCCTGTCCTCTTCCTCCCACCTGTGGGGCCAGTATCTCTCCTCCTCTCTTCCTCCCCAACCCCCACAGTCCTATGTCTTTCCCCCTTTCCTCTAGTCCATCTCAGTCTCTCTCTTTCCATCCCCTCCACTTCCCCCTCCCCCTCCAGTGTCTTTCCCCCTATCTTCCTCTCCTCCAGTCAGTCTCAGTCTCTCCCCCCCACCTCCCCTCTCTTCCTTTCCTCCAGTCATTCTCAGTCTCTCTGTCATTTCCCCTTCTCTCCATCTCTCCTCCAGTGTTTCTTCCTCTCGTTTAGTCAGTCCCAGTCTCTCTCTCTCTCCCTTCTTCCCGCAGATCCAGCATCTCTCCTCTTTCCTTGCCCCCTCCCCGTACCAGTGTCTCCCTTCCCAGGTCTAATGTCTTCCCCTCTTCCAGTCCAGCAGTCTCTCTTGCCTCTACCTAGCCCAATATATCCTTCTCCCTCCTGGGTCTAGCAACTCTTCCTTTCTGCCCCCATCCCCCAGGTCCGGCAGAGCAGTATCCACTGCATCTCACTCTCCCAGCACCTCTTTCCTCCTCCATTACTTCTAGTCCAGCATCTCTTTCATTTCCCCCTCCCCATTGCAGTGTCTATCCCTCTCCCTCGTTTCTCCCCCCCCCCATTGCAGCATCTATCCCTCTCCCTTGTTCTCCCTGTTGTAGTACCTATCCCTCTCTGTCCTCTGCCCATTACAGTATCTGTCCCTCTCCCTCCTTCCTCCCATTTCAGCATCTATCCCTCTCCCTCGTTCCCCCCCCCCCCACCCATTGCAGCATCTATTGCTCTCCCTTATTTCCCTCCTTTGCAAAGTTTATACCTCTCCCTTGTGCCCCCCCCCCCCCCCCACGATTAGCGTCTTTCCTCTCACTCCCTCCCTGTGGTTCCTCTAATTTGATTAGATTGCCTGCCAGTAGCGTGGCAGTTGCACTGTACTAAGTAAAACAGCTCGCTTTGGGCCTTCGGCCTGATGGCCTTCTTTGATGCGTCCCACCCTCGTGGAAGCAGGAAATTGCGTCAGAGGTGGTGGGATGTGTCACAAGCAATGCTGTCAGCTGAAGCCCTGGAGCAAGCTGTTTTAGTTAGTACACTGCCACTGCCACACTAATGGCAGTGATCTAACCAAATTAGAGGGACCGCAGGGAGGGAGTGAGAGGGATAGACGCTACATCAGGGAGAGATGCTGGACCAGAAGTAATGGAGGAGGAAAGACGTGCTGGACCCAGGCAGCAGCCCTGATATGGAGAGCCTGGTACTTCGGGGACTTGTGGCTGGGGAGGCTTATGCACTGGAGGAGGATGGAGCATTTCTCTCCTCTTCTTTCTGTTGGCCACCATGATGGGTGTTCAAAGGTAGGGAAGGATGCTCGACACCATGGGGGTGGGGGGACTATGGGGTGGTAGGAATGGGAAGGAGAGATGCTGGGGGTGGAGCTTGGCTGGGTTGAGGGTGGAGCTTGGCTCCCCAAACAAAAACAAAAAAGGCATTCTGCTGCCCCTGGGGGAGGTGCCATTTCAGTTTTGGTTCTGCTGAAATCAAGAGGCAAATTTCAGCTGCTGATTTGGTCTCAGTTGAAACGGAGAACCCTGCCTTCGGTCACCCTCTACTTTACCTTATTTTCTGGAGTTCTAGTTTTTCAGAGACATCCAAGAGAAATTGTCCGAATTCGGGTGAGATTTTGTTTGCACCTTCGTAAAGATAAAGCCCGATGGTGTCAGGTATTATCGTCCATTCTATCTGGGTATGTCTTTTGGAGATGGTTCTGGCACCCTCTTCTAGAAAAAAAATATATGGGAAAGGAGAGAGCAAAGCAGAGCTGAGAATTGTGAGAGGATTCTTTTTACAGTGCTCCCTCCAAAATCCAATAGTGAGGATTTCCTGCCAACCTTTCTTTGCTGCTGGAGTATAAGATGGAGCCTGGAACTTATTTTCATTTAAGAACATTATCACTAATTCTAGTTTTGGTGCCTCTGTCTGTCAGTAAACATCCTTGCCCAACCTCTGTCCTCTACTTCTGTCCTGTCTTAAACTCTATTATAATTCTCCATCACCCTCTCTTAGAAACAATTTCTCTTTAAAATCATGGGCTTAATTTTGTTTTGAAAATGTATTAATACACAGTCAAAGAAATGAATGCACATACTCTTTCCTCATGCCCTTAGGTATAAAATTATACCCTAAATTCCTAAAGTTATGACAGTGAACCATAGGGATGTGTATTCATTTGAAATGATATAGGAAATGTCAATAACATATCCTGTGTCATTTCATGCTGTTGGCAAATGTAAATGAGCAGAAAAAATGTGAAATTTTGTGTTTCTGTTGTGTGCTGTCAATAGTAGAACTCTACTGAAACAGCACACACTCTTTTGAAAGAGTACACACAATTCATAAGAACATAAGCGTTGCCATACTGGGACAGACTGAAGGTTCATCAACCTAGTATCCTGTTTCCAACAGTGGCCAATCCAGGTCACAAGTGCCTACCAAGATCCCAGAACAGTAAAATAGATTTTATGCTGCTTATCCTAGAAAAAACCAGTGGATTTTTCCAAGTCCATCTTAATAATGGCTTATGGACTTTTTTTTTGGAAAGTTAGCCAAACCTTTTTTAAACCTTGCTAAGTCAACTGCTTTTACCACATTCTCTGGCAACTAATTACAGAGTTTAATTACACATTGAGTGAAGAAATATTTTCTCTGGTATGTTTTAAATTTACTACTTAGTAGCTTCATTCATTGCCCCCTAGTCCTAGTATTTTTGGAAAAAATAAACAATCGATTCACCTCTACCTGTTCCATTCCACTCAGTATTTTAAAGACCTCTATCATATCTCCCTGCAGCCGTCTCTTCTCCAAGCTGAAGAGCCCTAGCCATTTTTGCCTCTCCTTATAGGGAAGTTGTCCCATCCCCTTTATCATTTTTGTCACCCTTCTCTATACATTTACTAATTTCGCTATATCTTTTTTTAAGATGTGGTGACCAGAATTGCACACAGTATTTGAGGTGCGGTCGCACCATGGAGTGATAAGCATTATATCATTCTCATTTTTGTTTTCCATTCCTTTCTTAATAATTCATAGTGTTCTATTAGCTTTTTTCGCCACCGCTGCACACTGAAGAGAGGGTTTTCAACATATCATCAACAATGACACCTAGATCCCTTTCCTGGGCAGTGACTCCTAATGTGGAACCTTTCATCACATAGCTATAGTTTGGGTTTCTCTTTCCCACATGCATCACTTTGCACTTACTCATATTAAACGTCATCTGCAATTTAGATGCCCAGTTTCCCCATCTTGTAAGGTCCTCTTGTAATTTTTCACAATCCTCTTGCAAGTTAATAACTTTGTGTCATGATCAAATGTAATTACCTCACTAGTTATTCCCATCTCTAGATCATTTATAAATATGTTAAAAAGCAGTGGTCCCAGCACAGACCCTGGGGAACTCCACTATCTTATTTATTTATTTATTGCACTTGTATCCCATATTTTCCCACCTATTTGCAGGCTCAATGTGGCTTACAAAGGTCTGTTATGGCAGTGCCATAACAGGGAAGAAATACAATTGGTGTAGCTAAGAGATAAAGGAAGGCAAGAGGATCTGGTTATGCAGCTGTACAGTGAGACGTTCTGAGTAAAGGAGTGTAAGGGTTGTGTTCAAGTAGTTAAGGGTTCTCATGGTAGGCTTTGTTAAAGAGAGAGGTTTTCAAAGCTTTGCGGAAGCTGTTTAATTCGTGGATCGTTTTCAAATACTGACCATTTAACCCTACTCCCTATTTTCTATTTTTTAACCAGTTTTTAATCCACAATAGAACACTACTTCCTATCCCATGACTCTCCAATTTCCTCAGGAATCTTTCTTGAGGTACTTTATCAAATGCCTGTTGAAAATCCAGATACACCATATTGACCGGCTCACCTTTATCTACGTTTATTCTTTTAGAAAGGTGAGCACTCTTGCCAGACAGTGTGCACATGTGTGATGGTCGTGCGTGTGCACCTATCAGGAAAGATTGCACACTGTTTTTAAAGAGTGCGCACTGTTGACAGGACACAAAAAACATGAAATTTTGTGTTTTTCTGCTCATTTTTATTTGCCAATGGCATGAAATGACAGGATATGTCAATAGTGCAGCCTGTTCTCAAAGACAGAGCACTTTATGCGAATAATGTGCACCTATGAAAAGTGAGTCCTCTGTCTGAAAAAGCATGCAGTCTGCATGACATTGCTCCCATGACAACATAAGGAAAAGCAACATTCCCAGAAACAAGGGAAATGGCATGAAATGGCTGCCCACCCAAAATACTGTTGAACAAAAGTATGAAAGATTTGTTGAATAAAAGCATGAAAGATGGGGTGGAAAGCTCCATGATTACAACAAGCTGTTTTAACACTAAACCAAATCTCCTGAGGCATGAGAAATTTGACGGACATTAAACATTAGCCAAAGGCAGGCTCCAGAAAGTCTGTGGGCAATAAGGGGGAGTAGTAAGTGAAAGCAGATGTTCTGCACATGATTAACAGTTTGTGGTATTCAGAGACTTGCACAGGAATGTTGTATGAGAGAATTGGTCAGATGCCAAAGAAGAACGATATAAAAACAGATTGGAACAAAGAGGTAGCGAGCATTTTGAATTTTTCTTTGTCTGTATATAGCATTCTGATTTCTTCGTCTGTCTATAGCATTCTGATTTCTTTGCTTTACATTGCTTTGTTTTAATCATTCATTCTGACTTGTATATTGCTTATCAAGAAATGCTACCTGAAATAGCCCATTGAGCTATTCAGTACAATTGTAAATAAACTGTTTATATTAAATATGAAATTCGTCTGGCGTTCTCTACAAAAGTGGCGGCATCCTTTTATACAAAAGTGGCGAGCCAGCCAGGAGTAGGCCGCACACGGAAAAGAGAAGGCGAGACGAAGGACAAATTAAGTGTTTGTTGTTAATGAAGTTTTTTACAGGATTGAAAGCAAAGCAAGCGTTGTTTAAACCTGATTTCTGTGCACCACGTAAGTGGACGTGATCAACCTACTGACGTGGACATACAGGTGACGACTCCTGGGCTTGCTAAAAAGAGAAATAAGAAGACGCGTGAGTAAGCTTACACTGTGGCCTTATTACTGGTATATTTGTTTAGCTTTGTAGTTTTCTTTTTTGTATATTTTCTTTGTTTAAGTGCATTAGTATATTTTTGTAGGTTGTGGCTCTATAGGAGAAATTGTAATAGTCAGAATAAAATGAAAGGGAAAGGAGCAGATAAGAAAGAAAAGCCCCCTGTATATGCTATGTATTTAGATTTAGATAGTTCAAAAAAATGCTCCCCTTTGCAGCATGTCATAGAATTATTTCCATTAGAAAAAAAACAGATTGAAAAAACACATGACAAATGGGTCAAATATGATGCAAAAGATTCTGTTTTGAGCTGGTCTCAGTATGGATCGTTTGATCGTCCAAAATTATTATCTCTCCTGAGCTACTTACAAGAAAATAAAAATAAAACTAGGCAGAAGAAAAGTTTAGAGACATCTTACAATTTGGAATTTATTTTCTGTAGCAGCAGATCTTTTTCATGCAGATGTAGAAAAAAAAAAGCAGCCTTTGGTTCAGCCTGAAGGTTGAGGAATGTCATCTGTTTTTGATTTCTCGGTGTCTGGCTGTTGCTAAGCTAAAGGTTAGAAAGGTCAGGAAGAACTGAAATTTTTTTTTTGTTCCTTTTAAAAGATTGTTTTAGATTAGATTTAAATAAGTTTGATTTTGTCTTATAAGGTGATCTCTGTTTATTTTAAAATATGTGTTATTCTGTTTCTAGTTCTCTATGTGGAATGTCTTTGCAATTTAACTTTGTTTGACTCTTTTTTAAGTGAGATTCCTGCAGTGTTAAGAGATCATCTGGTTTGAATTAGTCACAGTCCTAGCTAGTTTTGTGTGTAGGGCTAATAGGGAAAGAGGTGATTTAAAATCTCTAATAACCTCTGAACAATATGATTTGTCAGCAATATGGTCACTATGCCTCAGAATGTTATCAGAAGGCAGGAATGCCCCAAGTACAAATGCAGACGCAGCAAGGATTAATGCCACAAGTAGTAGGGATACCTGCGAGTGCCCCGCAGACTGCAATACAGCAGCCGGCGATGCAATCACAGGGACCAGGGGCTGCAGTACAGAGACAGGGTACTGTAAATGCCTTTCCAACTTGGCAGAATACTCCAGACCAATGCTATTGACTGGAAGCAGACCCGTGTCAGGAAGAGGGAATGATTTTCAGATTAGACACAAGGGAACCCTTTATTACATTGACAATTGGCAAATATGGAACTCCTGTGAGATTTTTGATAGATACAGGGGCGAGTACCTCTGTGTTGTGTGCAAAACCACTGGGAGTTAAGCTTTCAAATCAGTATAGAACAACAGTGGGATTTACGGGGATAGAACAAAGAAAAAGGCTAACAGAACCGACTCTGGTGCGATTGGAATGCCAACCGCACGGTTCAAGGGAGGCTGTGGTACCCTTCTTAGTGGCACCTGATTGCCCAGTAAATTTGTGTGGTAGAGACTTATTGTCTCAATTAGGACTGTGTTTAGATTTTGGAGATAAAGAAATACCAAGCTTGCTCACCATGGTTCAACAGTTGAATAATGAAAATAAAGTAAGGGTTATGGAAGAATTACCGCAACATATTTGGAGTACAAGTGATTCACCATATGTACTAGCCGTAAATGCAAAACCCCATAAGATAGAATTAATAGAAGGGGCAAAGGGGCCGAAGCAAGACCCTTACCCCATATGACCTAAATTAGTATCCAAAACCCTGGAACACATTGGTAAATTATTGAAATGTGGTATTATTGAACCTTCAGTATCCCCGTACAATACCCCATTGTTTCCGGTCCCGAAAGGGGAAAACAATGTAAGGATAGTACATGATTTAAGAGAGCTAAATGAGATTACAAGAAATCAATTTCCGATTTGTGCAAATCCTGCTACTCTTTTACATACCCAGAATATATATGCATATAACACTGTTATTGACTTGTCTAATGCATTCTTTTCAATACCTCTTCATCCAGAGTCTAGGGATTTGACGTCATTTATAGTACAGAATGAGGCATACAGGTGGACTAGGATGCCTCAAGGCTTTACTGATAGTCCATCGGTATTCTCAAAACAACTAATGATGGATTTAAAGGATTTCAGGAGTCACTTGCCTGACACGGTGTCATTGTTTGTCTATGTAGATGATATTCTACTGTCTGCTGAGACTGAAACAGAATGTCTAGAATGGACTAGAAAATTATTTTTGTTATTAGGAGAGTTAGGATATAAATGTAACAAGGAAAAATGTGTTATAGCTCAGTCTACTGTCACCTTTTTAGGACAAAATGTTTCAGCAGAACATAAGGTCATTATACCGGAAGTTATATCTATTTTAAATGAGACTCCGGTACCGCAAACAGTTACCCAGTTACGTGCTGTTTTGGGAATGTTAAATTACTGCAGACGATGGATACCAAATTATACACAAAAAGTAATGAGACTTTATAAACATTTGAAACTGCCCGCAGCTACACCAAAGAATACTCTGATTGTATTGGAAGAGCAGGATAAGATGGTACTGGCTAAGATTGTGAGGGATTTATTATCTCCAGGACCTTTAGCAGTAATAGATATCCAATCACCTGTGCATTTGTGGGTAAAAGACATGGGAAATAGTTGGGCAGCTATGATTAATCAAAACAATGAAGTAAATGCACCAGTAGCTTTTGTGTCAGGCTCTTTTAATCATGTGGAAAAAGGAATGAAAGAAATACCAAAGTTACTGACAGCTATAGTGGCTGCAGTAGGCAAATGGAGAGCACAAATGCCTTTTGTTCCTATTGTAATACATACCAACCACACGATTAAAACGCTGTTGAGCCCTAGCCAGACGGCATTGACAGCCACTAGATTTGGAAAATATCAAGCAGTACTTTTAGGACAAGATATAAGAATAATACCATTAACTAAAGAACAGAGAAATAAGATAGATCTGCTTTTTCCTGTTGATCAAGAGATTGAGATTGATACTATAGAAATCCCTACATTTCACTGTCTTACTTTTGAACCCTTATCTGATGGGTTAATATGGTTTACAGATGGAGCTTGTGAAAGGACTGTTGCAGGCTTTGCCTGCGTGCAGGTAGATGAGAGTCTAAGAAAGATAATGCAAGTACAATATAAAACCCCTCCTGACCAGACTGCACAGCATGCTGAACTTTTAGCCGTTATTACGGCCTTACAACACACTGATATGACTCAAAATGTCACTATATATACTGATAGTGGTTACGTTGCAAGTTCACTACAGTATCATATATTAAAATGGCAGCGTAGGGGGATGATAACCAGTGCAGGTAAAAATTTACAACATTACACATATTGGAAATTGCTGTTTGAAATTTTGGCAAGAAGGGAACGTGAAGGTAGAAAAACTGCAGTTGTGTGGACCCCGGCCCACACTGAAAGGCCAACCTTTGAGGCACTAGGTAATGCAATGGCTGATGCAGCAGCAACGGAGGTGGTTAAGCAAAGTGAAAAGATTTTGTATAATACTAGACAGACACAGGAAGGGCCACTTACGAATGTAGATAAGATTGAAATGTGGCAGCCAGAGGGACAGGAAAGTGAAAAATGGTTGAAGAGAGGATGTATGAAATTGGGAAGTGAATGGTTTAATGCAGAAGAAGGATTACCTTGTATGCCAATGAGCCAGGCGATTAAGGTATTGGCTGAGTGGCATGCAACCATGCATTGGAATAAGGAAACAATGAGGCAACAATTTGAGCAAAGATTTTGGACTTTAAAAATTGATAACCTGATTCAACAGGTTGTGCAAAATTGCATGGTATGCAATATTAACATACCTAAACGAGGTCCTAAAATATCACCTGGGACACTTCCAATACCAGAAGGCCCAGCAAAAGAATGGTATATGGATTTCACTGATATGATTGTTCCAGTGCAGGGAAAAAGGTATTTGTTAGTTTGGGTGGATGCTTTTTCAAGGTGGATAGAAGCATTTCCATGTAAAAGGGAGACAGCACATGAAGTGGTACAATGCCTGGTAACTCATATTATGCCAAGACATGGGTGTCCGTCTAGAATAATTTCTGATAACGGGACACATTTTAATAACAGTGTTTTGAAAGAAATGGAAACGATTATGGGTTTAACACACAGAAAAGTATCAGTGTATCGCCCCACCTCCAATGGTTTGGTGGAGCGCTACAATGGTATTTTAAAAACTAAATTGAGAGTATTACTGAAGGCTTTAAACAAGGAAACAGCAGGTAAACCATATACCTGGCTTGATTTGTTACCATTAGCTTTGATGGTTATAAGGGCCCAACCTAATGGGCGTACTAAATTGACCCCATTCCAAATTCAGACAGGACGTCATTTCTTCCCGATGCAGACAGCAAGTACTGATAGCACAGCTCAGTACTGGCAAAAGCTACAACCTATGTTGAACCTGACAAGTGATATGATCCGAACAAATGTAGCATCACAGGCAGGGACTACTAATGATGTTTGTGCTTTTAAAGTAGGTGATCTAGTACTGCGAAAGAACTTTACACATAAAACATGGAAGGATCCTGTGTATGTAGGACCTTTTGCTATCACAGCCCTTACTCAGACCGCTGCCCGTCTGGAAGGTCATACTTCTTGGATACATTTATCAGATATTCGACGAACTAATAATATTGAAGTGGACAAAGAATAAACATGATGGTATTGGACTGTTGTTGTTTGTTAATGGACAATGAACACATATGATAATAGACTTGTTGCAGCGGCCAAGATGTTGAATTTGACTGATTGTATCATATGTGCCCACATCCTTGTCCTTGCCAGCTATGATGTATGGGACTACAATGATAAAATTGAGTGGGCACCATGACTGTGATCCCAATAATACCTGTGTAAGAGATGATGAAAACCTTCATTGGACAAATGAGACTATTTATAAGCAAGCCTTGCTTATGGACAAGTGCCCACAGACATCATGTTGGTGTCTGATTAATAGTATGACAACTGAACACATTCCCCCGATAAAGTGCACTTACATGCAGAATGTTGTAACAACTGATTCAATGAATGTTATGCTTTTAATTTGTGTAATTTTTAATGCCACATCAGCTAATGAAAAGAATGAATGACAGTGTATTCCCCTGTGATGAAACTCACTGTCCTATAAATTATATACCTCAAGAGATATAAATTTTGTACCCTAGTACAATTGAATCTGTTTAATGCTGTGTAACATGTGTATTAGCATGTTTGCAAAGATGTGCCAGGATGCTTTTAAAATAACAATGATAACTGAAATCAAGAATAAATAGAACTTTAATATGTCAGCCAAAAATATTGAAAAAGCGTGCAGAAACTGAATGCCACAAACAAAGGGGGGAGGAAATTTAGAAGGGAGGTAAGGAAACAGACTGGAGCTAAAACAGATGTTTGAGTCCTGGAATACCAGGCCTCAAAAGGGAGGATTTGTTGAACAAAAGTATGAAAGATTTGTTGAATAAAAGCATGAAAGATGGGGTGGAAAGCTCCATGATTACAACAAGCTGTTTTAACACTAAACCAAATCTCCTGAGGCATGAGAAATTTGACGGACATTAAACATTAGCCAAAGGCAGGCTCCAGAAAGTCTGTGGGCAATAAGGGGGAGTAGTAAGTGAAAGCAGATGTTCTGCACATGATTAACAGTTTGTGGTATTCAGAGACTTGCACAGGAATGTTGTATGAGAGAATTGGTCAGATGCCAAAGAAGAACGATATAAAAACAGATTGGAACAAAGAGGTAGCGAGCATTTTGAATTTTTCTTTGTCTGTATATAGCATTCTGATTTCTTCGTCTGTCTATAGCATTCTGATTTCTTTGCTTTACATTGCTTTGTTTTAATCATTCATTCTGACTTGTATATTGCTTATCAAGAAATGCTACCTGAAATAGCCCATTGAGCTATTCAGTACAATTGTAAATAAACTGTTTATATTAAATATGAAATTCGTCTGGCGTTCTCTACAAAAGTGGCGGCATCCTTTTATACAATACATAATAGGATCGCCATGCCAGCATGAATTACCATTCTGACTTACATAACTACTTCCAGTCCGCTGTCACCCAGGTTGGACATTGAATGAATGCAAGCTCCCCTCTTTACCATATGTTTGCCTCTTGGGTCAATCTGAGCCAGATTGAATAGGAGAGTAGCTTAACTCACCAGAAAGAGCCATGCCAAGCAGCAAGGTCATAAATCCCACAAGCAAAACACGGGATTGCATGATACACTGGTAATGTTCAGCTTCAGTGAGATGGCCTCACAGGTCTGCAGAAACAAACTCACATAATTTAAGTACTGAACAGAATGGATATTTATCTTTTAGACTATTCCATTGTATTTTGCACTTCTATCTTGGCTTAACAATACAAAATCAGCATGGCTTACAGTACACTTAATACAACAAAATGCAATTCATTAATGCAGTATAAATCAACATAAAAATAATTACAACATAATAAGTACATAACACAAATTTCTCAAACTAGTTCTGTGAACATAATGAAGTGTGTGGAGATGAGATGATATTTTATTTCAAAGGAGGATTGGTTGAGAGATTCTTTCTGAATCCTGTTCAGAAGGAATGGATCTACAGAAGCTTAGCAGAGATTGGGTGGCAAAACCGGGTAATTGGGAAGCAGATTTAGTGCTAGGCAGACTTCTACGGCCTGTGCCGTCAAATGGCAAGGACAAATCAAGGTCAGGTATGTGAGCCCTCCTGGGACAGAGAAATATCCAGTGTACCTGAATGTAACTCACCTTGAGCTACTACTGAAAAAGGTGTGAGCGAAATCTAAATAAATAAAGAAGTAAAATAAATATAGAGTAGCACATACAAGTTTATCTTGTTAGGCAGACTGGATGGACCATACAGGTCTTTATCTACCATCATCTACTATGTTACTATGATAGGGAAAGTATTTTTTGTCAAATTATCACCAAAGTAGCTTGCTAGTTAGATGAAGGACCTTCCTTGGGCTGTATGAGTGAGGAAGACAGAAACTGGTCAGGGGTGAGAGTGTATGCTTCATTTTTGCCCTGATGCTCAGAAGCAAAGGCGGGTGCTAGATGCCCATAGCACTGGACTAGTACCTACATTTGTTAGCGCTGAAGGCTCAGAGGGCTCTAGCACGGGGAATGACTGTGTCAGAGATTAGCGCAAGTAGCATGCTAATCTCATTTAAATTAGGTCATTTTTGATTCAGCACGATGCTCAAAAAGCACCCCCCGAACAAGGACACTCTTACTGCCAGGAACCTTACATCAACTCGGAGCTGGCGTTAGGTAAGCAGCCTGGCAAATTCCTTAGAAGAGGCTATTTTGCAAATGCAGAACTCTTGCCTAAAAGGTATAGGTCTGAAATTCTTTTAAGAAAGTTTGCCACCCTTAGGGTCAAGCTAGAAGATGCTTTAATGGATTAGGGGTTGCATTTAAGGTACAAAAAAATTAAGCAACATTTTACAAAAATTAAAGAGTAGTAAATCGCATGTACCAAAGGGTACAGAAAGAACTCGGACCTGAAATTGCTGATCAGCTGTTAGTACCCTACCTTAGCTGAGATAATATTTAACCATTTCTCTGACCTCATGTGCAACTTTCTTTAAATCAATCACCTTACTTTCTAAACTCTTCCTATCTTCTTACCTGTCTATATGTTACATCTTTGCTTTACCCTTCAGTATCGATTATAATGTTCTATTACGTATTGTGTTGGCATTGTAAGTAGTATACCATGCCATACTTTGTATTGTTTTTGAATATTTTTACTGCTGTAATTGTCTATTGCTCATGTTTGATCTATTCTTACTGTACACCGCCTTGAGTGAATTCCTTCAAAAAGGTGGTAAATAAATCCTAATAAATAAAAATGGCATCACAGTTTAAGCCAGGTAAGATCCTAGCTTTTAATATTAAATCTCCCCCAAATTGCCCTAATATACATAGCTAAAATAAAAAGATGAGTGGGGGGAGGGATTAGCTGCTGTATAAACATTAGAGAGATTTTTACTATTTTCTTACTTCTGCCTTGAGGTACTTACTCTCACCCTTACATCGGGACTGCCGCATGCAGGACTCACCTTTGTGTGCATGTGCTGGGCACGTACCCCCTTTCTTCCAATGCTCAGTGCTAACAGCGTGCATAAAATTTGCATGCCATTAATGCTGAGCATTGGGAAGTTCTATTGCTGCACTGTAGCAGCGGTATTTTCTGGTGCTGTTCAGTACAGCGCTGGAGTTTTGAGATCTGGGCCCTTGTTAGTGCTGGAAGATGATGTTTAGAAGGTAAATTATATGAATTAACACCTAGAAGTATGCACCACTTAGGTGTGTGAAAAGCATCAGACAGTTAGGTGTCTATTGGGCTCATTTTCAAAACAGAAAAATGTCTAAAGTGTGGCATAAATCAGCATTTGGACGTTTTTCTCACAAAAACGTCCAAATCAGTATTTTCAAAACCTATTTTTAGACGTTTTTCTATGAAGTCCGTCAGAAGTGTGTCCAAATCTCAAGGGGGCATGTGAGGGCATGTTCAGGGCAGGACTTGGGCGTTCCTAAGACTTAGACGTTTTTCAGCCATAATGGAACAAAACAAAACCGTCCAGGACTAAAACTTAAGATGTTTTGAGCTAGACCTGTTTTTATAACGAATAAGTTACAAAAAGGTGCCCTAAATAACCAGATGACCACTGGAGGGAATCAGGGGTGATTCCCCCTGTGGTCACTAAACCCCTCCCACCCCCACTCCCACCCCCAAAATATGATGAAAAACATTACTTGCCAGCCTCAGATGTTATACTCAGGTCCATTAGAATAGCATGCAGGTCCCTGGAGTAGTCTAGTGTTGGGTGCAGTGCACTGCAGACAGATGGACCCAGACTCCTACCTCCCCCTACCTGTTACACTTGTGGAGGAAACTGTGAGCTCTCCAAAACTCACCAGAAACCCACTGTACCCACATATAGGTGCCCCCTTCATCCATAAGAGCTATGGTAGTGGTGTACAATTGGGGGTAGTGGTTTTGGGGGGCTCAGCAGACAAGGTAAGGGAGCAAGGGTGAGATGTGTACCTGGGAGCTTTTTATGAAGTCCACTGCAGTGCCCCTAGGGTGCCCTATTGCTGTCTTGGGATATCAGGAGGACCCGTCTACTAAAAATGCTGGCTTGATTTTGTGCGTTTTGCACTTGGACTTTTTTTTTTTTTTCGAAAATGGACCAAAAAACAAAACGTCCAAATCACAAAATGTCCAAAAAAACAAAACATCCACAGTATTTTCAAAAATGACCTTCTTCCCTATTTAGTTTTTTGCAAAACGTCCAAAGTCGGACTTAGACGTCATATCGAAAATGCCCCTCCACGTGTACTAGGCACTATGCTAGTTATTCCCAAGGCTGGTCCTGGAGGCACTTCAGCCAGTCAAGTTTTCAGGATACCCACAATGAATATTCATGAGAGACATTTGCATGCACTGCTGCCACATCTCTCTCATTAGTATTCATTGTGGGTATCCTGAAAACCAGGACTAGGTTTGGGAACCGCTGCACTATTCTATAAGGTAGCATCTCACTTCAAGGGGTTCGTCTCTTACTACTACTACCAATCACTTCTATAGTGCTATTAGATGTACACAGTACTGTACACATTAAATACAGGTACTTTCTCTGTCCCTAGAGGGTTCACAATCTAAGTTTTTGTACCTGAAGCAATGGAGGGTTAATTGACTTGCCCAAGGTCACAAGATACTGCAGTGGAAATTGAACCCAGGTCACCAGGATCAAAGTCCGCTTTGGTAACCATTAGTCTACTCCTCTACTCCCAGCTGCACATTTAGTTTATAGAAAATTATAAATTACACATGACCTGGCACACTTAGGCATGCTAACTTACACCCGCCATTGACATGGCAAAAAGGGGTCACCTAAACATGGGCGTACCAATGCCAACTTACACTAGTATTCTATAATGGAATTTTGATAACAAGATGCTGTTATACAGTTGACACTAACTGCACAGCTTAAACTGAGGCACCAGTTGATAGAATCGTCACCTTAGGGTTTTGCATATATGGATTAAGCAGTAGTTACCTTCAGCAGGACTTGTCACAGAAGCAGGGCAGCTGGTTTTAATAATCAGGACACAATGACCATCTGCCAGCATCATATTAGTATATTAATAGTCCTACTGAGACACTAATTCATTGGCATTTGGCCACCGGATGTAAATCCTTGGTAGCCTGCCAACAAATAGCATTTGATTACCCTTTCTCCTTTCTCTAGGTACCCTGTGAATCTGAGGCACCTCCAGTTCCAATTCCAATTAACAATATTTTTTTGTCTCCAAAATATCGCCTTTCCTGTGAATACAGGCATAACAAGCAGAAGTTCAGTTTCTTACCTGTTTAGCAGATGATGGCTGTTTTTCACGTCTCTCCCAAATGTGCAGACACTGACCAAATTTATATAACCGTGGATGACAGGGGTCATGTTTACAGAACAAATTCCATTTTGTGCAATTTTTAGCTTTGGTTCAATAGAACAGAGAGGATTATGAAATTGTACTGAACAGCAGCGTGTATTGCAGTTTGTATTTTTATGGTTTGTGTCCTTCTCTTACAACACTCTGACGCACAATTCCCTCAAAGCTGAGCAGGAGTTCGCCAACTGCATTACTGCCAGTTGGGAGTGTGGCTTCAAAACTGTATTTTCAATCGCTAGGGACAAGCAGCTTCCCTAGAGTCCTGCAGAGCTTTTCCATCCCTTACTATTAAAAACATGATAATGAAACAGCGCCCCCCAGTGGCATGACTATAGGCAGAGGACTTCTGCTTAGCTTAGAGCAGCCCTTGGTTGGGACAAATCTAGCCAGTCAGGTTTTCAGGATATCCACAATGAATATGCATGAGATAGTATCTCCATTCTATGTAAATCTATCTTATTCATATTCATTGTGGGTATCCTGAAAACCTAACTAGGTGTGTCCTGAGGACTGGCTTGAGAGCCCCTGGCTTAGAGGGAATAATGCTCTGATGGAGATAAGTTCTGGGAGGAACATCTGACTTTTCCATGTCTCAAAGTCTGTGAGTCATTCAGAGAGCACACGAAGGAGACAAAGCTGGCACATTGCAAACGGACGCATTAGGAGCTGAGCTAAGGCTATCTAGAATGCTACGCTTTCTACCAGCCCCGGAACAAGGTGTTGCAGTGTCTGGGCACCACCATGCAACAGCACAGCGCTCTTTCCCATCTCAAAGACCAGAGGTCAATGTCCACGGAAATACAACACCCAGGGCCATAGTCAAATCACGCTGCCCTAGTTTCCAGCCCTTCTTTCTACTGATTGTCATGCAGTACTCACCTGGGCATCCACAAATAAATCTCATTTTAAGAGATGTAAATCTAGTGAAATTGTTTCTGTGTTTGTAAAAAAGAAGACATTTGGTCTACAAATTCCCAAGTGCCTTCCATTTGTGAGCCATGCTGGACTGACAGGTGAATCCTTAGAACCAGGATGTGTTTCTTATCACAAAAGGGTGATCAAAATGTATTTTTATTTGCTGCAGTACTTGAGTCTGATGTTATTACAAAACAAAAATTTGAAAGTCATGTTAAAATGTGGTTCCTCCTTCTGGGGTTACTTTCTATACATGGAGTAGCTCCCAGACTGATAACATAAATGGATGAATTTTCTATGAGCTTATGCTATACAGTGTTTTAAGGCTTCTAGTGGTGTTATCCTATGGTGTGGCTTGGGGTTAGTTCTCAGGGACATTGGAATCTGTTTTACATTTTCAACCTCAAGTAAATTTCTAGAACTTGTGGTTTCCATTTTGTCAGAGAAATTAATAAAAATAGGCCTTAGCTATCAGTTATTAATAACAGATTGAATCCTTTGTCTCTAGTAAACCAGAATCATCCAATGCCACTCCTTCAAGAAGTGCAGGTCAAGAAGTAGGGGTGGACCAAGAAGTCCCACCAGCCACGGGTTGATTGAAGTATCTTTATTGCACCAAATATATGTATGACCCAACACGGGACTGTGTTTCGACGGCTTCACCGTCGGCTTCAGGGGTCAAAATACTTCTGTCACAGCGAATGGATGCAAAGATAAAACAGAAATCAGAATAATATTCTGATAAGTGTACTCGCAACGGACGCTATAGCAAGCCCATTTTTGACGGGCTTGCTGTACATATATTTGGTGCAATAAAGATACTTCAATCAACCCTTGGCTGGCGAGACTTCTTGGTCCACCCCTACTTCTTGACCTGCATTGCTGTTACACTCGTGGGGGTTTTCTTTACTCCTCCCAGAAGACCATCCCCTCCAGATCTTCACTATTTGAACACCTTGGAAATCATGTAAATTTGTATACAAAGCCTTCACCAAAATCATGTCTCAAGGTAAAATGTTGAAAAAGATTGGTACAGATCAGACTGTCTATGAAAACAATAACAGGCTGTGAGTTAATCTGGCAGAATTCCTATCTCGGCCTTGCTAAGGAACTTGAGCATAGATCCTTGGCTTAACAGGACATGCTACTAGCCAGAAGAGCGGAGGTGAAACTTGTAAAAAGGTGGATGAGGTTTCTGCACGTAGTTGAAGATGTAATCTGAAAAATGCAACCAGCACAGTGTTGCTTCTTAAGAAGGAGGAAAAAGGAACTGAGCAGCTAGAAAAACAAAAGGGGACACTGGTCCTGGGGGAAAAGCAGGAGTGGAACAGAAAATAAGAGCCAAATGAATACAAATGACAGTAGTAACCATATCTGGATTTAAACTAACCTCTGAAGGTGTACAGGAGTAAAGCGAGAAATACGTTTTTATCAGAATCAGTGACTGTAAGGCAGGAGTGTAGCCAGTCCGATTGGGGGGGTGGGGGAGAGAGGTCCCAGGGCTCAACCGTGGGGACAACATATTCATTCCTCCTCCCTCCCCCTGTGCATTAGAAATACCTGTGCTGGTGGGGATACCGAAGCCCTGCCAGCCAGTAAAATTCAGTGCCTGAGCCATTTCCCTCTTCCTTGTGCCTGCTGCTGTAATGCGGAAGTCGTAAGCATGCCTCCATCCACTGAGTCTTGGACTCCCCAAGCACGTTCAGTTCTACTGTGAACTGAGCATGTTCGAGGAGAAGTTTTTGTGTCAGTGGCTGGAGGCACACAGTTGACATCCACATTGCAGCAGCAGCACAAGGAGAAGGGTAGTGGCTCGGGCACCAAATTTGTTTGGCTGGCAGGGCTTCGGCATTCCCACCATTTACTTATTAGGATTTATTTACTGCCTATTTGAAGAAATTCACTCAAAGCGGTGTACAGTAAGAATAAATCAAACAAGCAATAGACAATTGCAGCAGTAAAAATATTCAAATAAGAGTACAAAGTATGGCATAGTATACTACTTACAATGTCAATACAATACACAATAAAACATTTTAATAGACAGCATAGGGTAGAAGCAAAGATGAAACATATAGATAGGTAAGAGAGTAAGAGGAGCTACAAAATAAGGAGACTAATTTAAAGAAAGGTGCACATGAGGTCAGAGAGAGAGAGTTAAATATTATCTCAGCTAGGGTAGGCGTGGATAAACATGTCCTGCTGCAGTATGTGCAGCCCGTGTCACTGTGTGTGTGTGAGAGAGAGAGAAACTAACAAGTTAGTTACTTCTTCCATTCCAAGGCCTGGTTGAAGAGCCAAACTTTCACCTGCTTCCTGAAGCACAGATTTAATGGGGTACTGCAAGTTTGGAGGGGACCTGAGAGCCCAAAGTGAGGTGGGGCAGGCCCCTAAGGCTCCTCCTCCCCTGTGGCTAGGCCACTGCTGTAAGAAGTGACTGTAGAATTGGCTGTTATTTTTGCTCACTGCCTTATGCAGTTTTTGCCCTTTTTGCTTAAAGACTGTTATTTGACTACCTCTTTGGTTCAGAACCCCACTTCTGGCCTAGAGTGAGTTATTGAGTGCATAGGCGCCGACTCCGTGGGTGCTCGAGCACCCCCAATATTTTCAAACCTGCCCTCCTTGCTTTCCTGCCGCTCAGCCAGCGCTTAAAACTAATTTTACTTGACTAAACGGCAGTGAAAGAAGCAGAGTACAACCAGCTCCGTCTGCACCTTTCTCCTTCCCTCTCAGCTGGGCTCTGCCCTTGCCTAAACAGGAAATGAGGGCAGGAGCACAGCTGAGGGAAGGAGAAAGGTGAAGACGGAGCCAGCTGTACTCTGCTTCTTTCACTGCCCTTCAGTCAGGTAAAATTAGTTTTAAGAGGTAGGGCAGGGAAGAGGGGAGAAATCGCTGAACATGGATACAGGGGAGGGCAGGGGAGAGAGGAGGGTTGCTGAAGATGGATACAGGGGAGGACAGGGGAGAGAGGAAAGTTGCTGAACATGGATACAGGGGAGGGCAGGGGACAGAGGAGAGTTGCTGAACATGGATACAGGGGAGAGCAGGGGACAGAGGAGAGTTGCTGAACATGGATATAGGGGAGAGCAGGGGACAGAGGAGAGTTGCTGAACATGGATACAGGGGAGAGCAGGGGAGAGAGGAAAGTTGCTGAACATGGATACAGGGGAGGGCAGGGGACAGAGGAGAGTTGCTGAACATGGATACAGGGGAGAGCAGGGGACAGAGGAAAGTTGCTGAACATGGATACAGGGGAGGGCAGGGGACAGAGGAGAGTTGCTGAACATGGATACAGGGGAGGGCAGGGGAGAGAAGAGTTGCTGAACATGGATGCAGGGGAGAGAGGAGAGTTGCTGGACATAGATGCAGGAGAGGGCAGGGGAGAGAGGAGAGTTGCTGGAAATGGATGCAGGGGAGACAGGAGAGTTGCTGGAAATGGATGCAGGGGATGGCAGGGGAGAGAGGAGAGTTGCTGGACATGGATGCAGGAGAGGACAGGGGAGAGAGGAGAGTTGCTGGACATGGATGCAGGGGAGAGAGGAGAGTTGCTGAACATGGATGCAGGGGAGGGCAGGGGACAGATGAGAGTTGCTGTACATGGATGCAGGGGAGGGCAGGAGAAATGCTGGACATGGATGGAGGAGAGGGAAGAGAGGAAGTGAGATGAACATGGATGGAGGGGCGGAGAGAGGAAAAATGGTGGACATGGATGGAGGAGAGGGAAGAGAGAGGAAGGAGTTGCATATGGATGGAGGGGAGTGAAGAAAGAGGAAGGAGATGTATACTGACAGAGATGAGGGAAAGGGAAAAGAGGAGAAAAACTACACATGGATGGAGAAAATAGACGCTGGATGGAAAGAGGGAAGAGAGGGGGCAGATGCTGGATGGAAAGGAGAGAGAGAGGGGGCAGATACTGGATGGAAAGGGAGGAGAGAGGGGGTAGACGCTGGCTGGAAAGGGGGGAAAGTTAAAGATTGAGGAAAGAAGAAACAAGAGACTGGGACCAACACAATTAGAAACAGTAAACGGCCAGACCACAAAGGTAGCAAAAATGAATTTTATTTTTAGTTTAGGATAAAGTAGTGTGGTAGCTGTGTTAATAAATACAGAAAATGGAAGTAATGTTTACTGGACTAATTTTAATACATTTTTTACTAATGTTTGGAGACCAAACCCTCCTTTCTTGTGTCAGAACAGAATACCATAACAGCAGAATACTGCCCTGACCTGAGGAAAGAGGTTTTGGCCTCCCTCTGAAAGCTATTTGAAAAATGTATTTAGTCCAATAAAATGATACCATATTTTCCATTTTTTGTTTTATTTGTATTTGTTAACCTACAGTATAGTGATTGAAATATGTCAGTTTTTGAAATTTGCATCTCTTTATATTTGCACAGTACAAGGGGACTGAGGGGTGGGACTGTTCAGGGAAGAAGTCCTGGTGTAGGTTGCAGGCAGCCTATGAGTGGCGCTGCCACTGCCCAGGTGAAGACTGCAGTAGATATAATTTTAAGATATTGGGGGGGGGGGGGGGGGGGGGGAACGCACTGCCTGTAAAAAAAAAAAAATTCAGCACCCCCAATCATTTTGAAAAGTTGGCTCCTATGATTGAGTGCCAGTTGAGAATGGAGAGTGTGAAGTTTTTGCCAACAGTCCCCCCAGTGATATTTGTCCCGGCCTGGCCCTACCATAAAACTTAATGTATTCAAATACAATGTAGCCCTGCTTTGACAGCATCTGGACTGGGGAAAAACTCACCATGTTCAAATGTTGTTCTTTATAGCATTAAGCTACTTGACAGTTTGGTTAAATAGTGACTAAATGAACACATGTGCCAGAGGTTGCTACTGGTCTGGTCTTGAGAGTGTGGGAATGCTACTAAGAAGTTGAGCAACAATCATTTGGCAAAGACACACGTTTCACAGTCTCAGGACAAGGTATTTCTACAGTTGTAAAATTTAAACAGGCATTCTGTTCATCTGCTGTTTTAAAAGCAGCTTCCCTGGAGGCATGATATGGAAAGAGGATAAGGAGGAGGATCAGTAATGCTTTAAAGGTAGTCTCTTTGGACCTTAAAAAAGCCCTACAGGGAAGCCTCAAAGGAGATAGAAAGCAATTCTCCAAGTACATAATGGGGGAGGAGGAAGGAAGAAGATATTGACAATTTTCATAAACTAAAAGCCGGCTTCCCTTTCCTGTGCACATGGGTTTGTGGCAGTAGTTATTGGGTAATCTGGCTGTGCTACGGCTGTAGAGCAGCTGTGCCTGTGGCCTTCCCTTATGCCATGCTTCTGGCTAGGGATTCCCCAGTGTGGCCCTGGGGGGCATCCCAGACAGTCAAGTAGTTGGGAGATACCCAAGGAACCTTGCAGAGACATATCTGTGCAAGTCTTTGGGCATTCCCTGACTGCCACATTTCTGCATGCTGGTGAGGTGGGAACGTGTTCAGGGCTTTTCAGCAGATGTGGCACGCCGCCGCATATAGGCACAGAAGAGTGGGGCCTGAGGATCTCTCTTCCCCCCATCCAGTCAATGTGTCTTACCGTGCTTATGTACTGATGCAAGGCTCCTAGGGGCACTGCTTCACACTCACTTTTCAAGAGACCCCCTTATCGTTCTGTTCTGCTTGCCTTCATGTAAAGACTATGGAGTGGCAGTGATGATTTATTTTAAAAATCTCAGACACAGGATGACGAAGTACTCTGACTCCTGCCTTGAGAAGTTTGGTTCTCTCCTAAGACACTGAGAAACACTCTTCCACGTGCAGAACTATATATGGATGTTTTGCATATGGAGTGGATGCCTTCCCATCACAGCGGAGAAGAGGTTTTTTGACACGGGACCACTTCTGCATTTGGATGTTTTCCACAGCTTACTTTCTATTGGCAGACTGGACTACCTCATTACATCTCTGTTGTTCTACAGTGTATCTTTATTTTGAATATTTTAAAGGTTTATTTTCAAACATTGATAAACATTTTCCCCCTATTCATTATGACTTCACTTTTGGGGACTTTTTTTTTTTTTTTTAACTTAAATGTCTTATCGAAAAATGCCCCTTCTCATAACTGTAACTAGTTATTGTACTTAAGTAAAGGTTTTGTCACTTTTACTTATAAAAAAGTACAGGAAACATTTGTTACTTTTACTAAAGCAATAACGGCAGCATTTTTACTACTTTTACATAATTACCTCAGATGTTTGCAGTTAAAAGTAAAAGCAGAAGAGACCTAAATGATGATTCCTCAGTAAACCAAATGAAACAGCAAACCTCATCAGGCAAAGAGTAGATCATCTCATCTTAAATTTTGCTGTTCAGGAAATACAGCCTGTGAGAACAGTGGAGTTGCCTGTGTGTGTTTGTGGAACTGGTTACTGGTCTCCAGTCAAACAGAATAGTGATGAGTTGGGTCACTTTGATGTGGAGATGAAGTGAAAAGACATGCATCTCCACCACACCAGACTGCTGGATATCCCATAGAAAACTTTACATTGGAGTCACTGTCCACTGGATTGGTAGAAGTTTTTAGAAAGGAAGTCTGCTTGTCTGGCTTTAAGACTTAAGGGTTTCCATCAGTGGCTTAGCAGGGGGGGGCTGCCACCCGGGGCGGGGCAGTTCGCCATTGCACCCCCCCCCCCGGGTGCAGCACGATGACACTCCCCCCGACCAGCTCCCGCACCCTACCTTTAAAAAGAATATCGGGAGGCAAGGTGCAGCGCCTCGCGCCTGCCCTGCACATAAATTAAATGTGGACTGTCGGGCCTTCTCTCGCTCTGTCTGTCCTGCCCTTGCGGAAATAGGAAGTAGCGTCAGCGGAGGGCGGGACAGATAGAGCGAGGGAAGACCCGATGGTCCACATTTCTTTTACGTGCAGGGCAGGCACGAGGCGCTGCGCCTCCCGATATTCTTTTTAAAGGTAGGGTGCGGGAGCTGGTCGGGGGGGGGGGGAGCTGGCAGGGAGCACCCCCCCCCCGAGCTGACACCCAGGGCGGACCGTCCCTCCCGCCCCCCCCCTTGCTACACCACTGGTTTCCATACAGTTGGTATTCTTACGTTAGTTCCTTGAAGATATTCCAACAGAGTTTACCATCAAACAAAAAATTGTTAGAACAGACAATGATTCCAACTTTGTTATCTGGTAATTTATCTTTGCCCCATGGTTCCACGCTTTCTTCCATTCTGTTTAACATAATGATGCCCCCCCCCCCCCCCCCCCCAGTAGATTTCTAGATTTGTGTGGCTTTAACACCTTTATTTAGGCTGATGATGTTACACTTTATTACCATTTGTGGAGAACTTAAATGAAGTCCTACCTAGAATTAAATCCGGCTTAGATTTGATGGAATCTTGGGCCGGTGCTTTCAAATTGAAGCTAAATAGAGAGAAAACCAAGTTCCTAATCCTAATTCTGCTCACCCAAAGACTAACAAATACTTTTCTATTGATAATGTGTCTTACCTTTTTTCTGCCACCTTGAAAATCCTGGGAATAACTATTGACCAGTATTTATTATTTGAACCACAGGTTCTGTGGTAGTTTCTATTGTCTATTCCCTATGGAGATTAAAAAAGGCTGAGGCCTTTCTTTTCAAATTCAGTATTTAATTCTTTAGTACAATCCTTAGTGTTGTCCAAGTTTGATTATTGTAATGCTGTTTACTCAGATTTGAAAATATCTATCAACAATAAACTTCAAACAGCCCAAAATACTGCAACATCTTGTATGCAAAGCCCCTCGGTTTACCAAATCAGACCTCTTTTAATCAAGTTGTATTGGCTTCCTGTAAATGCAAGAGTCACTTTTAAACTGTGCGCCCTTGGATATCAAATTTTGTTTGGTCTTCTACCTGATTATATGCAATACTTGCTGCAATTACCATCCTGTGTCGAGAAACTATCTACTTCTCCATTTTCCGAATTGTAAGAATCTACAAATCAATTCATGATGCCAGTTTCTCACACCAAGCTACTAAGCAATGGAATTCCCTCCCAAAGTCAATTAGGCATGTTTCTGAGTTCCTAAAATTTTGTAAATTGTTGAAAGCATTTTAATTTAATGAATTCCTTGCTACTGTTAGCTAGTTAATTTTCAAATGAGTCATTCTGTTGCAATGATGTTATACCTCTTATTGCCTTTTACTTTTGTTTAATCCTTATTGTACTTTGCTTTAAAGTTTCATGTAAGCCATATTGAACTTGAACTTGTTTGAGATAGTGGGGTATAAATGCCATTTTATATATATATTTTTTTTTGTTTTTTAAATAATTGTAAATGAATGAATGGCCCTTGCAGTTTCAAAATACTTAATTCACAATTGTTACAACTTTCTTCCCCTCGAAGGGCAGCAATTGCACCCTGAACTACATCCCCAACCACTGCAGCAAGCTGAAGATCTAACCCAGAAATTGAAAGCAGGTCCCTCTTTGGCAGAAACAAACAAAAAAAAAAGTTTGTGTTCTGAATTTTTTGAAATTTAAGAACATACAAAAAGGCATACTGTGTCAGACCAATGGTCCATCTAGCCCAGTATCCTGCTTCCAACAGTGGCCAAGCCAGGTCACAAGTACTTCAGAAACCCAAATAGTATCAATATTCCATGCTACCAATCCCAAGGCAACCTTACTTTCCAGATTTTTTTGGTGTTTCACATGTTCAGTTTAAGAATTTTATGAAAAAAATTTTCTTTATTGCAAAACTTTAAACATCAACAATATATTACATAAAACAAATGCTGAATTCCAATCCATTAGATGAATTGTTCAAACAACTTTTAGCAATCACAAGGATATATGTCAACATTTTTGTTTTCCCCCCTCCATTCCTACCCCAAGTCCCTGATCCCCTTTTGATCATAGGTGCAGTTGATTAAGAAGGATACAGCGCTTCCTCCAGTCTGAATGCTGTTAATCACTCCATTCTCAACAAAAATGCATTTGGTTTCTCCATAAGGTGACAGCTGGAGGATCAGACTGTATCCACATTAACAATATATCCGTTTTCCTGATCAAGAATGCTTTGTGTACAAACAGCACCTGTGCTCTTGAAGGCAATTCCATTTAAGAAAAGAATTTTAACACACATTTGAACTTTTTAATGCATGCAAATTGACTTAATGCACATTAATTTATAGGTTAACATGTTAGAATCGATATTGTGTGCACAAGATTTTTTTTTAAGGTGTAATGAGCTGATTGCATACTAACAAATACACAATCCTAATCTCTCTGCACGGAACTTCCAGATCTATCAATACTGCTTCTATAAAAGCAACACCCCCCAACCAGTCACAACATGCTTAGGAAGGAAGTGAACAGTTCAGAGAAAAAAATCTTTTTAAAACTATTATAGTATTCAAGTTCTGAAGAATATCAGCTTGTTCTTGGCTCTGTGCCCTTTCATGTTTCCCATTCCCAGGTATTTGCCAAAATACAAATGCAATTTATTTTTTAGGTGTTTTTCATTTAAGCGATAGTGACTGTTGGGGACATTCTCAATGCTGTCAAAGGGACTGACCTTCCGAGCTGGAAATTTAGGGGTCGCCCATAGCTCTACCCAGCCTGCCCATGGCTCCACCCAGCCCCTCCCCTGGAACACTCTGATTTGCAGGCAGGGACACCAGAAGTAGCCTCCCCTTCCAGGGGCAGCAGGAGACACCTTCAAAAAACCTCATCTCCTGCTGCAGGACCAGCAGCAGCAGGATATGACGTTTTATGAAGGTGTTTCCTGCTGTTACTAGAAAGGGAGGCTGCTCAGCGGGAGAACCCAGCTCCCCGGTGGGAGTGCGGGAGACGACCCGTTGAAAGCGGGATACTTGGCAGGTCTACACGCACAGATGTGCACCATGTATGATAGAAATGAAAGAAGAGACATGGGGAGGGGGGAAACCAGGTTTCACCGTCCAAAGAGGGAAGGAACCAACGCCAAAGGATCAGAGAAGTTGCAGATGGTGGGAGGGTCAGATCTCACCATTCAAAGAAGAGCAGAGTCACTGCAAAGCTTGCACTGGAATATGTGTTGAGCCCAGCAGTGTCTCTAGAAATACATATTTGGGACGGCAACAGGGGGGCAAGCTAGGTATGTGGGAGGGGGGGGGGAAATCAAAGCTTCATTTACATACAAAACCCCCTTCCCCCCTCCACTTTTACATTAGCAATCTTCGATACATAAAAGAAACCCTCCCCCCTCCAGCCTGTTTAAGCTACCCGTTAAAACCATTATTATAATTGATAGCATCATTCAACAAATTCTTCTATGTAGGCGTGAAGTTTGGATTCACGGTCACTGCTGCCCATGCCGGCTCCGAGAATCAAAATGGCGTCTGAGACCTCTCACAGTAGTCTTGTGAGAGTTTATGACCACCATTTAGAACCACAGAGCCGGCACGGGAAGCAGCAATTAGGGGATCCCTGCTGCTCAAACACACACTAAAGCCTGGAGTCCCCAGACTTACTTGAACTGTTCGGGTAGGTCTGGGAATTCGGAGCTTTTCCATGCAGCTTTCACTGGGATTGCAAAGGGGGAGCAATGAAGATTTTTGCACCTCCTTGCCCCACACAGCAACACTTATGGTAGAACCATGGCCAAGCATGCAGGAGTGGAAGAGCAATGAGGGGGAGGGGGACAAGAGAAGGGAGCTGGAAATGTGCCAGGGGGGAATGAAGGGAGGGAAAGAGTGCAGGAGGAAAGTGGGGGGAGAATGCGTGGTGCAGGGGAGAGTGCAAGGGAAGGGAAAAGCTACAAGCTCACATCTGAAGGACTCACCCCCTTCTCCTTGGAACAGCCCACCACCACCACCACATACACACAACCTCCTCTCTACTCCCTGACTTCCCAGCCACATATCCTCACATATAAACAGCCAACCCCTCCTCATAGAGAGTTATATAGTCACCTTGGAACCAATACGCATACACCATTAGTCTCTACTCACACCCCATACCCCTCCCCCACCCACCAGTAAATCTAGTGCTACTTACTGAAACACACTTTATTACAGTTGTTCCCATCACATCCCCCACACAGACATGCCCAAGTCTGTAAACAGAGAAAGGGGCAATGCTCCTTTGTGTCACACTGTAAGCGTGCACTTTCCAACCTGTTTAACATTTGACATATATTGGTATGGGAGAGGAACCACAGCTCTGGATATCTTCTTTTATATATGCATTTCTCCCCATGAGGACACTATCTGGTGGTATTAACATTTGGCAGTGCTGGACTGGATATACACATTTACTTGCATTCAAAGTAATGGGAATAGTAAAGTAGGAGGAGCCAACACAAAAGTCAAAATGCTTCCTTTCATCTAAGGAACATAATTCAAAGTTAAAAAATAAACACCTACATGAGTTTTATTTGATAGCCATTGACAAAAACTTAAAGAAACATGTTTTCAAAACTACAACACCTGCAGCTCAGGATCCCAAATTTCAGTCACTGTATTTCTTTTCTTATTTAAATCATACTCTTTATCCTAGAGATTTATTTCATTTTAATAATGTTCCCCTCCCTGGTAAAGCAGAATCCTCCCTGGGGCCATAGTACTTGTACACCCTGAGCCTGTGTGCTTTGGCTGAGTTTCTTCCCTCTGTCCCAGGAGCTATGATTCCTGTCAAAGCGCCCTCCCAAGAGCTGTGATCAGTGCTGAAGCGCCCTCCCAAGAGCTGTGATCAGTGCTGGAGCTCCCTCCTTCCCTCCCAGGAGGTTGTGATCTCTGCTGGGACCCCCTCGCAGAAGCTGTAATCCCTACTAAGACTCCCTCCTTCCCTCCCAGAAGCTGTGATCAATGCTGGGGCTCCTTCCCTTAGGAGCTTTGTGTGCTGCTTCTAACTTTAGTATTTTCTGTACAGCTGAATACTGGCTGCAGTAGGCCGGACTGCTGAATGAACTGAAGATATGATAAAACAATCACCACACCACAGGCCAATAGTTTTATTCCCCCTTTCAGTGAAACACTGGCATACGGATGATCAGAAGCAAACGCCGGCACAATCGAGGGCTCTGAACGCAACTAGCATGCAAATGCATGCAAAACAGGGCTAAACCTACTTATCCCCAATGATCAGCGACCAGCACATCAAAGATTGGGTTGCTGGCTGTGGCAAACCCTACACCAGCTCCCCATTTCCCCCAACGAAGCAGACCTCCCGGAACTGAAGACCCCCCCCCCCCAGCAACAGGGGGCTGGAAGTCCGGCGGACCTCCAGTCCCCCCCCCCCCCCCGACGATCCAGTAGGTCTCCAGCCCCCCCCTAACTCCCCTCAGCATTTCTAAAAGGTCCCTAGTGGCCCAGTGGGCGATCGACCCCCCCCCCCCCAGCGACAGGGGGGGGCTGGAGATCCAGTGGGTCTCCAGCCTCCCCAACCCCCTTGCATTAAGAAGGGGTCCCTGGGATGCGCTGGGTGGGGCTTCCACACCATATAAGGGAGAAATTCCCTTATATGGTGTGAAGCCCCGCCCAGCGCATCCCAGGATACACTGGGCAGGGCTGGGCACCGTCATTTTGCAGGCAGCAGCAAAGGAAGAGGAGGGAGGCAGGCTACCTCCCTCCGCCAACTCAAGGTAGGGGGTGGTGGGGGTAGGGGGATTGCCACTGGACCACCAGGGACCCCCTATAAATGCAAGGGGGAGGCTGGAGACCCTCCGGATCTCCAACCCTCCCTGAACGGTGTCAGGGGGACCTTTTAGAAATGCTGAGGAGAGTTAGGGGGGGCTGGAGACCAAGCCCTTCTTGAACCTTGGGCGAGGGGGTCGTCGGGGAGATCGGAGGTCTGCCGGACCTCCAGCCCCCATTTTGCCTTGCTCGGGGCAGGGGGTCGGGTGGTCCCATGGACCTCCAACCCGTGTTTGATAGATCTGGGCTTTTGACAGCCAAGTGCTGGAGGATTGTGCTGAGTGCATGCTCAGGCACAATTCTCCCGCACTTCTACCCCATGATCAGAGGTAACTGCATGCTTAAATTTGCATGTCATTATCTCTGATCATAGGTCTAATAACGCCCCACGCTGTTCCAGCGCTATTTTTAGAGCGCTGTTTGGAACAGCATGGGGGTTTTGATAATCTGCCTGAGGGTGATTGAAAAGCTAGAAAAGAAAGACCTCCTCCGGGTGAAAGTGAGTCATCCTTTGCATCCTCCCCCCCACCCCAAAATTCTCATTTTCCATTTTTCTATCAATCCTGTGCCAGAAGCTAGAACATTATGTCCATGCTATGCCCAACATAGGCCTTTTCCATCATTGCTGCTAGGCCCTGGGGCTGAGTTTCTGTTTCAAGTATGTACTATGTACAAGTCAAATTAAACTCTCTTGATACTAATCAACACTGTGTCCATAGTCCAGATCTTGATAGGCTGCGGCTAGGGTTCTTGACTTATTCTATGTGGACCATTTTGTTTAGTTCTGTTAGTGGAACCCAGTTCACACACCAGGGACGTGGTCAATACTATACATTCCCTTTATCCCTCTAGATTGTGAGGGCTAGATAACAACACTCCTTCCACTGCGTGAGCTTGCTCGGTCCTAAAAAAGAGAGAGAGAGCAGAGAGTCAGACCTATAAAGTATCCCTATCAGTGATCTGTTGCTCTTAAATGAGAGAGCTGCCTTGGATCCTGCAGCTTAACACCATTCAATCTGAAAAGCCAACGAATAGGTTTGGTTTTGAGTCTTCCTATGGTTATGGTGGGAAAATTCTGCTACTTGACATGGTGATGCCCCTGGAGTCTGTGGAGGTGAGTGATACTGTCAGGTGTCTAAAAGTTCTCCTGTCTAGAAACAGAGGAAATGACAGCAAATAAAGACCATATGGCCCATCTAATCTGCCCAACCATACCATCTACTCTCCCTTAAAGATGATTTGAAAGACATGAATCCACCCCACCTGATCTCCTCAGTCTTTCCATCTACTGTAGGGCATTATGGTCTTCTCAAGGTGATATGAGGGTATGTGGCGGACCAGGGCATTTTCTATGGCAGCTCCACTATTATGGAACTTGATACCCTTGAAATTGTGACTGGAGTTAAATTTGTTGGTATTTAAGAAATTAAAAGCATTTCTCTTTCCTGTATGGTTAGCTTACTGACGAATAAAGACAGTATAGTTCTCTTGTTGGTTTAAGCTTGCTTGTTATTTTCTGGTGTGTCTTGTGTATTCTATTGTTTGATTTTTATGATTTTATTTTAATTGTGTAAAACAGGGGCATAGCCAGAACTTGATTTTTGGGAGGGCCTATTGGTAGACTGGGGAGGAAGGGTCCAGGCACTTCATCTCATTTCTTCCCCCCCCCCCCCCCCCCCCCCCCCCCCCCCCCCATCATACCATTGCTGGTGGGGATGCTCAAGCCCTACCAGCCGAAGACATTCTCTGCTGGAGCCCGGGGCTGTGCTGCCTGAGGAGCAAGAAAGCAAACAGGCTGATCCTGCCTCCAATGCCAGAACCTCTGTGCATGCTCAATTTGATTGCATGAATTGAGAATGTGTGGAAGTGCTGGCATCGGTGGCTGGAATACCCCGCTGACTTCCAGCTCCTCAGACAGCACAGGCAGGAGCTCCAGCAGCAAATCACTTTGGCTGGCGAGGCTTGAGCATCCCTGCCAGCCATGCATTCAATGCCGCAATTTTGGAGGATGCCTGAGCTAAAGGGGGGTGGGCACTGAGGCCCCCCAAGGTACCCTCCGTACTGGTATAAACCATTTTGAATGGGTTTCTTATTATATATATTTTCAGGATATGCATGAGAGATTTGCATATAATGGATGCACTGTATGCAAATCAAGTTCATGCATATTCACTGTGGATATCTTGAAAACCTGACTGGCAAGATGTACTCCAGGACTGGACTTGGGAAACACTGTCCTAGACCCAACCCATCTGGGGGTCAACCAGCGCTGGGAGTGATGTGAACTGGTCAATCAAAGGCATACCTCAGGAAGTTCTTTCTGTTCAACTGACCACAGAAAAGCCAACATGATGCAGACGGCTTCAACAAACATTCAGAATTAAAAAACACACATTAGTAATTAGGTTCCGGTCCATAAAATGGGACCTGCAGTAGAATAACACATGATAGTGACATATATGCGCTAACATGATACTGCACATAAGTTATCTCACTGTCTTACAGTAATGCCAAGGGTGGAACCAAAGTCTGAGCTTTCAGTTTCCGAGACTTCTGCAGACATCAAGAATATCAAGCCAGTTTTATGATGCATTCCATACTAATGTGCAAGTCTTGGGTTATACCCTTAGAAACCTAACACAGTTAACTGCCCGCTGCGTAGGCCAGGAGAGGCACTATATAAAGACACAGCAAAAGTGGTTTAAGTTAGATTCTGTAGAAATGGATCCTTCTGCAGAGAACTGTAAAACTGGTTATTTAAAAGGTTTGAAAAAAATATAGGGGGTTGATATTCAGCGTTCATTAACCAGGTAGCTATCTAGGTATCGCCTCTGAATATTGGTGATACCTGGGTTATTCCTGGCAAGCTAATGAATACCCACATATTCAGTGCCAGTACCAGGATAGGGGCCAGCCACCAGCGGCAGAACATTGACTAGATAGTGGCTGATATTTAAATGAAATTCTACATTCACTTGCAGCTGGTTAAGGTATAACTTTACTACCCTTAAACAGAGTATTGAGTTGAAAATCCATCTGAATGGTTAGATACTATCCATATATCAAAGGGGTGGAGTGAAGGCAGGCCACAAAATCTGCAGGGCAGCAATATTCAGCTACAATATACATTTAATTGAGCCCTGCGATCAGGCCTACAACTAAATGCACAATGGCAGAACTGTGACTGCATTACATGTAGTGGCACTAAAAAAAATACAGAGAACGTTAAATGTTATGTCTGGTGTTTAACTTATCCTGGTGACCCCCCCCCCTCCCCCCCCCCCCCTTTGTAGGTGGGTTTATTGAGAATAAGGGAAGAAATCTCTATTTTTTCTGAGGTGAACTGGGGAGATCATAACTGCCAGTTTTTTCTTGCCTTGGCAGAACTGCACAGGAATGTAGTTGATTGAACATTGTTACACTGCAGGAGAGGGATGGGCCCCACAGCTCTGCCTGCATGCAAATAGAAGAAGACAGGTAAGCTGATGGGAGCACTTTTACACATTTTGAGGGAAGTAATTCAATGAAGGGAATAAAGCTTGTGGGATAAATGATGCAAACACACTGAGTGGAGAGAGATGGATCAGAATAAGGGAATTGGAAAACCTGCTCCCCACAAGTTCAGGGAATGGGGAGAATGGTGGCCTTCCTAGAGCGCATTGGGGGGGAAGGGGAATAGGTAAACAGATTTTCTTTTGCTAAGCCATCTCTGATATTGAAGAGATATTGTCTTAGCCCCTGTGGGGTGGGGGAACAAAGTTGCTTACCTGTAACAGAGGTTCTCTGTATTTTCCCGAACCACTGGTTCGGAGCAGCCTTCTCTAGCATAACTGTTAAAGTTAAACCAATAGAATTGCAGCCTAGCTTTCCTGTCTGACTCTCAGTAACATTCAACTCAGTCATTTTGTAGCTAGTGGGAAGGAATAAAAGAAAGGTTGACATAATAGGTAAAGGAAAAAATGTTTATTTACGTGAAATAAGGCGTTAAAAAATATCAAATTAATTTTGAGGTTTCTCTCTTTTCTTTTTTTTGCATATTCATATAGGAATGACTGGCAACATAAGAAAAACCTGGAAGACAAGTCAACAATGAGAAAAACTGAAGAGGAAACTTGAGGGAACAATTAAGAACATAAAACACCAGGCATAGATGCTGTTCAAAAATACCATCCTGGAAGCTCAGGCCAGTTATATTTCATGTATTAAAAAAATGAGGAAGGAAGGCCAAATGACAGCCAGCATGGTTAAAAGGTGAGGTAAAGGAAGCTATTAGAGCTAAAAGAAAATCCTTCAGAAAATGGAAGAAGGATCCAACTGAAAATAATAAGAAACAGAATAAGGAATGGCAAGTCAAATGCAAAGAACTGATAAGGAAGGCAAAGAGAGACTTTGAAAAAATGATAACGGAGGCAAAAAACACATAATAAAAAACTTGTTTAGGCATATTAGAAGCAAGAAACCAGCAAAATAATCAGTTGGACTGCTAGATGACCGAGGGGTAAAAGGGGCACTCAGGGAAGACAAAGCCACAGCGGAGAGATTAAATGAATTCTTTACTTCGGTCTTCACAGAGGAAGAATTGGGAGAGATACCGGTGCCAGAAATGGTGTTCAAACATGATGAATCAGAGAAACTGAATCAAATCTCTGTAAAACCTGGAAGATGTAATGGAGCAATTTGACAAATTCAAGAGTAGCAAATCACCTGGATCGGATGATATTTATCCCAGAGTACTGATAGAATTGAAAAATAAACTTGCAGAAGGGAAAATTAGGTTCTTACTTTGGTAATTTTCTTTCCTTTAGTCACAGCAGATGAATCCATTAACTGATGGGTTATGTCCGCCTACCAGCAGGTGGAGATAGAGAACACTGAAAAACCATAGGGCTCTATGGATGGCTAGCTCCATCTGCCTTCAGTATTTGAGACTTCCAAAGCAGAGTGTATCCTCAAAGTAGAATAACATGAACTTTCCTCACAGCGAACGAATGCCCCAGAACAGGAGCAATAATCACACAAAGGAGGGACAATCTCAACCTCCTGTAACAGAATATTAAACAGAAATCCTGAAGACTGTTTTCCAACTTCTCCCAATGAGGGAACATATCTGCAGGAAAAACTGAACAACAAAACAGATACAAACAGGGAGGGATCATGGATTCATCTGCTATGACGAAAGGAAAGAAAATTACCAAGGTAAGAACCTAATTTTCCCTTCCTTGTCATCAGCAGCAGATGAATCCATTAACTGATGGGATGTACAAAAGCACTCCCTAGTTAGGGTGGGAAGATGCCACTCCACGAGCAAGCACTTGCACTCCAAATTGCGCGTCCCGCTACACTGCAACATCCAGCGTGTAATGCCGGACAAAGGAGAGCTTAGAAGCCCAAGTAGCCGCACTACAGATCTCATGAAGAGAGAATGCTCCTGTTTCGGCCCACGAGGAGCAAATCGCTCTCGTGGAAAGTGCTTTAAATGCATCAGGTGGAGACCGCCCTGACAGCAGATACACAGAAAAAATGACTTCTTTGAGCCAACGGACTATAGTGGCCTTAGACGCCGGAGACCCTCTTCGAGAACCTGAGAACAATACAAAAAGGTGATCAGAGGTCCTGAAAGCATTTGACATCTGCAGATACTGCAACAGAGCCCTGCACACATCCAGAAGGTGCAACTGCCCAAAAGATTCCGGAAACTCCTCCCTAGTAAAAGGAGGGCAGATAAATAGGCTGGTTTAGGTGAAACGCTGAAACCACCTTAGGCAGGAAGGAAGGCACCGTACGTACCGTTACTCCGGACTCCGAGAATTGCAAAAAGGAGTCTCGACAGGACAGAGCCTGGAGCTCAGACACACGTGTCGCCGAGGTCATGGCCACCAAAGACTGTCTTTAGAGTCACATCCTTCTCTGAAGCTCGCCTCAGCGGCTCGAAGGGCGAACACTGGAGAGCCTTCAACACCAGCCCCAGGTTCCAAGCTGGACACGGCAACCGCACTGGCGGGCGGAGCCAGAGTGCCCCTCTTAGAAATCGGGCAACGTCCGGATGAGCGGCCAGGGAAACGCCAGAGACCTTCCCTCGAAAGCATGCCAAAGCTGCCACTTGCACTCGCAGGGAATTGTAGGCCAAGCCTTTTTGTAAGCCATCCTGCAAAAAGTCCAGTATCGGCGAGACTGTAGCCCGCGTGGGTGTGATCGACTTTGAAACACACCACGCCTCAAACTGGCGCCAGATCCAAGCATAAGCAACAGAAGTGGACCGCTTGCGGGCCTGCAAGAGAGTGGAGATGACTTTGTTAGAATAGCCTTTGTCTCTCAATTGCGCCCTCTCAAGAGCCATGCCATAAGACCAAAGCGGCAGGGATCCTCCATGGTCACCGGTCCCTGCATCAACAGGTTCGTACCAGGCAAAGGAAGAGGGGCCTCCACCAGCATCCGCCAGAGGTCCGCGTACCACGGCCGCCTGGGCCAATCCGGGGCAATGAGAATCGCCACTCCTTGATGTAGCTGAATTTACAGGAGGACTCGCCCTATCAAGGGCCAAGGAGGGAACACATACAGGAGGCCCGGAGGCTAGGATTGAGCCAAGGCATCCAACCCCGCTGAGCGAGGATCTCTCCGTTTGCTGAAAAAGCACGGGACTTTGGCATTTGCGCTTGACACCATTAGGTCCGCTACGGGCGTTCCCCATTTGGCACAGATCTGAAGAAACACTTCGTCTGCCAGTTCCAACTCCGCTGGGTCGATTTGATGCCTGCTTAGAAAATCGGCTTGCACATTGCTCTGACCTGCTATATGCACTGCAGAAAGAAGCTGCAGGTGTAGCTCGGCCCAGTGGCAAATCTGAGCGGCCTCCGCGGCCAGTGCTCTGCACTGAGTGCCGCCCTGTCGATTTATGTAGGCCACAGCTGTCGTGTTGTCCGACAGACAGCCCCTCCAGAGTCTTGTGAAAGGCCAGAACAGCCTGGAATATCGTTCTCAGTTCCAAGCGATTGATGGACCATCCCGATTCCGCGGGTGTCCACAGACCTGGGCATAGCTTCCCTTGCAATGTGCTCCCCAGCCGACCAGGCTACTACTACTACTTATTTCTATAGCGCTACTAGACGTATGCAGCGCTGAACACTTGAACATGAAGAGACAGTCCCTGCTCGACAGACCTTACAATCTAATGGCATTGATTATCACCAGGCACCAAGAGGGAAGCGCCAGCGGCATTCCTCGCCGCAGCATTCTATCGGAGAGCCACCACTCCATAATGAGCCGGGCCGCAGGGAGCCACGTGAGTCTGCGCTGATAATCCTGGGAAATTGGAGACCATCGATGAAGCAGGGCAATCTGCAGAGGTCTCAAGTGTGCTCTCGCCCATGGCACTACCTCCAAAGTGGCCGTCATCGACCCCAGCAGCTGGACAAAGTCCCAAGCTCGCGGGCGAGGCATCCGCAGGAGGAGACGGACCTGATTCTGAAGCTTGCACCGCCTTTGATTGGGTAGAAAGACAAACCCTGAGGCCGTGTCGAACCGGACCCCCAAATATTCGAGAGACTGAGAGGGGGTCAGGTGACTTTTGGGGATATTGACGACCCAGCCTAGAGATTGCAGTACTGAGACCACTCTGGCTGTGGCCAGACGACTTTCGTCTGCTGAATCCGCTCTGATGAGCCAGTCATCGAGGTAGGGGTGAACCCGGATACCCTCTCGCCTGAGAAAGGCAGCTACTACCACCATAACCTTAGAAAAGGTGCAGGGAGCTGTGGCGAGACCAAAAGGCAAGGCCCAAAACTGGAAATGTTTTCCCAACATCGCAAACCGGAGAAACCGTTGATGCGGGGCCAAATAGATATGTGCAAGTAAGCTTCTTTTAGGTCCAGAGACATGAGATATTCTCCTGGCTGTACCGCCGCAATGACGGAGTGCAGGATTTCCATGCGAAAATGTCACACTCTTAGTGCCTCGTTGATTGACCTTAAGTTGAGGATCGGTCGGAAAGACCCGCCTTTTCGAGGCACCACAAAGTAAATGGAGTAGTGACCGCAGCCGCGTTCGGCGGGAGGCACAGGGATCACTGCCCCGAGGTGCAGCAAGACTTGTAAGGTCTCCTCTACCGCCGCCCGTTTGATGGCAGTACCGCATCGGGACTCCAAAAACACGTCTCTCACCGGGGCGCTGAATTCCAATCAGAAACCTTCTCTGATCAGATCCAGGACCCACTGATCGGAGGAAATCTTGGTCCATTCCTCGAGAAAGAGGAAAAGACGTCCTCCTACTGCAGGAATCAAGGAATGGACCGGCACCCCGTCATTGAGGGGGCTGCCCCTGAACTCCAGGCCTTGAACCAGCCGCTGCGGAACGCTTGTCCGAGCGAAAGGAGTTCCTCTGCTGAAAATGGGCACGTTGAGAAAACCCAGCAGAGCGCCCTGGGCGATATCTGCGAGCTTCACGGAAGCGAGGTCTGGATGAGGAGGGCCACACAGAACCCTTGGAAGAAGGTCTCGGCCTATCCTCAGGTAACCCCTGGGGCTTAGAATCCCCCAGGTCTTTAACAATCCTCTCCAACTCCTCTCCAAATAACAGGTGGCCCCGAAAGGGAAGCTTCAACAGCCTGTGCTTAGAGGCCATGTCAGCCGCCCAATGCCATAGCCATAAAAGGCGGCGGGCCGCAACCGCCACAGACATCTGTTTAGCCGAGGCTCTGACCAGATCATAGAGGGCATCAGCCAAAAATGACAGGGCCAACTCCATCTGCGGTGCAACCTCAGCGAGGGACCACACCATCCACGGGCTGCTCCACTGCCTGTTGTAACCAAGAAAGGCAGGCCCGGGCAGCATAGGAACTGCAAATAGATGCCCTTAAGGTGAGGCCCAATATTTCAAAAGACCGTTTCAACGCGGATTCAAGCCGCCGGTCCTGCATGTCTTTCAGGGCAACCCCTCCCTCTACAGGGAGGGTGGTCCTCTTAGTCACCGCCGTGACCAAAGCGTCCACTTTAGGCATCCCCAAAGGGGCCAAGTGCTCCTCACTTAGAGGGTAAAGCTGACCCATAGCCCTGGCCACTTTCAAAGGCCCATCAGGTTCAGACCATTGAGCTGAAATAAGCTCTTGGATGGAGTCATGCACAAGAAAGGCTTGAGCTTCTCATTTTCCCCCCCAAACCCACCTCCCCGCTTCCCCCATTTTCTATTTCTGTTGATGGCTCTCTCATTCTCCCTGTCTCCTCAGCTCGAAACCTTGGGGTCATCTTTGACTCTTCTCTCTCCTTCTCTGCTCATATCCAGCAGATTGCCAAGACCTGTCGTTTCTTTCTTTACAACATCTGTAAAATCCGCCCCTTTCTTTCCGAGCACTCTACCAAAACCCTCATCCACACCCTTGTCACCTCTCGTTTAGACTACTGCAATCTGCTTCTTGCTGGCCTCCCACTTAGTCACCTCTCCCCTCTCCAGTCAGTTCAAAACTCTGCTGCCCGTCTCATCTTCCGCCAGGGTCGCTTTACTCATACTACCCCTCTCCTCAAGACCCTTCACTGGCTCCCTATCCGTTTTCGCATCCTGTTCAAACTTCTTCTACTAACCTATAAATGTACTCACTCTGCTGCTCCCCAGTATCTCTCCACACTCGTCCTTCCCTACACCCCTTCCCGTGCACTCCGCTCCATGGATAAATCCTTCTTATCTGTTCCCTTCTCCACTACTGCCAACTCCAGACTTTGCGCCTTCTGTCTCGCTGCACCCTACGCCTGGAATAAACTTCCTGAGCCCCTACGTCTTGCCCCATCCTTGGCCACCTTTAAATCTAGACTGAAAGCCCACCTCTTTAACATTGCTTTTGACTCGTAACCACTTGTAACCACTCGCCTCCACCTACCCTCCTCTCTTCCTTCCCGTTCGCATTAATTGACTTGATTTGCTTACTTTATTTATTTTTTGTCTATTAGATTGTAAGCTCTTTGAGCAGGGACTGTCTTTCTTCTATGTTTGTGCAGCGCTGCGTATGCCTTGTAGCGCTATAGAAATGCTAAATAGTAGTACTAGTAGTAGAGTAGGCTTCTTAGTACTCGCCATTCTCGGATTACCAGAGGAGGCCTCGCCCTTGGCAGGATCATCGATCTAGAGGGCCTGCAAGGTGTCAGAAATGAGAGCTGGCAGCTCATCGCGGTGTAAAATCCTCACCGCATTGGGATCATCCAGATCCAGCGGCAAACTGGCACTTTCCTCTGGCTCTTCAGACCATGAGGCCCTGCCAGAACCCTCAGAATCCACACCGCCTGACCACCGGGGGGGGGAGGGAGGGGGGGAGTGTGCCACTCTGCCACTCTGCATAGAAGGGATCCCAATCCTGTTTGTTGAGATAATACATCTCTATCTGGTTGTCCATTCTGAGGAGCCCAGATTTCCCTGAGAGGAGGTGTTGGAAAGTCAGAACGGCCTTGTAAATTACTCTTAGTTCCAGGAGGTTGATATGAAAATTGGACTCCTTTTTGGACCAGAGACCTTGAATATTCTAGTCCAAAATGTGTGCACCCCAGCCCGTAAGGGAAGCATCCATAGTGAGAACCAGTTGTGGTGTAGATCCGTGGAAGGGAGCCCCCACAGTCAGGTTTGGTAGGTGTGTCCATCATTGAAGCAGGTTTCTATTTGAGGAGTGATGAAAATTTTGTGCGAAAGTGACTGGGTGGACTGGGTCCACTGGAGTTTCAGACCCCACTGAACAGGCCTCATGTGCAGCTTTCAAATGGTAGGACTGCTGTTGTAGCTGCCATATGGCCCAGAACCCTAAGAAAAATAAGTGTTGTGCATCTTTCTGCCCATGAGAGGTTTAGAGCCAAATCCTGAATAGCCTTTGCTCTTTCTTAAGGAAAAAAGGCTTGTGCTTGTAAGGTGCCGATAAGAGTACCTATGAACTGGAGTGACTGGAATAAAATAAGATGAGACTTTCCTGGTTGATTATAAATCCCAAAGTCTGAAGGGTTGATTGTGTGATTTCCTGCTTTGATTGCACAGTAATAAGCCAATTTTCCAAGTACACATAGATAAAGATCCCAAATGTTTGCAGGTGCGCTGCTACTTCTGCAAGGCATTTGGTGAAAATTTGAGGGGCTGAGGAAAGGCTGAAAAGAAGGACTCTGTACTGGTAATGAATGTTGTTGAATTGAAAGCGAAGGTATTTCCAATCAGTTGGATGAATGGGTATATGAATATAGGCGTCTTAAATCCAGAGATGCAAGCCAGCTATTTTGAGTCAGTAACAGTAGGATGGTCTGTAAGGGTTTAAGCAAAACTTCTTTACGTACTGGTTGAGATGTCTGAGGTCTAAAATTGGTCTGAGGCCCCTGGTCTTCTTTGGAATGAGGAAATAATATTTGAGTAGAATCCCCAATTCTTCTCTATGGTGGTACCAGCTATGTCACATTGATTTCTAGGAGGTGAAAATGGGGAGGGGGAGGCGAGTCTGGTGTTCCTATAAATTGCTTCTGTTAGCTTATAAAGCGAATGCTACATACCTGTAGAAGGTATTCTCCGAGGACAGCAGGCTGATTGTTCTCACTGATGGGTGACGTCCACGGGAGCCCCTCCAATCGGAATCTTCACTAGCAAAAGCCTTTGCTAGCCCTCGCGCGCCGATGCGCACCGCGCATGTGCGGCCGTCTTCCCGCCCGAACCGGCTCGTGCCGGCCAGTCTCATATTTAGCAAGACAAAGAGAAGGGAAGACACAACTCCAAAGGGGAGGCGGGCGGGTTTGTGAGAACAATCAGCCTGCTGTCCTCGGAGAATACCTTCTACAGGTATGTAGCATTCGCTTTCTCCGAGGACAAGCAGGCTGCTTGTTCTCACTGATGGGGTATCCCTAGCCCCCAGGCTCACTCAAAACAACCATGGTCAATTGGGCCTCGCAACGGCGAGGACATAACTGAGATTGACCTAAAAAATTTACCAACTAACTGAGAGTGCAGCCTGGAACAGAACAAACATGGGCCTAGGGGGGTGGAGTTGGATTCTAAACCCCGAACACATTCTGAAGCACTGACTGCCCGAACCGACTGTCGCGTTGGGTATCCTGCTGCAGGCAGTAATGAGACGTGAATGTGTGGACAGATGACCACGTCGCAGCTTTGCAAATCTCTTCAATAGTGGCTGACTTCAAGTGGGCTACCGACGCTGCCATGGCTCTAACATTATGAGCCATGGTGACATGACCCTCAAGAGCCAGCCCAGCCTGGGCGTAAGTGAAGGAAATGCAATCTGCTAGCCAATTGGATATGGTCCGTTTTCCTACAGCCACTCCCCTCCTGTTGGGATCAAAAGAAACAAACAATTGGGCGGACTGTCTGTTGGGCTGTGTCCGCTCCAGATAGAAGGCCAATGCTCTCTTGCAGTCCAATGTGTGCAGCTGACGTTCAGCAGGGCAGGAATGAGGACGGGGAAAGAATGTTGGCAAGACAATTGACTGGTTCAGATGGAACTCCGACACAACCTTTGGCAAGAACTTAGGGTGAGTGCGGAGGTCTACTCTGTTATGATGAAATTTGGTGTAAGGGGCCTGGGCTACCAGGGCCTGAAGCTCACTGGCTCTACGAGCTGAAGTAACTGCCACCAAGAAAATGACCTTCCAGGTCAAGTACTTCAGATGGCAGGAGTTCAGTGGCTCAAAAGGAGGTTTCATCAGCTGGGTGAGAACGACATTGAGATCCCATGACACTGTAGGAGGCTTGACGGGGGGCTTTGACAAAAGCAAACCTCTCATGAAGCGAACAACTAAAGGCTGTCCTGAGATCGGCTTACCTGCCACACGGTAATGGTATGCACTGATTGCACTAAGGTGAACCCTCACAGAGTTGGTCTTGAGACCGGACTCAGACAAGTGCAGAAGGTATTCAAGCAGGGTCTGTGTAGGACAAGAGCGAGGATCTAGGGCCTTGCTGTCACACCAGACGGCAAACCTCCTCCATAGAAAGAAGTAACTCCTCTTAGTGGAATCTTTCCTGGAAGCAAGCAAGATGCGGGAGACACCCTCCGACAGACCCAAAGAGGCAAAGTCTACGCTCTCAACATCCATGCCGTGAGAGCCAGGGACCGGAGGTTGGGATGCAGAAGCGCCCCTTCGTCCTGCGTGATGAGGGTCGGAAAACACTCCAATCTCCACGGTTCTCCAGAAGAAGAGGGAACCAGATCTGACGCGGCCAAAAGGGAGCAATCAGAATCATGGTGCCTCGGTCTTGCTTGAGTTTCAACAAAGTCTTCCCCACCAGAGGTATGGGAGGATAAGCATACAGCAGACCCTCCCCCCAGTCCAGGAGGAAGGCATCTGATGCCAGTCTGCCGTGGGCCTGAAGCCTGGAACAGAACTGAGGGACTTTGTGGTTGGCTCGAGATGCGAAGAGATCTACCAAGGGGGTGCCCCACACCTGGAAGATCTGCCGCACTACCCGGGAACTGAGCGACCACTCGTGAGGTTGCATAATCCTGCTCAACCTGTCGGCCAGACTGTTGTTTACGCCTGCCAGATATGTGGCTTGGAGCACCATGCCGTGACGGCGAGCCCAGAGCCACATGCTGACGGCTTCCTGACACAGGGGGCGAGATCCGGTGCCCCCCTGCTTGTTGACGTAGTACATGGCAACCTGGTTGTCTGTCTGAATTTGGATAATTTGGTGGGACAGCCGATCTCTGAAAGCCTTCAGAGCGTTCCAGATCGCTCGTAACTCCAGAAGATTGATCTGCAGATCGCGTTCCTGGAGGGACCAGCTTCCTTGGGTGTGAAGCCCATCGACATGAGCTCCCCATCCCAGGAGAGACGCATCCGTGGTCAGCACTTTTTGTGGCTGAGGAATTTGGAAGGGACGTCCCAGAGTCAAATTGGACCAAATCGTCCACCAATACAGGAATTTGAGAAAACTCGTGGATAGGTGGATCACGTCTTCTAGACCCCCAGCAGCCTGAAACCACTGGGAAGCTAGGGTCCATTGAGCAGATCTCATGTGAAGGCGGGCCATGGGAGTCACATGAACTGTGGAGGCCATGTGGCCCAGCAACCTCAACATCTGCCGAGCTGTGATCTGCTGGGACGCTCGCACCCGCGAGACGAGGGACAACAAGTTGTTGGCTCTCGCCTCTGGGAGATAGGCGCGAGCCGTCCGAGAATCCAGCAGAGCTCCTATGAATTCGAGTTTCTGCACTGGGAGAAGATGGGACTTTGGGTAATTTATCACAAACCCCAGTAGCTCCAGGAGGCGAATAGTCATCTGCATGGACTGCAGGGCTCCTGCCTCGGATGTGTTCTTCACCAGCCAATCGTCGAGATATGGGAACACGTGTACCCCCAGTCTGCGAAGTGCCGCTGCTGCTACAGCCAAGCACTTGGTGAACACTCTGGGCGCAGAGGCGAGCCCAAAGGGTAGCACACAGTACTGGAAGTGACGTGTGCCCAGCTGAAATCGCAGATACTGTCTGTGAGCTGGCAGTATCGGGATGTGCGTGTAGGCGTCCTTCAAGTCCAGAGAGCATAGCCAATCGTTTTCCTGAATCATGGGGAGAAGGGTGCCCAGGGAAAGCATCCTGAACTTTTCTTTGACCAGATATTTGTTCAGGGCCCTTAGGTCTAGGATGGGATGCATCCCCCCTGTTTTCTTTTCCACAAGGAAGTACCTGGAATAGAATCCCAGCCCTTCTTGCCCGGATGGCACGGGCTCGACCGCATTGGCGCTGAGAAGGGCGGAGAGTTCCTCTGCAAGTACCTGCTTGTGCTGGAAGCTGTAAGACTGAGCTCCCGGAGGACAATTTGGAGGTTTTGAGGCCAAATTGAGAGTGTATCCTTGCCGGACTATTTGGAGAACCCACTGGTCGGAGGTTATGAGAGGCCACCTTTGGTGAAAAGCTTTCAACCTCCCTCCGACTGGTAGGTCGCCCGGCACTGACACTTGGATGTCGGCTATGCTCTGCTGGAGCCAGTCAAAAGCCCGTCCCTTGCTTTTGCTGGGGAGCCGCGGGGCCTTGCTGAGTCGCACGCTGCTGACGAGAGCGAGCGCGCTGGGGCTTAGCCTGGGCCGCAGGCTGTCGAGAAGGAGGATTGTACCTACGCTTGCCAGAAGAGTAGGGAACAGTCTTCCTTCCCCCGAAAAATCTTCTACCTGTAGAGGTAGAGGCTGAAGGCTGCCGGTGGGAGAACTTGTCGAATGCGGTGTCCCGCTGGTGGAGCTGCTCTACCACCTGTTCGACTGTCTCTCCAAAAATATTATCCGCACGGCAAGGCGAGTCCGCAATCCGCTGCTGGATTCTATTCTCCAGGTCAGAGGCACGCAGCCATGAGAGTCTGCGCATCACCACACCTTGAGCAGCGGCCCTGGACGCAACATCAAAGGTGTCATACACCCCTCTGGCCAGGAATTTTCTGCACGCCTTCAGCTGCCTGACCACCTCCTGAAAAGGCCTGGCTTGCTCATGAGGGAGCTTGTCCACCAAGCCCGCCAACTGCTGCACATTGTACCACATATGTATGCTCGTGTAGAGCTGGTAGGACTGAATCTTGGCCACGAGCATAGAAGAATGGTAGGCCTTCCTCCCAAAGGAGTCCAAGGTCCTAGAGTCCTTGCCCGGGGGCGCAGAAGCATGTTCTCTAAAACTCTTGGCCTTCTTTAGGGCCAAATCCACAACTCCAGAGTCATGAGGCAACTGGGTGCGCATCAGCTCTGGGTCCCCATGGATCCGGTACTGGGACTCGATCTTCTTGGGAATGTGGGGATTAGTTAAAGGCTTGGTCCAGTTCGCCAGCAATGTCTTTTTGAGGACATGATGCATGGGTACTGTGGACGCTTCCTTAGGTGGAGAAGGATAGTCCAGGAGCTCAAACATTTCAGCCCTGGGCTCGTCCTCCACAACCACCGGGAAGGGGATGGCCGTAGACATCTCCCGGACAAAGGAAGCGAAAGACAGGCTCTCAGGAGGAGAAAGCTGCCTTTCAGGAGAGGGAGTGGGATTGGAAGGAAGACCCTCAGACTCCTCGTCAGAGATATATCTGAGGTCTCCTTCGTCTTCCCACGAGGCCTCACCATCGGTGTCAGACACAAGTTCACGGACCTGTGTCTGCAACCGTGCCCGGCTCGACTCCGTGGAACCACGGCCACGGTGGGAGCGTCGAGAGGTAGACTCCCTCGCCCGCACCGGCGAAGCTCCCTCTGCCGACGTAGTCAGGGAGCCTTCCTGGGAGGCTACCGCAGTCGGTACCGCAAGTGGCACCGATGTCGGAGACCTCACCCCGGGCAAGGGGCCAGCCGGCGCCTCGCTCGACGGTACCGGAGGCGCAAGCACCCCCGGTACCGGAGGGGAAGGGCGCAACAGCTCCCCCAGGATCTCTGGGAGAACGGCCTGGAGGCTCTCGTGCAGAGCGGCTGTAGAAAAAGACTGGGAAGCCGATGCAGGAGTTGATGTCAGAACCTGTTCCGGGCGTGGAGGCTGTTCCGGGCTGTCCAAAGGGGAGCGCATCGACACCTCTTGAACAGAGGGCGAGCGGTCCTCTCGGTGCCGATGCTTACTGGGCGCCGACTCCCTCGGCGACCCAGAGCTTTCGGTGCCGACACGGGAAGGGGACCGGTGATGATGCTTCTTCGATTTTTTGGAGCGAAGCACATCACCGGAGCTTCCCGGCACCGACGAGGAGGACGTAGAATCCAGCCGTCTCTTCCTCGGGGCCGAGGCCGAAGAGGGTCGGTCTCGGGGGGGCTGTACCGCAGGAGCCCTCAGGGTAGGGGGAGACCCACCCGAAGGCTCACCGCCACCAGCAGGGGAATGGACAGCCCTCACCTGCACTCCAGACGAAGCACCACCGTCCGACGACATCAGCAGACGAGGAGGTCTCGATGCCACCGACACCGACGCAGCCTTCCGATGACGCCCCGATGCAGAGGGCCGATGCCTCGATGCACTCGGGGGCGAGGATGAAGGTCCAAGCGCCGACGACGTCGAGGCAGTCGATACTCCCGGTGCCGATGCCGACGAAGAGCCCGAGAACAAGATGTTCCACTGGGCTAACCTCGCTACCTGAGTCCGCTTTTGTAAAAGGGAACACAGACTACAGGCCTGAGGGCGGTGCCCAGCCCCCAGACACTGAAGACACGACGCGTGCCTGTCAGTGAGCGAGATTACCCGGGCGCACTGGGTGCACTTCTTGAAGCCGCTGGAAGACTTCGATGTCATGGGCGGAAAAATCGCGCCGGCGAGATCAAAACTCGAAATGGCACCACAAAAACAAAGAGAAGAAAACTTCGACCGAGGCCTAAGTAGGGCCTACCCCAACAACGAAAGAAAACTTACCGGGGCAAAAAACTCGAAGTACGGGGAGGGAGAAAACCAAGAGGCCTCCTCCCGACACCCTTCTTTTTTTTTTTTTTTTTTAAAGAACAAAGTCGAAAACGACGCGCGAGGTCAACTTTTTGGGGCGCGAACGGCGAAACACGACCGTACCGAGCGCGGACAAAAGAAGACTGGCCGGCACGAGCCGGTTCGGGCGGGAAGACGGCCGCGCATGCGCGGTGCGCATCGGCGCGCGAGGGCTAGCAAAGGCTTTTGCTAGTGAAGATTCCGATTGGAGGGGCTGCCGTGGACGTCACCCATCAGTGAGAACAATCAGCCTGCTTGTCCTCGGAGAAAATGTATCACTCCGGTTAACCCCCCTATCTCTCACAATACCTGATACCGTATTGCCCTTCCAGGGTGCTTCGTTCATCTCAGGATTTTTTGCTTCAGGTTCCATCCCTCCTCGCTGTTCATTTATCTTCTGTACATTCATGGACCTTTAAAGTAATGGGTCCCCTTCTTTGGGAGGCTGCCCCTCTGGCACTCAGGCTGGAGGCTGCCCTATCTTTGTTTAAGACTCAACTTCAGGCTTGTTTGCTATGGCTTTTGATTTGGGCCATGCTTTGTGGCCTGCCGGCTTGGCTGTTGCCTCATGATGCTGCTCTGTTTGCTGGATGTTCCTACACTCCTTTGTGTGTACCTCCTTTCCTATCTCCATTGTAGTTCTTTTTCTCCTATTAATTTATTTATTTAATGGTTAATATAAACCACTTTGACAGAAGCTTAAGTGGTATATCTAAGGTGAAGCCCCGGGATAAATAACAGACCTCATAGACCTACCAACCAGAAACATAACAAGTTCAGCAAGAACATACCTAAATCTCCACTACCTAAACTGCAAAGGACTTAAATACAAATCAACTTATGCATCCAGCTTTTCCTACATAAGCACACAACTATGGAATGCATTACCAAAAGCAATGAAAACAACATATGACCACCTAAACTTCCAGAAATCACTAAAAACCAACCTGTTCAAAAAGGCATACCCCACCGACCCAACTTAAATGCCTGAACCCTGCAACACAATCGTAACAAAGAGCGGAATGGCCATAACACAACTCTTCCTCCCTACGATCCCCTACTGTGTCTGTTATACATGAACCTCATTCTACCACTACATCACTTTGTAATTGTTCATACCGGAATTGGCAATCGCCATACGGTACTATGTAAGTCACATTGAGCCTGCAAATAAGTGGGAAAATGTGGGATACAAATGTAACAAATAAATAAAATAAAAACATCAAGACTTATAATAAACTTGGAGTTTGAATGAAGTTTAGCTTGTAACCCAACTGATGATTTGTAGCACCCAGAGGTCTGTTGTGATTAGGGCCCAGGCATCTTGAAAATGGAGAAGGCGACCTCATACAGGATAATTGTCAAAACTGAGGAACAGATTTAGAAGGTGCTGCTGAAGCAGATGACTGAAAGTTTCTGCCTCTTGGCTTGCTACAGTGAAAAGAGGGTTGATTGAAAGGTCGGGACTCAGTTTGATGAGTATATGGTTAGAACCTCTTTCTGTAGTAAGACTGTTGGTAGTATTGAGAATGATAAGGTTTACGAGAGTAAAGAATATATATGATTTCCTGTATCCAGAAAAGGAATCTTTAACTAGAGAGCTAAAGTCCTTGATAGTAGTACACTTGTCTTTGATTTGGGTCACAGCATCATTAACCTTATTCCCAAAGAGGTTGTCTCCCAGACAAGGAGCATCTGCTAGTCTGTCATAGAGATCCCCCCCTAAGGCCTGAAGTTGTAAGCCAAGCAACTCTGCGGGCTGCTATAGCAACAGCACCTAATCTGGAGGCTGTGTCGTAGGTGTCATCATCATTTTTAATAAGGTGTAAATTGCATTCTTCAATATCAGCCAGATGATCCGAGATGAAAGCTTTAGGATTGGATGATAGAAAATCAAAGATTTTGTTGAGCTGAGCACACTGAAAGTGAAGAATCTGCAGCTGATGAGCAATTATCCTTTCGGTGGACACAGCCCCCAGACAAACCTTTCTGCCATAACCTTAGGGTTTCTACCAGGAGGGTGTAAAAGATTTGTTTTAGCAAATCTTATCTTTTTAAGGACTTTATCCAGTACCATTGAATAGTGAGGCAGTTGAGATTTTTCATGTCCAGGTGCTGTTCGTACCTTGTATATAGAGTCCAGTCATTTTGAATAGGGGTTTTGCCAGATTTTGGACGGAATATCCTGAAGCACAGTATGAATTGGGATTAAAAAGGTCCTCTAGGCAAATCAAAAGACTTCGAGATAGCCTCAAAATCTCTCTCGTCTGGGAAACTTTCCGGGGAAAACAGCACAGTAACAGCAGAGGTGACACAAACCACACTATCAAGAGTAATGATGCTACAAGTTCCTTTATTATAAATATAAAAAGACTCGACATGGGCCTTGTTTCGACCTATTCAGCCTGCTTCAGGAGTCATAAGTATTGCCATACTGGGACAGACCAAAGGTCCATCAAGCCCAGCAATAAATTGAATGAATGAATGAATGAATGAATAAATAAATATCATAATGGATAGAAAGAGAATTGCATCAGAAAATTAATGCAAATAAAATGCCTGCATCATCCTTTTATATTTATAATAAAGGAACTTGTGACACCATTACTCTTAATAGTGTAGTTTGTGTCAGGTCTGCTATTTCTGTGTTGTTTTGACCTGAGAGCTGTGGAGGTTGGTTCTTCTGTTCTTGTCTTCAAATTTTCCGGGGAACCCAGAGCCAGTTCTTTAAGAATCTTTTGAATAAATTTAGTATAACCAGAGTCCATGGAAGAATCTGGTGGATTAGAATCCTTGTTGATTACGACACTGCCCTTTAAAGGCTGATTTTACCGTTAATCCTTAATTTCACCCTCTGAAACAGCATCTTCCTGATATTGGATTACATCTTCTTGAGAAGGAGAAAACTGCCACTATGGGGACTGAGGTGATGATACTTGCAGCAGGAGAGGGAATGTAGAGGTAGAAGGTAGAGCTCTGATATAACAGAGAGCTGAGCTGTGTGAGGGGGACAGCATAGCAGTCCGAGTGGCAGCCTTTGAAGTTGGTGAATCTAAAAGCAGTGGCTCTGCTATGATTAGTGCAGCCAGTCTGAAAACCTGGGGAACCAGGTTCGATTCCAACTGCAGTTCCTTGTGACTCTGGGCAAGTCACTTAACCCTCCAATGCCCCAGGTACAAAATGAGTATCTATATATAATATGTAAATCGCTTTCATTCTTAACACAGAAAGGCATTATATCAAATCACATATCCTTTCCCATTTGAATATCTGCCCTATTAATAGCAGTACTCATCAGTCTTGACAGATTTTGAAACACTTTTAATTTTCTTGTCTGGCCATGGCTTCGCTCCTGAGGGACAGCCAGAAGCAGCAGAGGGAGATTTAACTGTTGCTCCCACTGGCACTCTGCTAGAGCCCATGGGGACATTTTTGCTCTGTGTTTGTATCTTTGAAGAGCCCTCTGGTACCTGAGAAAGGCCCTTTGGGTCAGAACTAGTAATTGTCTAAGATATAATGTGAGAGCCTTCATTTGAGCGAAGAAGATAGAGGCTTGAGCTTCCGAACTGAAGCACAGAGGAAAAAAAACTTATTTGAATGTTATTGAGAGTCAGGCAAGAAAGCTAGGCTGCAGTTCTATTGGTTTAACTTTAACAATCATGCTAGGGTGGCTCAGGAAAACACCAAGTGTGTCTGCATTATCCTATATGTACATGGAGAAACCCTGGTATTGTTGGTTGTAGAGCCCTGTTAAGGGCTGGTAATTCTGAAGCTCAGCAGGCAAGTACTCCTAGATGCTCTTCTGAAGCAGGAGTCCTTGGGAGCAGTGCTTGAGGCATGTAATCCTTTGGGAGTAGCTCAGGGCAGAAGAAAATAGCCTGCAGAGACACTATTGGTGCATAAGGCTGAGATGAACAGAGGTAGCCCTCTAGTGGGAAACCCTGTTACTGGTGGTTGCAGAGCCCTGTTAAGGGCTGGTAAGTCTGAACCCCAGAAGGGAAAAACCCAAGAGGCTCCTCTTGAAGAAAGAACCAGCAAGGGATGAGGACACTGGGGTGCGACCGGCACTAGGGGTCTAGCGAGGAAGAATGATCCTGGTGTGTGGCCGGCACTAGGAGCTCAGCAGAGGAAGATAGCTCTTGAGAGGAAAGCCAGTCCTTGGAGCCCAGAGGAAGCTTCCAGGAGGCTGCAGCCACCAGCCCAGGGATGAGATCTGGGGGACTGGGTGAGGGTGGACCAGCGTGAAAAGGAGAGGAAGGACCTAGGCCAGTGATGGCGAACCTATGGCACGCGTGCCAGAGAGGGCACGCAGAGCCCTCTCCCTTGGCACGCGCGCCGTCACCATCACTGGTCCGCCCACTCTCCCTCCCAGTTCGGCCTTCCTCCCGCCAACCCAACGAGCAACAGGCCGCCCGCCAGTCCTCCCTCCCTCCCAGCACCAGGAACCCCCCTCCTCCTAAAATTTAAAAAGCGTACCTCCTCGGCTCGGAGTTTAGGCGGCGTGCGTCCGTAGCGGCAGCAAAGCGCGTGTGCTTCACTCGACGCGCCTTCGGCCTTCCCTGTCTCTCAAGCTGTGGTCCCGCCCATAGGCGCCGCCTTAACCCCGACTCCGAGCCGAGGAGGTACGCTTTTTAAATTTTAGGAGGAGGGGGGTTCCTGGTGCTGGGAGGGAGGGTGGGAGGGAGGCCTGATGGTGGGTGCTGGGTGGGAGGGAAGCCTGATGGTGGGTGCTGCCAGGTGCTGGGAGGGAGGGCAGGGGGGAGAGGAGGGTGGCTGGACATTTGTGGCTGGAGGGGAGAGGATGGTTGCTGGACATGGATGGAGGGCAAGAAATGAAGAAGGAAGGAGAAAAGTAAAGAAATTAATGGAAAGGAAGCCCTGGAAACGGAGTTAAGAGAACAGATAGAGAGCAGCAGAATCAGCGACTAGAACCAATATGGATAGAAAAACAAAATCACCAGACAACAAAGGTAGGAAAAATCATTTTATTTTCATTTTAGTGTTTGGAATATGTCGAATTGGAGAATTTACATCTGCTGTTTTATTTTGCACTGGGTATACTGGAGCTGTAACAGCTTACAGAAATGATTTATAATGGAAGAAAATCATGTTATTTTTTTCTCCTATACTAGTACATAAGTACATAAGTAGTGCCATACTGGGAAAGACCAAAGGTCCATCTAGCCCAGCATCCTGTCACCGACAGTGGCCAATCCAGGTCAAGGGCACCTGGCACGCTCCCCAAACGTAAAAACATTCCAGACAAGTTATACCTAAAAATGCGGAATTTTTCCAAGTCCATTTAATAGCGGTCTATGGACTTGTCCTTTAGGAATCTATCTAACCCCTTTTTAAACTCCGTCAAGCTAACCGCCCGTACCACGTTCTCCGGCAACGAATTCCAGAGTCTAATTACACGTTGGGTGAAGAAAAATTTTCTCCGATTCGTTTTAAATTTACCACACTGTAGCTTCAACTCATGCCCTCTAGTCCTAGTATTTTTGGATAGCGTGAACAGTCGCTTCACATCCACCCGATCCATTCCACTCATTATTTTATACACTTCTATCATATCTCCCCTCAGCCGTCTCTTCTCCAAGCTGAAAAGCCCTAGCCTTCTCAGCCTCTCTTCATAGGAAAGTCGTCCCATCCCCACTATCATTTTCGTCGCCCTTCGCTGTACCTTTTCCAATTCTACTATATCTTTTTTGAGATACGGAGACCAGTACTGAACACAATATTCCAGGTGCGGTCGCACCATGGAGCGATACAACGGCATTATAACATCCGCGCACCTAGACTCCATACCCTTCCTAATAACACCCAACATTCTATTCGCTTTCCTAGCCGCAGCAGCACTAGTATAATATTTTCAATGATATCTGTTTATATGCGCCATGGCTGGTGTAAGGGGTGTGGCTATCATAGGGGTGGAGTCATATGTGGTGACCTTGCCCATAATGAGTACCGGCACTTTGCGATAAATAATTCAATTTTGGGTTGCTATTTGGGCACTCGGTCTCTAAAAGGTTCGCCATCACTGACCTAGGCAATACAGCCATGCCCACACACAGACTTGACTAGAAACAGGGAAGGGCTTACAGCTATTACCTTGGCAATCCAGTCTGAAAGGGTTTAAAGGGGTGTAAAAGACTATAAGTTACTGGTTCTGAAGATCTGGGTTAAAGACTAATGCTGTTGGTTCAAGTGTACAAGTTAGAAGCTATTTGATATACTGGTTTAAAAGGTTAAGACTGTTGATGTTTGTTTATGATAACTGATTGTGGTAAGAAATCCTCATTTCTTAGGTGCATATGACAAGCGTATATAGAGGCCTATGTGAATAGTTCAATAAAACCTGTTTAATTTATTAGTCAGCCTTGTTCACAGCAATCTTTTGGATTTTTCCTGGGGGGAGGGGGAGAAGAAGGTAATCTCACCTGCTAGCACTTTCTTTCCCAGGTGGAGGCACTGAGCACCAAATGAGTAAAGGACCAACTGAGACTGCCCTTGGGAGTCTCCAGCTAGGTCGGGCCCCGGATCCAGGAATGTGGGGTGATAATAGGATGGGTTCATGCATAATTATCAGAGTCCTTCTTGTCTTTCTTCCTGATCCCACCACTGCTTTTTATTCTTTTGAGCCCCTGTTTTGTAGCAACAGATTTCTGGCTGAGAGGCATGGACCAGAGTCACATAGAGCAATAGATGCAATTCTCAAGCGACATGTGGAATTCACTTATTCCCCTACGCTGGGGGACTGGGAAGGGGCAGGGAATCTGATTACTGTCTTCACTAGACTCTTATTCCCCTACGCTGGGGGACTGGGAAGGGGCAGGGAATCTGATTACTGTCTTCACTAGACTCTTATTCCCCTACGCTGGGGGACTGGGAAGGGGCAGGGAATCTGATTACTGTCTTCACTAGACTCTTAGCTCCTGCAGGCCTGGGAAGCAGGAAATGGGTGCAGAAATCAAACTTGGCTGCCTGTGACAGAGTCCCTAACATTTTGACAATGGAAACAATCTGGCATGGAACAGCAGATTTATAGGATTGGATAATCTGGTAATAATACCACCTTGAGAAAGCAGGAACCTTGTAATAGAGTTGAAAGGATCATGAAAAAAAAAAAAAAAAGAAACTGCTAGAAGCTGGGAACTCACCGACTGCTTGTCTGTTCTTTGGTTGTGACTTTTTCCTGTTGTGATGTCCAGTGAACAGTAGCTTGGAGGTTTCTCTTCCAGACAATCAGGGTGGTAACCATTGTGACGACCACTGCGTCCCCGAGGACGATCACGTTCGTCCTCCGAGCTCCATGACCCGTGTCGTGATGGAGGAGAATAACTTCGCCGTTGACCTCTGTATCCTGAGGCACGTTCAGGGCTGCCCCTTCTTCCTGAACGATTGCCCCGTCTGTCTGGAGACCACCTCCTGTTTGAACGGCAATTTGAACGCCCTCTTGAAACCTCATAATAAGAGTCATCACTATAGCTGCCACGGTCCTGCCTGCGAATTGGCGATATGTCTCGCCTAGAAGCATTAGAGCCACTGTGGTAAGCATCTTCCCGCTGACCATAAGCACGGTTCTCTTGCTGTCTTTCACGAGATCCTCGATTATAGTTGCTGCTGTCCCCACTGAAGCGAAGATCCTCCAAGGCATGATTCCGCCTTCTGTCCCTTCCATCTTCCAGTGCATCCCAGGATCCCGCTCTGTTGATACGCTGGTGCGAGGAGTTGCTGGTCCTCTGGGATGCTGTGACATGTTCAACGATGGGAGGCAGTTGAATGACCCTGCGCTCCACTTCCCGCACTCCAATCTCACCAAGGGAAGACAGCATGCTTGGGTGGTGGCTGACACCACTGTAGTGATTGCCTGCTTGAAACGGCTGTGCTGTGTTGAGATTTTTGATTTCCGACTCCAGATATTCCAGAACTTTGTTGTTGGCAGGAGCATAGCTGGGCTGCTGCAACATCGGAAAGCTGTTCTGCAAGGAAAAATCTACATACACACAAGAAAAAGACATTAGAGGGCTTAAAATCTACCAAGAAAGGGGGCTGCACTAATATCCTAGGGGTATTATTATGTGCTGTCATGCGGGGAATCTGGATTTGTTTCCAAGACCTAAATTCAAGTAGTGGCTAGAGATGCTGAAAGTAGGTCTGTCAGAAAGGGCAAGTGATGAGGGTGATCGCCCAAAACACTAGGCCTGGGAGGTGCCAATGTTACGTGCTGCAGCTGTAGCAACAAGGGTTCTCTAGTGCTCCTGTGTGGCTGCTGCAATGCAGGCACATCATTGAAGAAAGACCTGGGCCAGTTGATCAGCCACCTACTCTGAGGGTGCCCGCCCCTACTGCCAGCCCTGACTCTCTCATGTCTGCCTGGCCCTGACCCATGCCTGCCTCGCTTAGATTACCACAGCCCAACAATAGGCCCGCTGCAGAGGCAGTGTCTAGAGCCCCTAGGACAAGAATTCATCCATCACACAACAGCAGCAACATCTACAGATGTGGTTCAGGATGTACCCACACTATGGCTCTCAAGAGGTTAATCAATGCAACAGCAGAATTACAAAGGAAGGAGTGCACACAGCCTAATCATGGGGAAAAAGTTAGGGTAGCTGAGAATGAAGGCCATGTAACTCTTTGGAACTGGGTTCTGATTGCAATAGAAGGCCAAAGTAACAAGGAGAACCCACTGTGTAAAATATAAAAGCACACATCCTCCACAAAAGGATAAGCCCTCTACTGAAGAAACACAAAGCTGCCCACAGTCTCAGAGACAGATCAACTCATACATTCAAAGGCTGCTATAATCCAACCTCCCCCTCCCTCCCCAATACTACTGCTAACACCTTAGCATATGCACCTCCCTACCATTGTCTGCCAGGGAAACCTGGGGGAAAGTCACTTCTTACTACTAAACATGAGAAACAGGACAGGTATTTCCCCATTAGGCTGTGCTGGGTATTTTAAGTGGCCTGAATTACTGCTCTTGGAAAGAAGATGCTGGGCTCAATAGACCAGTGGTCCGAACCAGCAAGGCAAGTTACAAGTTCTTATCTTATGACAGCACTCTGTATTTCCCATCTTAGTAACATATTAAATGACATCAGATAAAGACCTGAACGGTCCACCTAGTCTCCCTAACAGGGTGGCCAGAGACTCACATTTAACTCCATAATTGCTCACCACTCTCCCCAACCTTGTAGCTCGTCTTCAGAGAGCCCCTCACCTCTTTGCAGCAGAGGGTTGAGCTGGTATGAGGAATGATGAGAGTTTCTGTCTCCCCCAAAGTATACAGGCTTCTCTGTCATCCATGGCAGTGACCCCTGTAACTGCTTCATGTACCTGTGCCGGGCCAGTGCTGGGAAAATAAGCAGAGAGGCAAACAATTACTCAGTATTGGTCACCTGCTCAACTTGCAATTTGTACTGCATATGAAACATAAATAAATTGTATTTAAGTAAAATGTGTAACCTACTAATCTAACTATAGCTCATAGCTGCTCACAAAATAAATCAATAGCAATGCTGGATCATTTTAGAGCAATCTGCAGGGCCTGCCAAGGCCTGGGTGCAGCCAAATGTGTAGGCATACTGGAGATCTGGGCCCAACCCCAGAACAGGCAGCTACTATTCAGTTCTCTCGGAGTTGGTAGTACTACAGAGGCAGACCTCACAGGCCTTGTGATGGACGGTCTCTGGGTGACTCAACATCTGGATGCCATATAAATTATATGGTCTTAAAAATAAGCAGACTGAATTAAGGATAATGATGGTTGGGATCTGTAAGACTGTGCCTCCACCTGCCTCTCCATCTACATGAGGCAACAGGGAGGGACACCTGGACTACAGAGAAAGGGGGTGGATTAAAGGGTGAGGAGCTGTTTATAACTGTCCTATAGCACAGTGTTTCCCAAGTGCTGGCCCCTTGCCAGGAAGTGAATGCAAATCTCTCTCATGAATATTCATTGTGGATACCCTGAAAACCTGACTGGAAAGGGGTACTCCAGGACTGGACATGGGAAACACTGCCACAGCACACCACCTCAGGCTTCTTACTCCACCTGCCAATGTAGCAGTGAGGGAGTTTGATGGGAAGAGGACATGGGGTCATCTCTGAAGTAAATACAAGAGCAGAGAGAAAAACAGGACCCAAAGAGTGTTTTACAACTTTTGCAAACACAAGCTTATCATTGGCTTATTTACAATGGGGGCAATTTGATACACTAGGAGGAAGGGACCTGCTCAGGGTTACTTAGAGCAGTTCTGAAACCAGTTCTCGAGACATAACTAAACATCTCAGTTTTCAGGATATCTGCAAAGAATATGCACGAGATAGCTACGCATGCAAAGAAAGCAGCGCATGGAAACCTTAAAACCAACCTGGCTCAGTGTGTCATGGGGACTAACTTGAGAACACAGCCAAATTAGCAGGAGGGATGACTTATGTAAACTAGATCTGTCATGTCCAACAATGGCTGACACGCATTTATTTTTTAATCTGTTGCTGTGACAATACTTTTTTGTGTCTTCATTGAATGTTGTATTATTGGATTCTCAAGCCCATTTATGTGTTATTATCATCAGTGGCTGAGACGATTGATATTGACTCCTGAGGCAAGCATGGTAAGCGTCAAAACACAGGACTGTGTCGAGTCTTTTGGGTTTTTTTTAATGTGAGAATAAACCTGTTTGGATATACATCTGGTCTACCCACTACTCTCTTTTTGTATAATGTCCAACAATGGTATATCTGCTGCAAGGTATATATCTGTCTCCCTCCCTTCCAGGCTGCCACCAGTTATCCTCGATTAATACTGTATGACATTTATCCTCTGTATCAGTTGATTATGGAAGTGATCTGAGAATCAGCCACTAAGTGAATGCGGCTGGTAGACACCTAAAAAGCAGCAATTTTAGAGAGGCAAACTACATGCAGATTCCCTCTTCAAAAATCACCACTTAAAGTGGTAGCCATGTATGTATATTTATACCGGTTCCAGAGCAGGTATAAATACACACACGTATGTCTGCCGGGTTACGTACACACACAATTGCACAAAATTCGTAAAATGTAAAGACCCAATTCTGTCTTTGAAAATGTACATTTCTTTTTGAATTTTGATTATTCAGTAAATTTTCTAAAGTTCAAATACAAATTCAAAGGTGTAGACCTCTACTTTCATTGACTGAAAGACAACATAGCCAACAAGAAAAGCCAACACTTCTGATTCTCACTTCTCACTACAAGATTCGACTATTAACATCACATATCTAGGCTGTTCATGGTTAAACATGAAAAAACAGCTATTAAACTCATTTGTCATGCACAGAAGTTCAAACATGTTTCTACCCTGTTACATCCTACAATCAAATTCAAAATTGACTACTCCCCAGAAAAAGTCAGTTTTTTGGACACCACAGTTTCCATCAGCAATGGTTATATACAAACATTTATATACAGGAAACCTACAGACAGATGCAGTTATCGCCACAACTCCAGCTTCCACCCTTCATATACAAAAAAAATCCATTATACACAGCCAAGCTACAAGATACCATCGTATCTGCTCCAACCCAAGAGACAGAGACAAACACTTCAAAATCCTGACTGAATCCTTCAAACAAAAAGGCTACAATCTCCAAGAATGTTGCCTCCTCCCTTAAAATACCCAAGGAAAACCTATTGCAATACAAGGAAAAGAAAGCCACAGAGAGAATCCCCCTTGTAGTGACGTAAAACCCAGAGCTAGAAAAACTGAGAAGAATCATAAGATTTACAGCCACTACTCCAGGAGGATGAACTCCTGAAAGAGATATTCCTATCTCCACCAGTGCTGGCCTTCCGACAGCCACCCAACTCGAAACACAAACTAGTGAAAAGCAAGCTCCCGATAGAAAGAAGCAAGTGGCACACATCCTTGCAATATATCCAGCTGCAAACTATGTGAACACATTTCACAGGATCCCACAGTCATTCACAAAGGAAAAATATTCAACATAAGGGAATCCATATGATCATCTTCAAATGTGGTTTATGATGTAAAAAGTGTGAAGAAGGTGCTATATTGGAGAAACAAGCCAGATGCTAAAGACAAGATTTAATTTACAGAGACACCATATGAAGAATGCTAATGTCAGACAACAAAGAGAGCAGAAGAGAAACCAAAATAGACCAGATAAAAATCAGTGAGAGATGGTGTTACCCTGAGGGAGCTTGTCTCACAAATTAAGTTTATGCCTTTCATTCCATGAGAATCCTGGAGGCACATCTGTATACGTCAATTTGAAGACCCCTGAGGAAGGCCTGTTGGCCGAAACACGGACCGTGTAGGGTCCTAATAAACTTCTTTGGTGCTCTTACTCACTATGGTTTTTATCTGGTCTATTTTGGTTTCTCTTCCGCTCTCTTTGTTGTCTTATATTTTTTGCGGGAGACTTGGACCTTCTTTTTGTTGGAATGCCAATGTCAACCAGGATGTCAACTCTATGGGACAACACTTTACAAAACCAGAATACTGCATCAATGATTTTATGGTAAGGATATTAAAATAAAACTTTAAGACAATCCAGGAATGTAAGACCTTTGAAGTCAAAATGATTAAATATTTTGACACCTACCAGACAGGACTTAACAAAGATCTTAGTTTTCTATCCATTATAAACCATACAATTCTAATGCCTTGTCACTCTCTTATCTACAATCCATCTCTCCCTGTCTCTCAAACACCCAGCTTTTCCTGTTTCACACCTAACTCACCCCACTCCACCCTCTTCCTGTGAGACCATCATTGGAATGCTTTTGTGCTTCACTTACATATACTGATATTTATCAACATTTGCTTATTTCTGATCTGAAGAAGGGTTACCTTCGAAAGATAATCAAAAAATGTATTAAGTTAATCCAATAAAAAAAGGTATCATCTTATTTTCTTTTCTCTGTTTTTATTTCTATTTATCCCCTGTTACAGAAATTCCACTGGCTGCCCATTGTATACTGGCAATCCCTTACTGTCCCCCGTCTCCTTCATTCTATCAATGACCACCGCTTGGTTCTCCCAAAACCTCTGAAATTCACTTGTCACTGTGCTTTCTTTTTCATTGCTCCTTTCCTCTGGAAATTTTTTTCCTCTTCGTCTTTGGGCTGAACTATCATTTAAAAGTTTCAAGTTAGCTTTAAAAACTTGGCTCTTTAAGCAGGCTTTCCCAAATTCAGACTGAATCTTCAAGTAGGTAGAGTTTGGCGTTACTGTTACTACCCCCAGCCTAACCTCCCTTCCTTTGTTCCTACTTCCCTTTCCTCTCTCCCTTCCCCTTCTCCTTCTTTATTTTAGTTTGTCTTGTTGTGAATGCCCTAGATTGATTGCTTCACACTTTTTCCTATCAATATTATAGAGTTCCTTTCCTAACTGAAATGGAGGAGTGGTCTTGACATACAGGTGGCCGGTTCAAATCCCACTGCTGCTCCTTGTGATCTTGGGCAAATCACTTAACCCTCCATTGCCTCAGGTAAGAACTTAGATTGTGAGCCCTCCAGGGACAGAAATACCCAGTGTACCTGAATGTTACACACCTTGAGCTACTACTGCAAAAGGTGTGAGCAACATCTAAATAAATAAATAAATAAACTCTTATAGTTTTTAGATTGTAAACCACCCAGTTCTGCAGGTCAGCTTCAGCGCTATAGCAAGTTTTAATAAACTATCTTTTGCTCCCCACTCCTCATCCCTCCCAGTCCTAGGCCCACCCTCATCACAAACATATGCAGATTCAAAATCCTCTTACTTGTGTATATGGTGGTCAATGTGCCCAGCCCACGCTTTACACCTAGGAAGCTTTTCTAAAACAATCTCACCTTCTTCTGGACAGCAGCACTTGGTAGGGCAACAGGGGCAGCGCACATAGCAGCAGCAACAATGGGGACAGCACTGGCACCAGCAGACAGTGATGAACACGAAGAGGAGGAGACCTCCCATGATGATGAAGAGCACCGTCAGCCAATCTAGGGAGGAGAGGTATTAAAACATCAATAAGAGGCCCACTGGGATTTCTTTGATGTCCGATCACCTAGTGTGGCACCAACTGGCAACTGTACCGTGTGCAAAGTGCTGGTGCTCATATGCAGACAGAAAATCTACTATTTCTGGGATAAGCAGTATAGAATGTTTTGTACTTTTTTGGGATCTTGCCAGGTATTTGTAACCTGGATTGGCCACTGTTGGAAACAGGATGCTGGGCTTGATGGACCTTTGGTCTTTCCCAGTATGGCAATACTTAGGTACTTATGTAACCCACAATTGCATATTCCTTATGTTGACATTTCAGTCGGTATCAAGCAGTAGTTAATAAAGGCAGAAAAGATTAACTGGTTCATCTAGTTCGCCAAGGATATATCCCACCTTCCAGCCACACAGTGGGACTCCCTGTGAGATTTCTCCTCAGCCAAGAAAGTCTATTGTATCTCATTTGTTCGCCACCATCTTGGCTTGAACAGCCAAAAAATCCACTTAGCTCCCTCCAGCTCCCACCTTTCCTCATGTTTAACCACAGAGCACTATAATAGCCTAATCTAAATAACCAGCAATAGTAGCACCGTGTTTCAGCCCACTTCTGACCATAGGCTGAGCGGGCTCTAGTGTTATCCTACTGCGCACAGGGAGATGTACTTCTGCTTTTCATGGGAAAAATCCAGTGCTTTTTTTTGTAGGAAAAAAGGTGCTGGTACTCAGACAGTGCCAACCTTAATGGCGGGGTCACTATCTATGGCCCCATCCCTACAGTAGCCACACCCATTTTACCAGCCATGGAGCATATGAAAAGGTATCATTGAAAATTTGAGTACACAAGTCCCTAGGCCCAACAAAAGAACCCTTAAAATTGTCCATAAACTAATAAAATATGTAGACAAAAAAATCAGCTGAAACTCCCAAAAACCAAACTCTGGCATTCAGGTTAACACCAGAAAAACAAAAATATATTCCCCTTGTTATAAAAATAGCAGACATAAATTTCAAATATTCCATTCACTGCATTACAAAGTAACAACTAGAAATAAAACAAAAAAAAAAATTTTAGCACAGCTTTCACACTACTTTATCTTAAAATAAAATTATTTTTTCTACCTTTGTTGTCTGGCCTTGTACTTCTTTCCATTTGTTTGGTCCCAGTCTCTGGTTTCTACTTTCCTTGTCTTCTCTTAACTCTATTGCCAGGATTTCCTGCTTGTCATTTTTCTCTCCTCTTTTTCCTTTCAGCTTTGATTTTATTTTCTGCCTTTATCCACGTTTAGGGCCCTGTTTACCAAGGTGCGGTAGCGTTTCTAGCGCATGCATAAAATTAGCGCTTGCTGTATAGATGCCCATAGTAATATTATGGGCGCCTACACAGTTGGCGCGTGCTAAAAATGCTAACGTGCCTCTAGTGCGACTTAGTAAACAGGGCCCCTAGTTCTTTATTACTATCCCAGCATCTCTCTCCTTGCCCCTTTTCTCCCCATCAGCATTTCTCCCCTTGTCCCCTCTTTCCTCATCTAGTATTTCTCCCCTTGTCCCCTCTCTCCGCATCCAGTATTTCTCCACTTGCCCCCTCTTCTCCCCATCCAGTAATTCTCCCCTTGCCTCCTCTCTCCCCATCCAGCATTTCTCCCCTTGTCCCCTCTCTCCTCATCCAGCATTTCTCCCCAGGTCCACAGGTATAGTATGGCAAGAGCCAGGACTAGATAAGGCTGTTCAAGAGGTGAGAGTGGAAATGATGTGGACCCAGCCAGCAAACCTGCAGCCACTATTAAAAAGAAGAGCTGCCATAATTTTTCATGGAAAATCTGAGAAAGAATGAAAAGAAAAAGGGGAAGGTTTAGGAGAAAGGAACACAGAGTGTGCTCTGATCATTGCTGTTCCTCAGGTGAAAAAAATAGCCATTGTACTCTTGGGGAGAGATATGTGCTGCTTTTGTGGAAACAGCTTGTGGCCTAGTGGGAAGCAGCTTTGGAAAGTGCTATGGGGGGATACAACATCTGGTTCTCTCAGCTCCATGGCACCATGCAGTGCTTGTGGAAGAACACAGCATAGACCATGTATAATTGCTACTGATGGGAAGCAGTAAAGAGGGGGCTTGAACAAAAGAGAGAGAGAGAAATTAGGATACTGGAGAAGCAAGTCCTGAGTGGTGTAGGTACTTACGCAGCACAACTAATTTAACTTCCTTGTCAGGGTCACCTGAGGTATCTCCCGGAGCTTCCACTGTGCAGTAGTAAACACCATGGTCCCACCACATCACTTCACTGATGAGAAGATCAGCTCCTGTAGAGACAGACGACATGGCATCACAACTCTACATATAGTCCTTACTGAGGTTAAAACACAGTACCATAGAAAATGAAGGCAGATAAAGAACATGTGGCCTATCCAGTCTGCCCCTCTATACCAACTACTATGCACCACAGAACCTCGGGATGCAGCACATACATCTCCTCCCTGGGATGCTGGTCAGGTGGAACAATGCAATGGGGTAGGAGTAGCTTAGGATTAGAGTAGTGGGCTGAGAACCGGGGAAGTCCAATTCAAATCCTACCGTGGCTCCTTGGAATCTTGGGCCACTCATTTGCCTCAGATACAAACGTAGACTGTGAACTCTCTGGGGACAGAAAAATACCTAGTGTATCTGGATATTACTCACCTTAAGCTACAACTGAAAAAGGATGTGAGCTGGGGGAAGGCGGATGACATCACAAGCCAAGATGGATGGCTGAGCTTTGTTCTGCATATACAATTGACTCTATTGTCATATTAGGGATGACCTGTGGTAGTTCTATCTTCTACTAAATAATAGGGCTCTTGAATAGCTGTTCATCCACTCCATGTGATCATGCCTATATGAGCATGTGTCTCTGTCTTCATTGGCAGGTTTCAAAAGAAGGTGGAAGGGATTTGAGGGTAGGCAGAGGAGTTGGGGAACTGGGACTGGGAGGGTATTATTGTTTTTGGCTTGGATTGGGTCAAGGGATATTGTTTCTAGGGTATCTCTGTCTACTAAAGAGGTGAGGCAATAAAGAATATCGCTGGAAGATCTGAGAGATATATGGTTGACTTAACATGTATGTCTCTCAATATTAAAGGACTGAGTATCCCATGTAAACAACATTTGCTTTTTAAAAAAGAGGCACGCTTAGGGGCAGATGTGCACTTTATTCAAGAGACATCTTTTGGTAAAGCATAAGCATTTACATAATTATACAGCAAAATATGCTATGATACATCTTGCCTCCAACCGTGTCGATGTTCTGTTAAGGCCCACCCTTGGATTGTTCGCAAGCAGATTCTAGATAAAGAGGGGCAGTACCTTCTTTTAATGGTTGATGTTCGAAGAGCTTGTGCTGACTCTCCTCACTTTATATGCTCCCAACCAAAATCAGGGATCCTTTTTTACTCATTTATCTTATCTCCTGGAAAAAAAAATCTAGAGGGTATATTTTTGATAGGAGGAGATTTCACTATAACTCTCAACTCGTTCGAGCACCTTCCTCACACAATGGGAACTGCATGATATCTGGTGGGAGGTACATGGTGAAGAGAGAGACTAAACCTTTTATTCTCCCACACGATACCTACTCTAGGTTGGATATATGGTTAGAAGAATCTGCTCTGTAAGTTATGTCCATGCAGTTGACATACACCCCAAAATCTGGTCTGATCATGCTCCTATCAAGGTTCATCTGGGTTTGCACAGTGACAGGCGCACTTCTATCCCATTGGCGGTTAAATGATGCCCTGCTCGATGACCCAATGAACTTGCAGCGATTGGAGAAGAGTTTATTAGACTATTTGCATTTTAATGATACTGCAGATATGACCCCTTTGACTGTCTGGGAGTGCTGAAAGTAGTGATGAGGGGACATTTAATCTCATAACAAGCCCATATCTCTAAAGATACTCGCCAAAAGGAGCAAGCTCTTCAGGATGAAATCCTCTCTTTGGAACTCCTCTGTAAGCAAGGGCGAGGCTCTCCAAAATACCAGGCTGCTCTACATAAGACTAGATTAGGCTTATATAACTTGGAGTTCCACACTATTAAAGAACATTTTAAACATACTAAGCAAGAGTGTTTTGAATTTAATAACAAGGTGAGTACGATACTGGCTCATAAACTAAAGCGACAGGCCACTTGTAGTTAAAGTACATGGAGCGAGACTGTTTGGTTACTCCATTTTAAAATTAGAACTCTTTTGTCTTCAGCTTGATATTACATTGCATATAAGATTTTTCGCTGACGTTTGCTTCATATTATTATTACTACCCGCTTAAGTGCCAGCAACACAGGAATTTTTCACAGAGGGATACATCTCCCCTACACCCCCCTCCCCTCCGTATCCTTCTGCTCATAGGCTGCCTGCGCCCACACCGGGACTTTTTCTCTGAACTAGAGAGTTGCACGGGGACAGAAATCCAACCCGTCCCCACCGGAATCCAACCCATCCCCATTCATCCCCGTAGGGAATCTAACCCATCCCCACCCGTCCCCATGGGGAATCTAACCCGTCCCCACGGGGGAATCTTACCCATCCCCGCAAGAATTTAACCTGTCCTCACTCACAAGAATTTAATAGTACATTAAAAAAAATTCCTGTCAGCTCTCTGTCTCTGGGTTTGAGCCGCAGCACTGCAGGCAAGGAAGGAACAGAAGTTGGAACACTCTGGTGCGCACATATAAGACTTCTCTGATTCACTGGCACTGTATGCTAAGAGATCACCACATGCATGCGCCAGTAGGTCAGGTGACATCTGATGCTCATGCTTATGTCAGAGCTGAAGTCTGCGCATCAGCCCGGAAGCAGAGAGGATTAATAGTAATAGTAAATGACAGCAGATAAAAACCGGGTCGGTCCATCCAGTCTGCCCAATAGTCACAATCATTATCAATTCATGATTAAATCAACAATGACTGTGGTGTTTCTGGGACATAGACCATAGAAGTCCGCCTGGCCCTATCCTTATGTTCAAACTGCTGGAGTTGCCCTCAAAGCCCACTCCAGCCTATTCATCTTCTCATTTGCGGGACACAGACCATAAAAGTCTGCCCAGAACTGTCCTCATGTTCCAGCCACTAAAGTTGCTGTCTAAACCCTTTCCAGCCCGTCCAAAACCAGATTGCCATACATGAGACACAGACCGTACAGGTCTCCCGGTATCGGCCCTAGTTCATCATAGCCAGAGTCACCATGTAAGTGTCACACGACACATCCACACACATGCCGCCATTTAAGTTTAGGTTTTTTATAACTTCCATTTTCTAAATAGAGATCCTCTGTGGTCACCCATGCCTTTTTGAATTTCGTCACCATTTGTATCTCTACCACCTCCTTAATGGAGGCTTTCCACATCTGTGCTGTTAAAGCAAGGAGGAGGAGGAGACAGAACTTGGTACTCGGTAGGTGAGAGGCTGGCGCAAGTGCAGCATACACTTCCACGGGAACTTCACAGGAACTGCTTCCGTCCCCATGGGATCCCCGCAGAACTGCTTCCGTCCCCGCGGGAATCCCGCGGGTTCCGCGGGATTCCCGCAAACCTCGTTCCCGTGCAAGTCTCTACTCTGAACCGTCCTGCCCCTTCTGACTCAACTTCCTGTTTTGTGAAGGGGCGGGATGGTTCAGAGAGAAAGCGCCAGTGCAGGCGCAGGCAGCTTATGAGTGCTGCTGCCGCTGCTCAGGTGAAGACTGGAGCGGAGGTAATTTGAAGGCTGGAGTGGAGGGGGTGGGTGGGAAAAATTAAAGAGCTTTGCAGGGCTGGGAAGGGAAGCGAGAGATGTCAGACAATTTATCTGCATTCTCCCTCCTGCCCTCCACTGCGGAGAATGCAGATAAACTGTCTGACATGGGGTGAATACACAACACACACTCCTTGAATGGATATGCCACTGTTAAGTGCCTCTGAATATTAGCAGATGGCCAGCACACTAGGCTTTAAATCGGTCGAGTCTCCTGCCTGGTTAAACCCTTTTGAACATTGGGCCCCACATGTATTATTTCCATTCCCTGACTAATTATGCCTCCGTGCCAACTTGTTTTTACCCAGCTGAATTGCATTGTACGCTGGGCAATTTTCAGACAGCTGTACTGCGCCACTAAATAGCTTCTGAAACTGACCTTATATCTCCATAAAACGCACAAAGCAACTTTGAACTTTATCAAGGTGTGATCCCTCAGAAGAAGAAGGTCCCATATTCTAGTACCTAATAAGGTCTCCTATCCTCTTTGAACACAACTACTGAAGTGTCAAAATTTATTTATTTATTTATTTGCTGCATTTGTATCCCACATTTTCCCACCCATTTGCAGGCTCAATGTGGATTACAATATGTTACAACAACATTCACATTAACAGAATAAGAATTTCAGAATATAAGGTGCATAAGAATATCATGGCAATCATATCCACCCTACACCCTCTAAACATCATTACTATCTGCAGTTCAGAGCCCCAGTCCATCTCGGAGACTATACTGGACCTTTCTTTACCACTGCATTGAAACAAAACAATCAGAAGGTGCACTGAGCAGTTGATATCAACTTTGAATCTGCCTATTACTGCTGAGGATTTCGTCCCTTCGTGCGTGACTTCGGCAGCATCTTTGAAAGTACTCTGTACCAGGTCTGTTAGTTGATACCCTTTGTGAGCAACTTCGAGAGTAACTTGACAAATGCAAATGTATTCCACTGACCTAAGAACGGACAGTCAACAATAGCAGAATATCAAAGTGCATCATTTCCTGCTACTTGGACTTGCACCAATGACTGTGAGTTTACTATTTGTTAACTCATTTATGTATAATTAGTTTAACTCATACCCCTAATTCAAGTCATTTTAACGCTGTAGTCTGACACAGACAGTATTTCTTACCATTCCTTGTCTGTTTTGGTTTGCAAGAATTGATACCTTCTATCATCACTAGGAATCAACATTGTTTCTTCACATCTTTACCTCACATTATTATGCACAGTTACCAAAAATAAATAATAAAATCACTGTTCTGAATGCTGTATAATGTTTGCTAAAAATCTTGTTATACTGGTTACTTTACCTACTCTTTCTATCAAGACACACAAGTCATTTCACCAATGCTTTTGAATTAATCTATAATATCCCTGTGATATACACCCATAGGCACTATCCATATGGGTTACCTACCAGATACCAAAATAAACCTTTTCTTTAGAATCTCGATACCTGGTTCATAATGGTTCAAATATCACACTTCCCACTAAGTATCATAACAAAAAACTTTCAAAAACTTCACACAACAAATGCATGCTCACTAAAGTCCCATTGTCAATTACTGATAAGCACTCCTACCTGCCCCTACCCATAGGTTATACCAATGCTCGCTCGGTTGTCAACAAAACCGAAATAATTAAAGATTGGATAACTGGTCAATTCGGTCTATTCCTTATCTCTGAAACTTGGCTACACGCAAAAGATGATCCAGCAATCCTAGACATATGTCCACCTGGATACTCCATTCTTCATTTCCCCAGAGTCAAAAAGAGAGGATATGGCTTAGCTATTATTTATAAATCATTCCTCCAGGTAAAAACCATTACTGAATTTCAAACCTCTAATCTAGAAATTGTTGCCTGCTCTAGACAATTCCATATCCAAATCTATCTGCCTTCTATTACTACATCGTCCTCTCAATAGCTGGAACTTGGCCGATGCAGAACTTACTGAATTTATATCTAACATATGTGTCAATAATGAAATATCATTATGATTGGAAATATCAACTTACATCTTGAAAATGCTACTAATCTACATACTAAACAATTCCTTGATTTCCTTAATGTCTGGCAATTCTCACTCTTCAATGGAATGTCCTCCCACATCAAAGGACATCAGTTAGATTCATTAGTAACCAAATTTACAGAACCTATTAACTCACATATCTGAACCACAATGGTTCCCAATACCTTGATCAGATCATAGTAGAATTTCTTTCAAGCTAAACTGGAAAGAATCCCCCCATTCATCTAAGCCTACTAAACACATCACATACCTTCAAAATCAGGGGTAAAATTGACCCCTCAAAATTTTGGTCAAACAAACAATTTAGTAACTTACTTTCCTCTAATCCATCTACTAATTTCATCCAACAATGGAACAACACTTGCAAAACTATTCTAGATGAACTTGCACTAATTACAAACAAATCCTCACCAAAAGAGAAGTTATCTCCATGGTTTAACGAAGACTTCCTACTAATGAAACATAAATGTAGAAGATAAGAAAGGATTTGGATCAAAAACAAATCCAATGAACAATGGACTAATTGGGAAAAAAAACTCCTAAAGTCATACAAGAGGCATGATTATCAAAGCAAAAACCACTTACTATTCAAAGCTTATAGGTGAAAAAACAGTTAATCCACAAAAACTTTACACAGTTATAAATAAGCTATTGAATACTCAACCTGTAACTACTACAAATGAACCCACTCCAACAGCTGATTAATTGGCATCATATTTAGAGAAGAAAATAACTAAAATCAGACAAGAATTAAATTACTTCCTAACATCAACAGATCATTTTCTTAATCTATATGATCCTTCACCACTATGCTCCCAAGCAGACAGAATCTGGTCGGCCTTTCACCCACTTACGGGTCAATTGCATCACAAATACACTAAATCACAATCAGGCTCATTTTCAAAAGAGAAAAACGTCCAAAAAGTGGCATAAGTCTGCATTTGGACGTTTATCTCACAAAGACATCAAAATCAGCATTTTCGAAACCTATTTTTAAAAGTCTTTCTCTGAAGTCCATCAGAAGGATGTCTAAATCTCAAGGGGGCATGCCAGGGGTGTATTCAAGATAGGACTTGGGCGTTCCTAAGACTCCTCCCTCTCCTCTGCCCATATCCAGCAGATAGCCAAGACCTGTCGCTTCTTTCTCTATAACATCAGCAAAATTTGCCCTTTCTTCTCTGAGCACACCACCCGAACTCTCATCCACTCTCTCATTACCTCTTGCCTTGACTACTGCAACCTACTCCTCACTGGCCTCCCACTTAACCATCTATCCCCCCTTCAATCCGTTCAGAACTCTGCTGTTCTACTATTTAACATTTCTGAAGCGCTACCAGGGTTGCGCAGCGCTGTACAATTAACAAAGAAGGACAGTCCCTGCTCAAAGGAGCTTACAATCTAAAGGACAAAAAGTGCAGTCAATCAAGATTGAGGCAGTCTAGATTTCCTGGATAGAGGTACAATGGTTAGGTGCCGAAAGCGACATTGAAGAGGTGGGCCTTGAGCAAGGATTTGAAGATGGGTAGGGAGGGGGCTTGGCGTATGGGCTCAGGGAGTTTATACCAAGCATAGGGTAAGGCGAGGCAGAAAGGGCGGAGTCTGGAGTTGGCGGTGGTGGAGAAGGGTACTGAGAGGAGGGATTTGTCCTGTGAGCGGAGGTTACGGGTAGGAGCGTAAGGGGAGATGAGGGTAGAGAGGTAGTGAGGGGCTGCAGATTGAGTACATTTGTAGGTTAGAAGGAGAAGCTTGAACTGTATGTGGTACCTGATCGGAAGCCAGTGAAGTGACTTGAGGAGAGGGGTGATATGAGCATATCGGTCTAGGCGGAAGATAAGACCCCCCTTCAATCCATTCAGAACTCTGCTGCGCATCTTATCTTCCGCCTGGTAGCGCTTCAGAAATGTTAAATAGTAGTAGTAGTAAATACTTAGACATCTTTCAGCCATAATGGAACAAAACAAAAACATCCAAGACTAAAACTTAAATGTTTTGAGCTAGACCTGTTTTATAACAAATAGCTGCAGTGGGAATTGAACCCACTTCCCCAGGATCAAAGTCTGCTGCACTAACCACTAGGCTACTCCTGTACTCCATAATAAGAACTGCCCCAAATGACCACTGGAGGGAATCAGGGATCACCTCCCCTTACTCCCCCACATCACAAAACATTTTTCCAAACAGCATTTTCAAAAGAAAAAGATAGACTTTTTTTTTGTAGAAAATGACCTTTCCTGTTCTGATTTTGGATGTTTTACAAAAAACGTCCAAATTCAAACTTAGGTGTCATATCCAAAAATGCCCCTTGGGCATTTGACTTGCCCAAGGTCACATGGAGCAGTAGTGAGAATTGAACCCATGTTACCAGGATCAAAGCCCGCTGCACTAACCATTAAGCCACTCCTCTTCTGTTTTGGATGTCTTGCATTTGGAAGTCTTTTGTTCAAAAACGGACCAAAAAAAAGGACATCCAAATCACAAGACGTCCATAGCATTTTGGAACACAAAAGACAGACGTCTATCTTTTTCGAAAATGACCTTCTTTCCTGTTCAACGTCCAAATTCTGATTTAGACGTTCTATCTGAAATGACCCTCAAAGCCTACTTGATAATTGCCCTAGTTACCTTCTTGAATCAGTCCTTAATTTACTCATAAGCTATTTATACTCAAACATAACTTTAACGCTATCTCAGGGTCTATTCACCCCTCAAAATGGCAATATTATTTTGGATACAGAAAGTGAAAGTGCCTTGGTGCTTTGTAGCTTTTACTATATGAGACGTGGGGTAAAGAATAATATATTGTAGAGGAATATATTCGAGTTGTTCCCCAAGTTTTCCATGTCATCACTGTGACCCCTGACGCAGGTGCTAGTCACCGAAACACGGCCTGTGTCGGGTCTTTTTGTCAAGGCTCATTCATTAAAGAACTGTGTTCCATTTTTAAAGGCCCATGGTGCTGTTTTTTTTGTTAAGGTAGAGATAGGGCCTTACGCCATTTTGGATCATGCATGGGTATCGCTAGACCGGTTGCTGAAGTCGACTGATAATCGGCACAAATGGTGGATGTTTCCTCTTCAGCTGTACAAGGACCAGGTACTTAAGGGACAGTAGTTGCTGGGAATCATAAGATCCATAATAGGTAGCATCAGGGCACACTTAGCCAGTTGGGGTTTTCAGTATATCCTCATTGAATTCAATGGGGATATTCTGAAAACCTTGACAGGCAATTAGGCATATTTTCAAAGCACTTTGGGAGGCTAAGTTCCATAGGTTTCTATGGAACTTTGGGAGGCTCAGTGCTTTGAAAATGAGCCCCTAGGTGTGCCCCAAGGACTGCGTTGAAAACCTCTGCCTTACAGCTTACAATCCGTTCAAGACAGACTGACAAGACACACAGACAAACCTGAACTAGATACTTTCATGAAAACACTGACTAGAGCCTGACAGAAGCAACTCTCTTAAGGTTTTCACCTCCCCCAGGCCCTGTTCTGCTCCATTGTATGCACAAAGAGATAATCTGGGTAAAGCAAGACTGGACCAGTCTGTTGGGTTAACCTGATGATCCTAATATTCCTGTCAGTGCTGAGAAGGTCCTGAAGTTCCCCCCAGCAGTTAAGAGCACAGACTCTGTGATATTTCCAGCCCCACTTGGTCTACAAAATGTCAACCAAGTCTGGAACTGAATCCTGATCTCTTGCATAGCAATATGAAATAGACTCTGCAATAGTGAGCCACTTCACATCACTAACCTTTGAGAGACTGGCAATATTTAACTTTCCAACAAAATCAAACTTGCTTTGGTGGGCACTAGTTGTGGTTCTTTTATACTGAGGGAAGACCAGAGGGGAGGATAAGCAGAAGGAAGTTGGGGTTCTTGTCTGTTTCAGTCTTCACTTTGATGCATTTTATAATTTTTCTTAGTGATATCCATAAAAACGTCCCCGAACTTTGCCAGAAGCCACAATAGCCACATTTCTCCTGATCCTTCACAGGCCATCAGATCTCTCTACAACTGTTACTGTCTGCTGTTTATCAAATCCAACATTAGGTGGCAGTAGAACTCCACAGTCACCTTGCAAAAGGCCTGCAGAGCCAAGCCACAGATGAAGAAGGGACATAGAATTCACTGAGCAAAACAGGAAAATCAGACATTACCACAGGGCCATGGAGATATTTTGGGGGCCCTTTGCTTTGAGAAACCATACTGTTTTTTCCCCATCCCACTCGATGAGAGGCATAGATTTTTGGGAATGTCACATAAGCACATTATTATTATTATTTGTTACATTTGTATCCCACATTTTCCCACATATTTGCAGGCTCAATGTGGCTTACATAATACCGTGAAGGCATTCGCCAAATCCAGTATGGGATAGGTACAAAATGTTGTATTGGGATAGGGAAGATAAGATTCAATCAAGTTGGGTTGAGGTAAAAAAGAATGCCAAAGAGTTACCCTGTAGGCTGTGCTTACCCAAGGCTCTACAGCCCTCACTTAACATGGTAAAATATTACCATACATGCTGTGGAAAGTAAAACTAAAAATCAGTGATGTTAAATTTATGACCCCCCATATGACCCTCATAGCCAATTTTACTGGTGTTAGCAAATACAGCTCACAAATACCCACTGACTGATACTGGGCTCCAGCCCAACCCTTAACTCCAGCTGTCTGACACATGAGCGTCACTGTTATGGCAGGCCTCCCTAAGCACATAATGCAGAAGCTATCAGTGGACTGGTTTCCTGCTCCTTTACAGGTCACTTACGGTCCCGAATGGTGATCTTCCGTTGCCTGTAATCCATGCCCAGCATGGGCTCGTTCTGTCCTCGTCTCTGAATGACGATGCGCACTTCCCGCTGATTGTCATTACAGTCATTGGATGGGTCCTGGCCTAGATTTAAAGCTGCCTGATATGCTGATTTGGGGAGAAGAGAGGAGAAATTAAAACAACAAAGTAACAAAGTAAATGATGGCAGTAGAAAAAAACCAAGATACTTTGAGAAAAGGCCTCACTAAGTTATAATCAAGGGCGTAGCTACTATGAGGCTACTATGAGGCCACGGGGGCCTAGGCCCCCGTAGATTTGGCCCTGGACTCCCCTTGCCGTGAATCTCTCGACCCCCCCCTTCCTGCCGCCAACCCTCCCCCGCTGCCGTTGCATACCTTTGCTGGTGGGGGACCCCAACCCCCGCCAGCCGAAGTTCTCTCTTCAGGCTGCGCGGCGTTGCTTGCTGAATGATCTGTTAAGTTTCTGCAGGACGTCAGACACACGCACAAAAACTTGATCAGATCATTCAGCAAGCAACGCTGTGGCGAGGAGAGAACTTCGGCTGGCGGGGGTTGGGGTCTCCCGCCAGCAAAGGTACGTGGCAGGAGAGGGTTGGTGGCGGGAAGGGGGGGGGTCGAGAGAGTTGTGGCGGCGGGGGGGTCAGCAACATCGCGTGGCCGAGGACTTCGGCTGGCGGGGGTTGGGGTCCCCCACCAGCAAAGGTACGCGGTGGGAGAGGGTTGGCGGCGGGAAGAGAGGGTCGAGAGGGTTGCGGCGGCATGGCGGGGGGGGGGGCTAAAATGTGCCCCCTCACCTCGGGCTCTGGACCCCCTCCAGTCAAAGTCTGGCGCGTATACACCCCTGGTTATAATATATGTATATAAAGATTGTACATAAAATTAAACACAACATAATAACAAACCATAGAAAACACTTTACAAAGTTAAAAGAACAATTACAATGGACAGATTTCCCTCTAACCATTCATAATAAAACCATAGATACTCTTATTATTACCAAAAACATTTCTGAAATAGCAGGTCTTTAAATGTTTACTAAACATTTAAATCTTCTTAAATGAATGGGATCCATTCCAAAGTTTGACATCCATAAACCCAAAAATATGGGTAGAGGTAGTCACAAATCTAATTTCTCTTGGAATTTGCAGTAAATTTTGTTGTGATGAATATAAAGATCTAGATGGTTCAAAAGGTAACGTCTATAAGTAGATTGGGCCCTGTTTAGGGCACAAAACAACAGAAGAGTTTGAAATGCACTTGACAATCAAGAAGCAGCCAAGATAAATCTTTCAAGATGGGTGTAATATGATCAAAAGTTGTTTTTGGTTTTATTTTTTAATTTGATAACCCAGTTTACCCAGCTGACATTCATTCACATTGGATAGATGCGCACATAAATTCCCAAACGTAGCCCACCACATTCCTCCTCCCCCATGCCACCTACTTGACGTCACAATCCTTTGCCTACTACTGCCCTCCATATCTGTCCCAAGCATGAACAAAATCTGTTTTGGGAATAGTTCTTCTATGCCTGAAAAAGAGAGCAGAATCTGGGGGTGATCATATCTGATGATCCTAAAGTGGCCAAATAGGTGACAGCAAAAGCCAAAAAGATGCTTGGGTACATCGGGGGAAGAATAGCCAGCAAGAAAAAAGGCATTGAAAGTGTCTCTGTATAAATCTCTGCTGAGATCTCATTTGGAGATCTGTGTACAATTTTGGAGACACAATTCTAAAAGAATATAGACAGGAGAAGACTGGTGATGTCATCCACCAAGATGGATACCTAACCATGTTACTCTTACTCCAATGGAAAGTCCCTCTTGTTAACTGTTAGTCATACACGCCATGGGGTCACTGTGGAGAGGTGAATTAGAACCAGAAGAGACTACTGCAGCAATAGTGATGGGTTCAAATAACAGTCAATCTCAAAGAGTATTCATATATAAGAGTTGCAGGCCAAGGAGGGGACAGGCAGTGGGATGATGAGCTTTCTGGCTTACTGACTTTCAGCGCAAGACCACCCTGCAAGTTGTGCAGATGGGCAGAATGGACTTTGAATTATGATGTTCATTATATGTTAGTCCTGATATTTAGGCATCTAAAGAGTGCCTATTTGCAGCCTATTCTATAAAGGAAAGTAGGCGCCTACTTTCCTTTATAGAATATTAATATATCTGGGTAGATATGCACATACCTGTTTAGGCACGTGTACTTAGAGTTGGTATAAATACTTCACCTAGATTTGGGAGATACATGCATTAACTTATAATAGTCTAGAAATTACATGTATGTGTGCTCCACCACATGAAGACACACCTACAAAGCACACACTATCAAAGAATAGCACATATCTAGATTACATGCTGTCTAATTTTTGGCAGCTCCTTATAGAATTGCCTCATTAATGCCATACAAATACAGGAGGTTAAGTTCATTCTGAATAAGGTGTGCCAAAAATACTTTGAATTTGGCAGAAAAACCAGTCAACTGCTGGCTCAAAGGATTAACTTACAAGAGTGAGTTATTAGCCAAAGATGAAAACATTAGAATGAGATTTGTACACTCTACACTCCTGAACAAGAGGCCAGCTGGGAGGGGACTGAGTGCTATTTGGAGGACATCCAAATGCCTAACAAGGGATCAGGCAAAAAAATCTAGTGGCTTATCCCAAAATTGGAGGTGTAGGCAGCCATTAAATCTATGAAAACAGGTAAAGCACCACGCCTTGATGGTTTCACAGTGAAATTTTAAAAACCTTTCAGCCATCTTTTGCTTGAGCCAGTGTAAAATCTTTTAACTCTGTAGACAATATGAATATGCGCCCTTATTTTATGAGGCTGGTGGAAATTATGATAATTCATGAATAAAAAAAAATAGGATTCGACACAAAATTATTAGTTTTGGCAGAATCCCAGAGTTGATCCATAAGGACCAGTCAAAGTTTGCAGTGGGATGCCAGGCCTCAGATAAAATAAAGAGCCTATCACACTCAAGTGCCTTTACTCCTACTCTCTGTGGATGCAGAGAAGGCCTTTGACAAAATATACTGGCATTGTATGTTTAAAGTCCTGGAAGAGCTAGACTAGGCCCATGCTATGTGAATTAGATCAAGGTATTTTACAATGATCCCCTCACACAGGCCTTTGAGATAAAGGGGGGTACATCAGCAGGTTTGCCCCCCTGTCACTACTCATATTTGCTAGGGTAATACAACCATTAGTGTAAAAGAATAAAGTAGTCATGTGTCAGGTCTAAGGATGTTAGATTAAGAATACTTGTCACAGATAATGTGCTCTTTACAATTTCAGAACCAGAAAGGTCCCATGCAGCAATGACTTGTGGGATTCAGGCCTTCAGGGTATGTGAGGTTTTAAGGTACTCATGGCAAAATCCTGAACATAAATGTCCATTGGGCTGCAGGGCAAATGAGCTGCGCAAAGTTTCCCTTCTAATGGGTAATCCTGTCTCTCAAATATATAGGAGTGCACCTGACAAGGGATAGAAATAAAATGCTCTTGGTGAATCATAATCCCTTAATTAATAACTGTCACAGAAGTTAGAGAAGTGGGCCAAGTTGAACATGTCCTAGCATGGGAAGACTGAAACAGTAAAGATGATGCTTCTCCCAAAGCTGACCTACTTATTTCAAACACTGTCATTATAAGTCCTGCCTCAGTTTTTTTAGAACCTACAGAAAAACATGTTTGGTTTGTCTGGAACAAATGTCCTCCATGGGTTGATAGACCCACCATGTTTCTCTTCAAAAAGGAAGGAGGACTGGAGGTAGCCAACTTGAGAAAACATTAATGTGCTGCCCAACTGAATACACTGGCCGCTTGGGGAAGTTAAGCAGTGGGTAGAAGTGAACAGTGATGTCCAAGGAGTACTGATATTTCATCTGCCGTGGGTGGTGGAGTGGCAAAGAGTGCAAAAAACATTTAACAACGTTTTGGCCTTATCAGTGACAATTTGGTAGGGATAGGCAGTCATTTAAAACAAATGTCACTGACAGTTAAAAGTGCACACTATGCACACACCCCCCCCCCCTGGATTCTGTATAGATCGCCCAAATTTGGATACGGATCCTGGATCTGCACGTAATCAATAACTGGTGTTAACACTTCATTGGAAGTAATTAGGACTTGCACACAGATCTGCCCTATGCCTTATTCTATAACCTGTGCGCCTAAATTTCATAGCATGCAATTCAAAGGGGGTGTGACCATGGGAGGGGCATAGGCAGGTCAGGGACATTCCCAGAAATTAGGTATGATGTTACAGAATTCCTGCATTTCCATGCCTAACTGCCAGAGCATTTATACCAGCTTATGGCAGGCGTAAATGCTTGTGCACAAAATCAATATTCTACGAAAGGTCCTCTGCACAAAACACCCTTTAAAGAATACTAAGCTTAATGCGGATAATAACGGCACCTAATTTTGGGCACCATTTACTGAATCTAGTCTAAAATGTGCGCTTTGCTTAAACAGGGTGCACTGTTCGCACATATTTCCCCAAATTCTATATATGGTGCCCAAAATTGGGAACTGAAATTTGGGCGCGATCCTGAGAAGCGTGCAATACTTAACTGGTTAATGAGCCAATTAACAGCAATAATTGTGCACTGTTACTGATGTTAATTAGCACCAATAGGGATTTGCGTGTGCATCTTGCTACATGCTATTCTATAACACTGCGCACCCAAATCCCATAGTGTGCAAAGCAAGAGGGGGGGGATTCCAAAAATGTGCACGCAGTGTTATAGAATATCGGGGATATGCACCCAAATTGGGCACCAGGAATTACACCTGGTTTCAGCAGGTGTAAGTTCTGGCGTCCAGATTTGGGCGCAAGAATTGGCGTTATGTGCTATTCTATAAAGGCTACTCAATCTGGACTGAGACATATTTGAGTCTGATGAACTGGAGATTCTTGAACTGGTACTATATTACTTATTGAAAGGAACGTGAACATTTTATAACAATATTAAAAGGCCTAGAGGCACTTGAGGGAGAGGGCAAGAGCCAGGGGCGTATCTGGACTCCAGCTGTAGGGGGGGCCAGAGCCAGAGGGAGGGGGCACATTTTAGCCCCCCCCCCCGCTGCCCCCCCCCACCATTGCTGGACACCCCCTCCCTTCCCGCCGTCGCTTAGTTTTGCTGGCGGGGAACCCCAACCCCCACCAGCCGAGATCCGCTTCCTCCTCCGAGTCCTACCTTTAAAAATATTTCTTCAGCTGGCGGGGGACTCCAACCCCCGCCAGCCGACCCGAGATCTTCTTTAACTTTCTTCTATCTTCGTCCTCCGCGTGGCCGACGTGTTGCTGCTGTTGTACAAAGCTGAAATCCAGTTTCGGAGTCTGATGTCGTAACGTGCTGCGACATCAGACTCCGAAACTGGATTTCAGCTTTGTACAACAGCAGCAACACGTCGGCCACGCGGAGGACGAAGATAGAAGAAAGTTAAAGAAGATCTCGGGTCGGCTGGCGGGGGTTGGAGTCCCCCGCCAGCTGAAAAAATATTTTTAAAGGTAGGACTCGGAGGAGGAAGCGGATCTCGGCTGGCGGGGGTTGGGGTCCCCCGCCAGCAAAAGTAAGCGACGGAGGGGAGGGTTGACGGCGGTAGGGGGGCCAGGGCCCTGTGGCCCCACGCAGATACGCCCACTGGCAAGAGCACTGTAGAGACTGAAGACTGGAATCCTGGGATCCCCATCTTTTGGATTAAAGCACAGAAGAGCATCCTCTACAGGTGACAATATATATATTTTGGAAGAAAGGCAGGACAGGGGAGGTATGGTAAAACAGGGAGGCAGGAGCTCAGGCATCAGTGCCGCAAATCCCTAATGAATATCAATAAGCGAGATCTGCATAGATACTACATCCACTGTATGCAGATTTCTCTCATGGATATTAAGGATATCCTGAAAACATGGAAAAATAACAAAGCAGATCAGTAGAAGATAAACACAAATTTATTGAATGAAAACCAAATGATATAATGAGCTCGACACAGGCCGTGTTTCGCCCAGCAGGGCTGCATCAGGGGCTATATAATGATCCTTTAATTGTCAAAATATGTACAGGAAACTGAAATCATGGATGTTCTCAATTATAAGGTAAAAAACAGCACAAACTGAATGATTATAAAGAGTGACAACGTGAAACCCGTCATGCACCCTCGCATGACGTTGTCACTCTTTATGATCTGCTTTGTTATTTTTCCATGATTTCAGTTTCCTGTACATATTTTGACAATTAAAGGATCATTATATAGCCCCTGATGCAGCCCTGCTGGGCGAAACACGGCCTGTGTCGGGCTCATTATATCATTTGGTTTTCATTCAATAAATTTGTGTTTATCTTCTACTGATCTGCTTCGTTATTTTTCCACCTTGGAGTCTGCAGATTGTCTGCCTTGCTGTTTTCTTGAACCTATCCTAAAAACATGGCCTGATCGTGGCACTTGAGGCCTGAACTCCCGTATCCCTGTGAAAGACATTTAGGGCCCGATATTCAAAATGATTTAAACAGCCAGAGGAGACTTCTTGCTGTTTCAATCGCTTGTCCGGAGCTAACCAGGCATTTTTCAGCAGCACATTACCAGATAGTGCCTCTGAAAACACCCAGTTAGCGCCCAAGCTGAAACCGGACACTTTGGGGGCTTTCCAAGGATGGCATCAGCACTTAACTAGCTAAAGTTAACTGCATAAATAGGACCACATAAAAAGCAGTCCTATCTTTATGCAGATCTTTATATCTGGTTAAGCACTGGCTCTGTATACCTGGGAAATTCAACGCTGGAGCTTGGACATCGCCTGGCATTGAATTTCTGAGTATAATGCCAGCGAACGTTGATCGCCACCAGCTGAATATAGGGTCTTTAAATACTTCTGTGATATGGCAAGTCTCTTTCAAGGGAAAAGCAGCTCTGGAACAAGGGGTTTATAGGAGAATGATGAAAGGAGTACTCCCAGGAAATACGTCTGTATTGAAAGAGTGACAGACATATGAACAACCTTCTAGTGGAGGTGACAGAAATGAGGATGGTATCTAAATTCAAGAAAACACGAGGAAGCACAGGTAATCTCTCTATAGGAGAGGAAAGGATTGTAGAGCGGAGCATGTGGTATGATAGAAGACTGGATAAGCCGCATGGTCTTTATCTGCCATCATTTTTTCTGTTTCTATGTTTTTATGAGTGATTACCTCTGCCACCTCAGCTGGCAGGCCATTTCAGGCTCTGACATCTTCAAATCCCGAGTACCATTATCCAAAGGGAACCAGTCCTGGTATGGGAAGCTTGTAAGAATGACATTTAGACAAGAGAACAAAGAGGAAGCCAGGACAGCAGCGTGAAAAAAATAAAGATTTCTGCTCATCAAGCTCAGTTTATGTCAGAAAACACCAGCCGGGAAGTGCAGCGTTAGGGGAGTGGAGAGAGAGGCAGTCTGAAGGAGAACTCCACTGGGGGCTTATTTTTCCAAGGTTGCTGCAGATGTACAAGCCATTTATCATAGAACAGTAAGACTGTTCTGTGTGTTCAGCTCTGGGTCCTGACAAATGCTGCCTCTACGCCTTTCAGTGCAATGTTTTTCAAAGTCCAGATGGCAAGTGATCACCTACCATGCCTATCAATTAAATATTCCACTTCCAAAATTGGTAGAACTGAAATTCTTATGCAAGTTTCAGGACCAGGACAGGGGCAAAGAAGTACAAAGGAGATGGTGGGACGGGACCCCTTGTGCGCCATGGATCTGATCTGAGAGCACCGGTGGACTGCTAAAACAATGCAAAAATGCACCAGATAACTTTGAGCTAACAGGTTACATGATGATGGCCTGCTGTGTGCTATTCTGGAATATTACACAGTGAACATGACACCTAATCGAAAGGGGCTGCATGACTTTGCCGTATCATACAGTTCATGAAAGACAATTCCATAAACACAGATCGCAGATATTGAGAATGAGGAGGCACCAGGGAGCATGGTAATTAAACTGTAATCAGTTTCATTCTTGAAGAAAAACAGCAGGAGATACCTAGGAAGCAGCAAACAGATAGATATGCTCCCCCCCCCCCCCCCCCATGCAGAGAGTGAACAGCTCATGCTTGCAAATTCTGCCTCTGTTCTGCAATCCCTCACACTGCAGGTGTCAATTTGAGAGATGAAATAACTGTGTGGGGATAGAATAGAGGGTTTTAAATCCTGAGTAATGTGGAACAAATTAACAGGAAATGGTTAGCTACCCTTTCAAACCGGCCGGAATTCAGGATGTTCTGAAGGCTAGTAATTTCGGTTGGGTTTAAAATTGGGTTGGACAAGTTTCTTCTGGAGGATGGATCCATTAATAAAAGGTATAATAAGGCAAGAAGACCGCTAGTAATGTGTTTTTTGGTAGACTTTTGGAGGGACATCTCTTTACTTCTGAGATGTTTTGGAACATTAAGCTAAGTACAAGCAGGGGTGGCCAAGACAAGATGCTGACTGAGGCAGGGCTAAGATGCACCCCCCCCCCCCCCCGGAAGTTCTAGCATCTCCCCCTTCCCCAATTTTACCTTCTTTTATGTTTTTTAAAAAACGGCGGCGGCAGCGATTCCCACATGCTGCCCTGCCGCAGCCACTGGCCTCTTCTCTACTGCAGCCACCTCTGAGGAAACAGGAAATTACATCACAGAGGCGGCCGCAGTAAATGGATGAGGCAGGTGCCGGCAGCAGGGCAGCGTATGGGAATCGCTGCTGACTTTTAAAAAACGTAAAAAGAAGGTAAAATCGGGGAATGCGGAACAGAGGTGAAGGGGTGGAGGAAGGAAGGGGAGATACCACTCCCACTCTGTTTTTTGTGTGCTATATTTTTGCTGAAATAAAATAAACAAAAAAAGCAAACAACAAAAAAAAAGCTAGCTAGATAAAAGGTAGGAATATTAACTTTTAACACTGTGTGTAAGCAACAGCATCTTAACTACATTATTTGAATGTTCTTCCATGCTGTCTATTATGGTATCATTTGTATTGTATTGACATTTATCATATTTCAGTTACATGATTGCTCTACAGTACTATTAAATGTGTATATTTTGATACAGTTTCATGTTAGTCCTATTATTAGGTTTCAATTTGCCATGTCCAAGTTTACTCCATTGATTGCATTTATGTTTATATTTGGTCATTTTACTATTGTGCTGTTAAACAAAATTGTAAGTCTTATGTTAAACTGTACCTACTGTACACCGCCTTGAGTGAATCTCATCATAAAGGCAATTAATTAATGCCAATAAATAAAAAACAAAATAAATCAGGGAATAAATCTACTGGGTACTTTATCTCCAAATGACCCAGATTAGCCACAGTCAGAGACAGAGACTGGTCGAACCCAGCAGGGCATTTCTTATGTTTTTATATTTGGTTTGTCCAAGCCCTGGTGAGAGGTGCTGGGCTTGGATATAGCTGTTTCTCACATTTTCATTTGGCCCTGATCAGATGCAGTTATGAGTTTCTGCACTTTCAGGGACAGAGCACAAGGGATATAGGAGCTTTGCCCAAGACAGCACTGGAGCAGCTGTAGAGCAAAAGCCATACTCACTGGCAGAGTAATAGTCGAAGATGGGGTCCTTGCAGAAGGATTTGAAGCGCCAGGTCACGGTCACGTCTGCCACCAGAGCAGAGGTGCTGTAATCACACTTGAGTACAATGCTGGAGAAAAGTAACGTGTAACGCTGAGTATCCTGAACCGTCACCATCAAGGAGAGACATCCTGCAAACAAAAAGATGTGGCTCAAAGCCTGACATCACTACATCAGAAACACTGCATCAGCACAGGCAGGCTGGGGTTGGGGGAAGGGGGGGGGGGGGGGGGGGGGAAGAGAGGCATGTGCTGGCAACGCAGGAGTTAAGACACAGCTTCATAATATAACCAGTGTATCAGACACCCAGGGGTCCATGCTGAAAGCCTCAAAGTAGAACTCTCACTGTACTACAAAATTAGCACTACAAAATACCACGGCATGCTTTAATCAATGAGCGTTAAAATCACAGCAGAAAGCTGCAGCTCATTGCTAAATGTCATCTTTCCTGTCAAGGCCCGAGCAGTGATTGGCTCAGGCACTGACAAGGAGGGTGACATTAAAAAAAAAAAAAACACACACACACACACACAAGCATGCTGTGGCATTTTGCATCTGCCCCCATACCCTGACAAACACCCGCCCCACAAACTAACATCTCTTCCCCCCCCCCCCCCCCCAAAAAAATTATTCCTGGTGTCTAGCAGCACCCACCCCACATGACCAACCCTCCTCCTGTGGCGACCCCTAAAAAATATCCCTGATGTCTACTGACACCCCTCCCACTGACCCCCTCATCCCCTGACCTGAGTAAAAAAGGGGCCCTGGTGTTTAGTGGGAACCCCCTCCCAGGCCCCCAAGACCCATACCTAAAATAAGACAAGAGCAATGTCCACCTGCTCCTACCTCCAGTAGTCGCACCTTCAAAACTGTGGTGCCATACACCAGGAGGGGTCAATCTGGCAAAAGGATTCCCATGCTAAACCCGCGTCAAAATCTTTTTTTTTCTGCATGGCTGCGAAATTGTTATTGACTACATCACCGTGCATTTTAATGTGGTCTGCAATAATGGTTTCCATGCAGGTTAACACCCATGCTGAAATCATTTCTGCATTGCTCGGACAGTATAATTCACAGTAAAACCAGGTTAAACCCACGGTAAAGCTTTCCGCATGGGCCCCCAGTAGGGCAGGACTGGAAGGATATGCTGGGTGAGGGGGTGCAGGAGCTGGGACAGAGACCTGACATACTTCAACACATCTGTGGTTAAGCTGAATTCAAATAAAAAGCAGAGGAGACTCAGAGGAAAAATTACAACCTCCCCTCCCCATCCCCCTGTGTTTTCAAGAGCAGCATTCTTAGAACTTGATGTATTAAAGCTTTTACTCATAGGTACAGAATGAAAGAAAAACCCATGCAAAATTAATTCTACACAGTCTTATGTTCGGCAGCACTAGGTGTGCTACCTGTAATGAGAGATATTTATAACTACAGAGAAATGTAATTTGCCTTCATGGCATATGAATAGGATTAGAGATTTATTTTAATAGAGTAATTAGAAGACTAAGAAAAAATGTCACCTACTCTGGCAAGACAAAGTGAGTCCCCGCTGCTAGCTACCAGCTGGATCTTTGAGATTCCAGGTGCAGGATTACTAAATCTTTGCTACCAAGGAAGATACCCAGAGGTGCTGACTTGTATCCCAACAAGGGTCAACCAGGACTGACTCAAGGGACTGCCACACTCAGCCAATTTTTGCAACCCCCCACAATCTTGTAACTCTCCCTTCCATCCCCCCACCCCATCTGTGATCCAACATCTTCCCCTCTCTCTCATCTCCCATCTTGCTGGGCCAGGTGAGGCACAAAGCTCAGAGTGCTGGTGATAAGGGACGCCAAAATCCCAGTCCAGCATTTATCCCTCTAGGAGTTTGAAGGTAGACCGATTGGGATTTTAGCACCCTGAGCCAGTGCCTCACCTGCTCCATAGGTTGAGCTGTCCCTGAAATCAACATCCCTCAACTGGAAGTGACCCTGACAAGAGGCATGCACCTTGTGTCACACACATTTCATGCTGAATTTTGCAAAATTTTTTTCGAGGAGCAGGAATGCTTGGTGGCCCAGTTCTGGTCCAGGGACTCCTGAAAATAGGTCCAGATTTATGCATAGCTACCAAAAATCCTGGCCTAAAAAGGAGTCAGATCCCCCTGTGATCTCTGGGGTCGAATCCTCGCTACTCTCCGGGCCTGCCTATAGGTACCAATATCTTAAATCTGGTCTTGCCTGAAAGCCTTCCATCCAGGGCTATTTAAACCAACCTGGTCACATTGTGGTTTTTCCCTTATCAGGGCCCAACTGATTAGATAATGAATGTTTGCCATCATTAACAGTACATTAGATATGAAAAGTAAACGCTACACACACTGAGCTCTCTGCTACCACTCTGCAAAGCCTATTTCTAAAATAAAGCATAATAACATAAGCATGATCATACTGAGACAAACCGAAGGTCCATCAAGTCCAGTATCCTGTTTCCAACAATGGCCGATCCAGGTCACAAGTACCTGGCAAGATCCCAAAACAGTAAAACGGATTTGATGCTGCTTATCCCAGGTATAAGCAGTGGATTTCCCCAAGTCCATCTTACTAATTGTTTATGGACTTTTCTTTTTTCCTTGTTTTATTTAATTTATAGTCTTTTCAAATTTTACAACAAAGTAAAACTTGGTACAGAAATGTGTAACTATTCAATCAGATCTAAACAAAATAAGAAATCTTATACAAAAAAACACAAGAAACTAGTAGTTACACTCAAGTCCATGTTATACGGATCCAAGACTACATAAATGGAATCACCTTAAAATGAAAAAGGAATGTCGAAAAAAAAAATCTAATGTGATACGGAATATCTTAGTACAATTATAGAGCTAATAGTGCTGTTAACTAGCCCCAACAAATCTTTTGGCTGCCAAAAAGTCAGTGAGTTGAGAGGGTTCAAAGAACACATATTTAACTGACTGGTAAAAAAAACTACACATGGACTTTTCTTTTTGGAACTTGTGCTAACCTTTTTTAAATCCTACTATGCTAACCGCTTTTACCACATTCTCTGGGAACAAATTCCAGCATTAACTGCATGTTGACTGAAGAACTATTTTCTTTCATCTGTTTTAAATTTACTATGGTTTACGTTTTTTTTAATTTTATATACTGCCTTTTCTTTGTAAGTAACAAAGAGGATTACACAACAAAATTAAAATTCAGAAAAGAACACCATTCAAGACAAAAGAAGAGAGACAGGAAAAAAAAGGTGGCCTATGTAAGAGGAAAGCCTACTAGAATAGCAAAATGCATTCAGTGTAGAATACTGACCTCAGTGACACGCTTCACACTAAGACATCGCCTAGTGATTCATTGAATCGTCATTGGTCCACTCGAACCTTTCATTATTTTACAAACTTTGTATTTTTTTAAAGAATTTTTCATATACTAGAAAAGCGTTACTTAGCTTTCTCAGTCATTTCAGTTTAATGCTGACAGACCCCTTACCTGAAATGACTGAGGGGCCCTTTTACTGAGCCGCATAGGTGCCTATGCGCGCCAAATTGGAGTTACCGCCCGGTTACCGCATGGCCCTTGCAGTAATTTCAATTTTGGTATGCATTCGCTACATGCGTCTGAAAAATATTTTTTATTTTCTGGCAAGTGGCATAGGTCATTACTGCCTAGATTCTTTACCGCTAGGTCAATGGCTGGCGGTAAGGTCTCAGACCCAAAATGGACGCGCGACAATTTCGATTTTGCCATACGTCTATTTTTGGCAACCCGTATCTACACTACCACAAGCCATTTTCAGCACGCCTTTGTAAAAGGACCCCTGAGAAAGCTAAATAACACTTTTTTAGTATATGAAAATTTCTTTTTAAAAAAATTGCAGAGTTTGTAAAATAATTAAAGGTTCAGGTGGACCGATGACGACTAAAGTGAATCACTAGGTGACGTCTTAGTGTGAAACAAGTCACTGCTAAGGTCAGTATTTATACCCGCTCTATATTAAGAATATGTATCAATGTTAGTGCTGGGCTGATATTGAAGCTGTGTGATTTGTTGCCCCCACTTTGAAGACACAGACTGAATAAATTGATTTACAGTGTCTGCCATCCCACGGCATCGCCACTGCATCAGCCATCAAAAGCTTTCTTAATCAAAAACTTTTGAATGCTGCTCTGAACTTAAAAAAAAAAAAAAGACAGTTTAGTGCACAGTAACTTCATTGTGTGCCACCTAGTCCTTGTATTTTTGGAAAGAGTAAACAATTTACATCTACCTGTTCCACTCCATTTCGTATTTTATAGGCCTCTATTTCCCCTCAGCTGTCTTTTCTCCAGGCTAAGGAGCCCTAGTCGCTTTAGCCTTTCCTCACTAGGAAGTCATCCCATCTTCTTTATCATTTTCGTCACTATTCTTTGTACCTTTTCTAATTCCGCTACATCTTTTTTGAGATGCAGTGACCAGAATTGCACACAGTATTCGAGGTGCGGTTGCACCATTGAGCGATGCAAAGACATTATAACATTCTTACGTTTTTGTTCTCCATACCTTACTTAATAATTCATATTTGCTTAGCCACCACTGCACATTGAACAGAGGGTTTCAACATCTATTCAATGACATCTAGGTCATTTTCCTGGATGGTGTCTCCTAATTTGCAACCGTGGGTCATGTAGCTGTAGTTTGAGTTGCTCTTCCCTACATGCAACACTTTGCACTTGTTCACATTGAAAGACATCTGCCATATTACTACTACTACTACTTAACATTTCTAAAGCGCAACTAGGGTTACGCAGCGCTGTACAATTTAACATAGAAGGACAGTCCCTGCTCAAAGAGCTTACAATCTAAAGGACACGTGAACAGTCAGTCTGATAGGGGTAGTCAAATTGGGACAGTCTGGATTTCCTGAAAGAGTTAGGTGCCGAATGCAGCATTGAAGAGGTGGGCTTTAAGCAAAGACTTGAAGATGGGCAGGGAGGGGGCTTGGCGTAAGGGCTCGGGAAGGTTGTTCCAAGCATAGGGTGAGGCAAGGCAGAATGAGCGGAGCCTGGAGTTGGCGGTGGTGGAGAAGGGTAATGAGAGGAGGGATTTGTCCTGTGAACAGAGGTTTCGGGCGGGAACGTAAGGGGAGATGAGGGTAGAGAGGTAGTGAGGGGCAGCAGACTGAGTGCATTTGTAGGTAAGAAGGAGAAGCTTGAACTGAATGCGGTATCTGATTGGAAGCCAGTGAAGTGACCTGAGGAGAGGGGTGATATGAGTATATCAGTTCTGGCGGAATATAAGACGTGCAGCAGAGTTCTGAACAGATTGAAGGGGGGATAGGTGGCTAAGTGGGAGGCCGGTGAGAAGTAAGTTGCAGTAGTCAAGGCGAGAGGTAATGAGAGCGTGGACGAGAGTTTGGGTGGTGTGTTCAGAGAGGAAATGGCGAATTTTGCTGATGTTAAAGAGGAAGAAGCGACAGGTCTTGGCTATCTGCTGGATATGCGCACAGGAGAGGGAGGAGTCAAAGATGACTCCAAGGTTGCGGGCAGATGAGACGGGGAGGATGAGGGTGTTATCAACTGAGATAGAAAGTGGAGGAAGAGGAGAAGTGGGTTTTGGTGGAAAGACGATGAGCTCGGTCTTGGACATGTTCAGTTTCAGGTGGCGGTTGGACATCCAGGCAGAAATGTTGGATAAGCAGGCTGATACTTTTGCCTGGGTCTCTGCGGTGATGTCTGGTGTGGAGAGATACAGCTGGGTGTCATCAGCATAGAGATGATACTGGAAACCATGAGATGAGATCAGGGAGCCCAGGGAAGAGGTGTAGATTGAGAAGAGAAGGGGTCCAAGGACAGATCCCTGGGGAACACCAACAGATAGCGGGATGGGGGTGGAGGAGGATCCATGAGAGTGGACTCTGAAGGTGACGTGGGAGAGATAGGAGGAGAACCAGGAGAGGACAGAGCCCCGGAACCCAAATGAGGACAGTGTGGCAAGAAGTAAATCATGATTGACAGTGTCAAAAGCGGCGGATAGATCGAGGAGCATGAGGATGGAGTAGTGGCCTCTGGATTTGGCAAGGAACAGGTCATTACAGACTTTAGAGAGTGCTGTTTCTGTCGAGTGTAGAGGGCGAAAACCGGATTGAAGTGGATTGAGGATAGCATGAGAGGAGAGAAAATCAAGGCAGCGGCTGTGAACGGCGCTCAAGTATTTTGGAGAGGAAGGGTAGGAGGGAGATGGGGCGGTAGTTGGAGGGACAGGTAGGGTCAAGTGATGGTTTTTTGAGGAGAGGTGTGACTACGACGTGCTTGAAGGTGCCAGGGACAGTTGCAGTGGAGAGAGAGAGGTTGAGGATATGACAGATGGCGGGGGTGACAGTATGAGAGATGATGTTAAGTAGGTTGGTGGGGGATGGTATCAGAAGAGCAGGTGGTGGATTTCGAGGAGGAAAGAAGGCGAGCGGTTTCCTCCTCGGTGATGTTGGGAAAGGAGGAGAAGGAGGCCTGGGTTGATTGGTTGAGGGAGAGGGTTGAAGGGTGAAGAGGAGGAGATGGCTTGGTAGTGAACTCAAGGTTGATCTTTTGCACTTTGTCGCCTGTTCAGCTACCTACTCCAGCTTGCCGCAGTCCGTTGGATCCAGCTTCTCCCTGCTCGTTCCTGTCCATCTGCACCAGCTTGTTCCAGCCTGCCTGATCAGCTACCTGCTCCAGCTTGCCGCAGTCCGTCGGATCCAGCTTCTCCTTACTCGTTCCTGTCCATCTGCACCGGCTTATTCCAATCCCTCCGCTCCAGTTGTTGCAGCCCGCCTGATCCAGCTTGTTCCGGCCCGCCTGATCCAGCTTCTCCCTGTTCGTTCCTGTCCATCTGCACCAGCTTGTTCCAGCCCGCCTGCTAGCTTGTCAGCCATTGACTTACTTGCCTGCTAACTTGTCAGCCATTGACTTACCTGCTCTCCAGTCCATCAATTCTCCCTGCTCGTTCCTGTCCATCTGCACCAGCTTGTTCTAGCCTGCCTGCCAGCTTGTCAGCCATTGACTTACCTGCTCTCCAGTCCATCAATTCCAAGCCTCCAATCCGGCTTTTCTGGTCCATCTGCCTCATACCCCAGTCACTACACATACACCTGTTACACCTCAATCACTACTTATGGCCCCTGTCCACATTCTCTTCCTTGCCCTGTCCCTTCCTAATCTTTTTCCCCTCCCCCTACCGCTGTCTACCGCTGGAAATCATTGCCCACCCATGTCCCCTCCCATCCTGCTCGCTACGGCAATACCCTATTCACCCCCATCCCTCACCACCTCTCTTGTCCCCCTCCTCCTTCCTAGCTCTTAAACTTCAACACTTCCTTCCTGCCATTAACCCATCACCATTCCTCCTAAGTGCATCCCGTCTTCGTCGCCCGAGCTCCCCCACCCTCCTCCGCACTCTCTTGCTCCTCCTCTTACTATCCGCAGGAGACATTAATCCTAATCCAGGCACCCCTCACTTGTCCTCCTCCTATCCATGCAAACGATTCTGTGATGTCTCCAATCTCGTCTCTATTCCCCTCCTTCCCCCCTCCTCCCTCCCCTTCTCATGTGCCCTATGGAATGCCCACTCAGTCTGCAACAAACTGCCCTTCACCCACGATCTCTTCATCTCTCGTTCCCTTCAACTACTCGCCCTAACTGAAACCTGGCTCTCCCCTGATGACTCTGCCTCAGTAGCGGCCCTCTGCCATGGAGGTTATCTCTTCTCCCACACTCCCCGCACAGCTGGCTGCGGTGGAGGCGTCGGGCTTCTACTCTCGCCCTCCTGTAGTTTCCAACCCCTCCTCCTATTGCAGTCTCACTGCTTCTCATCCTTTGAAGCACACTCCATCCGACTATTCTACCCATTGCCACTCAGAGTGGCAGTCATTTACCGCCCCCCTAATAAATCCCTCTCTTCCTTCCTCACCGACTTTGATGCCTGCCTTTCCGTTTTTCTCGAACCCTCATCTCCGTCCCTCATTCTCGGAGACTTTAACACACACGTTGATGACCAATCCTACCCTCACGCTTCTCAGTTCCTCACTCTAACATCCTCCTTCAACCTCCAGCTATGCTCCACCACCCCTACTCACCGAGACGGCCATTGTCTTGACCTCATCCTCTTCCGGCTCTCCCTCCAATTTCCACGCTTCAGCTCTTCCTCTCTCCGATCATCACCTGATCACCTTCACACTTCTTCACCTCCCCCCCTCAGCCCCGTCCAACTCTAACCACTACCTCCAGGAATCTCCAGGCTATTGACCCTCTCACCCTATCCTCTAGTATTTCTAATCTCCTCCCCTCCATCATGTCCTCCAAGTCTGTCGACAAGGCTGTCTCCGCTTACAATGCCACTCTCTCCTCTGCTCTTGACACCCTTGCACCATCCACCTCCCATCCCACTAAGCGTACTATTCCCCAGCCATGGCTGACCCCTTGCATCCGTTACCTTCGCTCCTGCGCCCGATCTGCTGAACGCCCCTGGAGGAAATCCCACACCCATTCAGATTTCCTTCACTACAAATTCATGCTATCCTCCTTCCACTCCTCCCTATTCCTTGCCAAACAGGATTATTACACCCAATTGACCAATTCTCTCAGCTTCAACCCCCACCGTCTCTTCGCCACCCTTAACTTCCTCCTCAAAGTGCCCTCCGCTCCCACCTACCCCCTCGCTCTCTCCTCAATCACTGGCCGATTACTTCCACGACATGGTGCAAAAGATCAACCTTGGGTTCACTACCAAGCCATCTCCTCCTCTTCACCCTTCAACCCTCTCCCTCAACCAATCAACCCAGGCCTCCTTCTCCTCCTTTCCCAACATCACCGAGGAGGAAACCGCTCACCTTCTTTCCTCCTCGAAATCCACCACCTGCTCTTCTGATCCCATCCCCACCAACCTACTTAACATCATCATATTGATGCCCAGTCTCATAAGATCCTCCTACAATTTTTCACAATCCTCTTGTGAGATAACTTTGAATAACTGTTTTGTCAGCAAATTTAATTACCTCACTCGTTATTCCTATTCCTGTTTCCATATTATTTATAATTATGTTAAAAAGCAGCAGACCCAGCACTGATCCCTACGGAACCCCACTATTTACCCTTCTCCATTGAGAATATTGACCATTTAACCCAAGTCTCCCTTTTTTTTTAACCCTTTTAGCTAGATTGGTGGTTCACATGCTCCACATGGAAATGGTTTAAAGTGCAACTCTAATGTCCTCTAGGGCAACATCCCAGAGCATTGGGTACTGGGAAGCAAGCAACAAAGACCCAGAGAAAGGAGTAAGAGGTAGCAGACTGTTGGCAGGATCAGCATTAATACAGAAGCATTGGATGTTAATAATTTGGAGCTCATGAAGCACTTTGCATCTAACTAAAATGCTTGGTAGTGTTAGCACATTACAAACATTTATGCAGCCACCTCAGGGGTGATGGCATAGCAGTATCTTGCTGATGTCTAGTTTGCATGACAGGTTCCAACCAAACAAAAGCAGTGTTCCTATTATTAACAATTACAAGCAGGTGAACTAAGGCACAGAGAGAAAGCAACTTTGTCAGTAAACACATTCACATCAGAAGTCTCCTGAATTGGGGTTCTGTGCTCCGCTCTGCCAAACCTTCCCATACACACAGCCAATTGGGATGCCTGGCATAGAAGTATCTTTCTCATGACTGACCTGTTACTTATAGACTGATTAAAAGCTGGGTAAATTATGACAAGTTAGGCCAAATGCAAAGCAGCCAGGCATTCTTTCTCAAACTTTCTTTGTAAAAGTTTGCTCTGTTCAGTAATGTATAAAGAGACATTTGTCAGTCTGAAGCAGGAAAATTATCCCTATGCCTCACTGGACAGGAACTGAACTGGCTTTGTTGTAGACCAGCAACTAGGCCCCAAAGCCAAAACAATTCTCCTGAGGCCTAGTAGCCCATACCAGGCCTATCTATGACCTAGCTATATAGATGTGACCAAAGCAGAAAGCTACTGGATCCCTATATGTCATTCCCAGGTCCAATAACTATATGAGCTGTTCAGCTTTCAGGGCTCTTAAAAGTTGATATCACTCATTGCAGGGGTGACACACTCTTAAAAACACATATTGAAAGGCTTACACCATTTTAAGAAAGATATTATCCTTCTACCAGATTTGTTACTTAAAGGAATGATTAGGGTATGCATTGGGGGGGGGGGGGGCTCCCTACCCCCCCCCCCCCCAAACATTCCAGGCACAAATGCTGAATTGATCCACCTCCCCTCCTCCCACTGCCAATATCACGACTTTGCCCATTGCCCCCCATCCCCGTCCCCACCCTCACCCTCAGGTAAGCAGACAAACTACTCTTGAAAGGCCAGGAAATACACGAACTTTTGATTCCAAAAATTGTGTGTCCAAATGTCTAAAAGAAAGTTTCAAAACAGCATTCCGATCTAATTCAAAAGCAAAGGATACCACCACAGTAGTTCTCTGTGTAATTATTTCCAATGACGATTCTAAAAAGGATGTTTAAATTCATATTTTCTTGATCTTGACCTCACAGGGCGGCGCCTCCCAAAGGTTTCCCCAAGGCCAGTATATACTCGGCTCACGTAATAGGAGGTAATGAATCTCCACACATCCCCAGAACCTCAATTAGATATTTCTTAACCATATCAATAGGTGCTATAAGAGGAGACCTGGGAAAATTGATTAACCTCAAGTTAAGTCTTCTAATCTGGTTTTCTAGATAGTCCAAACGACGATGTATAAAATTCTTATCTTTAACTGTGGTTAAACCCAAAGTTTCCAGTTTTTGAATTTTACTTTCCAAGGAATCCAATCTAGAGGACTTCTGTGCAGATGCCTGTGCTTGAAGAGCAGCCTCCGATAAAACTTTAATATCTTTAGTATTTTCCAATGTCAAAGTCTGTAAAGAGGAATGCATGTCAAATGCAAGGTCCCATATTGACTCCAATGTCACGACAGCTGGTTTAACAAAAACACGTGAAGTTAAAGCAGGTGTAGGCAAGCTGGAAACTTGTGAAAGAGTACTCACAGTTTGCTGAGGCAAAATTGAGGCTGCATTTTGTAGAAAATCCTGCAAAAAATGCAAGATTCCCAACGCTGTGGATATGTGCCCTCCCTGAGCTCCCCAGGTCATCACTCACAGCAGAACCAGGGTCAGGACAATCCAAAGCAGCACTACTTCCTGGCTGGGGGGGGAGCTTCCCATTCCACGGGGCTCAAGGAAGCCCCGTCTACGCTGCTCACCGACGACGACGCGCCAGCACTGGCAGAAGTGGAGGAAGACTGCACGTGTCCCGCCAGGACTCTGAAGTCATCGAGAGTCTTCTGTTTCAGGACTGCAGCTGCAGCGGGAGTCGAGGGAGTCTCCTGCAGCTTTTCTCTTCTCTTTCTCATGCTCAGCTAAGGAAGAGCTGTCCAAAAAATGCCCGAGTCAAGACACTGTCAGAGACAGGATGTGGAGACCTAGAGCAAAATTCTGAGATGGATTTTCTTAATTTTTATTGATAGCTCTAATTTATCCTAGAAAGTGGGAAGAGGATGAGGGGTGTGGTCATTTTAGGATGCAAGAGCTTCAAGTTGTGAACCAGGATCAACTCAATAGCTGGGTATTAAATGTGGAGATAACTTAGGTTTTAATTGTATATATAAACCTTACTGCAGACTGTCAGAGAATGTATTCTTGGTTTGAAGTAATAAAGCAGGTTCACTTTGTATTAAATGATTGACAGCTGCAGACTGAAAGGTTTTAGATATTTTGCTAATCTGTACAGTCTGAGCCCTGCATGCTCATGCATCCTGAGCAGAAGATTGCACCCCTGTGGAGCAGCGGCAGCAGAACTTTTTCTGCAGCATGAGGACTTTGAACTAGTCTATCGGCTCTGTCCTCTAACTGTGATATGGCTCATCTTGGAAATTACTCAAGTTACGTTCTTTGGTGACATATTTGGTAGTAACTCAGCTGCCTGAAGTTACAATCTTAAGTCTTTGGAAACAGCAAATTCATTTGCCTGGTTGGCTAGCACTTTTGAAGGTATTAGACCAATGGCTGTACTGTGAAAGCAAGTTGGAAAAAAAAGGAAAGGAACTGGGATTAGATGAACGTTACCCAGCCTAGCAGAAAAGTGTCAGGGTTGGATTTGGGTGCAAGGCAGTGAAGGTAGGTTTAGTTCTGATGTCCTGGTTAATCCCTTTTGAGTTCTGGCAGTGGTTTGTTGCTCTAGGAGCAAGGCAGGTATCTAGTAAACAAAATTGATTTGTATTGACCTTCACCCCACTCTAAGGAATATAATCTTTGAACTACTGCAAGACAAGTAACTTTTATATTTGAATATATGTTTAATTACTCTAGCACTGCTCCCACTGCAGGAATTCCTCTCTTTGAATTTTGAGAGCTGCAGAACCCGTTACTCATGACGAGCTTCGGGCACTGTACATCTCTCCTCTTGAATTAACCTCTAGATGGTTTTTTCTTGTTATGGTATGCAGAAAGCAAATTTCTCTTTAAGCCTGGGTGTGTGCTTCAGTGTGACCTGCTGCTCTTAGGGAGAACACATTTGTTTCATGAGATGTTTGACTCTGGCAGCATATTTAGGAAAGAACCAGAAAAGAGGTGCTAATTTTCACTATTCTTTTACAGTGATTTAAGGAAATGTAAGAATAAGTCCATTACACCAATTTATTTATTTATTTTGCATATGTAAATTTATGAAGAGGCTTGTAGCTATTGTTTTCAGGCTGATAAAATTTCCCCATCCTTGTCAGTTTTATTCCGAGTATCCTGAAACCATCCTGTTGTGTGTGTTTGCAGTAGTTCCATCCCTGCACCTACTCCACTGATAGTATTGCAAGGCATGAAATCCAGAAACTTATGCCCTCAGCAGGCATGAATCTTACTTAACACAACTGAAAATGAAGAGACCTTCATTGCAATAATAATTCTGAAAAATAAATACTTTACAGTTTTTTTAAACCTTTATTTTTCCTTTCTCTTTCATTATCTCCTACTTTTCTGCTTTCTCATTGTGGGTTTTTTCTGTCTTCACATATTGCCTTTTTTAACCTTGTATCTTATTTCTGACATTACTGTCACTTGTTTTTCTCTTGTAATAATTCTTGCACACTCTGATGCCCACTTACATTGCTGTTGCATTCCTTTTACATACATATTAGATTACAGAAAAATGGGACTATAATATCTTGTTTGAGACTTACTTGAGAACTATTCAAAGACTAGCACACTAGGAAATTTCTGGTTTCATAAAATGAAGGATCTCTGCAACACAACAAAACTAAAATACGTAATGGACATAACACAACTCTTCCGTTGAATGTTTCTCCAATGTGGCTGTACCACGTGAACTTTATCTTACCACAACATCACTTTGTATTTGTTTACACCGGAGTCTGCAAACGCCTCTCCGGTACTATGTAAGACACATTGAGCCTAGAAATAGGTCGGAAAATGTGGGATACAAATGTAACAAAAAAATAAATAGAATAAAAAATACCAATGTTTCTTCTCCAGACTCATGATTTCACCATCTTAAACACTGGTTTTTCCAATCGAAATGCTGACCATCACAGATCCTCCCCTTATTAAAAGGCCCAATAAGTCAGGAGATATAGAAATTGTTTGTAGCCATTCTAAATAGTAAGTTTATTATGATACAGAGACCTTGGCTCTATAACTCTTATAACAAAGTAGGTAAAATGAACTCAGTTAGGTCCTTTAGAGCAGCTGTCAACAACCCAGTCATGGAACACACTCAGCCCATCAGGTTTTCAGGATAGCCTTAATCCCCTGGATTCTATATACTGCGACTTTGAGTTGCATGCACAAATCCGGGCGTATTCTGGATTTGCGTATACAACTTAATTAACTTAATAAAAGCCAATCAGTTCTGATAGTTGAACTTAAGAAGCAGTTGACACTAATGGGGCATTAATTTGAATTCACACACACAAATGTCTAAGCGTATTCTATAAATCAATGCGTGTAAATTCTAAGACGCAGATCTGAAAAGGGGATTGGCCATGGGTGGGTCGTGGGCATTCCTAGAATTTACACACACTGTTACAGAGTATGCCTACTCGCCAGGTTTTCATTGGCGTAAATGGCCACGATTAAAATAATTGCAGAAAACGGGTGTTGGGCATATTCTATAAACTATGCCTAAGATTTAGGCGTATTCTATAAACAACACCTAAATTTAGGTGTGGTTTATAAAATGTGCCTGGACATAATTTTTTTTCGGCATCAATTTTTATTTTTTTGGTGTGATATATAGAATCTAGCCCAAGAAGCATAAAACAGATTTGCATACACAGAGGCAGTGCATACAAATCTCTCATACACATGTTCATTGTAGATAACCTCAATACCTGGACTGGTAAGAAACACTGCCTCAGAGTAATTCTGTACACCAGTATTTCCCCAAGTCCAGTCCTGGAGTACTCTTTCCAGTCAGGTTTTCAAGATATCCACAATGAATATGCATGAGCTTGATTTGCATACACTGTCTCTATTATATGCAAGTCTCTTTCATGCATTATTCATTGTGGGTATCCTGAAAAAATGACTGCCAAGGGGTACTCCAGGACTGGACTTGCTGTACACCACTTGATGCAACAATCAATGTCTCTTGAACAAAGCTATGGAGTCCCAGCACGCGTGTTATAAAGAGTAATGGTCATATATTATTATATAAAAGTCAGTTCTCAAAAGATTCCTAGCAAGAAATCCTTAATAATATATGAACTTGAAATCAGAAGACAAAGGGCCCAACAGTCAACGGATTTATGATCCAAACCAGTGGCGTAGCAAGGGCGGGGCGGTCCGCCCCGGGTGCACGCTGCTGGAGGGTGCAGAGAGCAGCCGCGTGCCTGTTGGCTCCGCTGGTTCCCTGCTCCCTCTGCCCTGGAACAGGTTACTTCCTGTTCCGGGGCAGAGGGAGCAGGGAGCCAGTGGAGCCGACAGGCGCGCGGCTGCTCTCTGCATCCTCCAGCAACCAAGAATGCACCTGTGGGGGGGGGGCGACAGACGCGATGCACCCGGGGGGGGGGGGGGGGGTGAACGGCAATCCGCCCTGGGTGGCAGCCAACCTACGATCGCCACTGCTCCAAACTTTGAGAGTTATGCTCTTAAATTGGCCTCTTTGAAAATGTACTAGGAGTGTATACATTTCTACTCAAAATTTCACTAAACCCCTAAATTTAAAAGCATAAAACGTAGGTGGCAACAAGAGCGGATTTAGGGCGGGGGAAAAGAAATTAGGAGCTTAGCACTGATTTTCATCATTAGGCATTTAGGTTCATAAATCTAGGCTAATTAATGGCAGGTTTAAATTTATGAGCATATGTTTTAAGCTCCTCAATTAAGATGAATTTTCATCTGAAAAGTTATGATCCTAAGGGCCCTGTTTACTAAGGTGCGTTAGTGTTTTTAGCACACCTACACTTGGCGTGGGCACTAACCATGTAGGTGCCTATAGGGATATTGTAGGCATGTACATTGTTAACGCACATTAAAAATGTTAACACGCCTATAATGCTGCTTCGTAAACAGGGTCCTAAGTTTGGCTGAAAATAGGGTTCAAATTTAGGAGCTCAGCATTTTCTGAATATTTGGGACCAATGTCTTATTTTGTAGATCTAGGTGTGGAGCTAGCCTTACTACTAGGTGAACCAAGGCAGCTGCCTAAGGCACCAGAAATGTGTGTGTGGGGGGGGGGGTGTCAGTAAACAGCAGCAGAGACAATCTGAGTTACCAGAGCCTGTGCTGTGGCTTCCCACTGCACGTTCTCTTCGTTAAGACCAGCAGCCGGACATTCAAAACACATACTTTCAGGGTCTGCACTTCCTGATCGTGATCTGGTGCATTGTAACATTGGCATTAGAAGTATCGACCCCATGACCATGTGTTTGGATAAGCTTGCAGTGCCAGCCTACAGAAAAGGAGGAAGAGCAACTCTAAACTGGGGTTGGCACAAGGCTAATTTGTCTAGGGGGCCCTCTCTGGATGGTTCCTTGTGCACTGTACTTACAGAATCATGGGGAGACCCACCTGGGGCACAGGTGGGGCTTCCGATACCCTTCTGCAGATCACTGGTCATCCCACTCTAAGCAAAGAGAGAGTATGAAGGAGGCTCAGCTGCTCCAGCCATTCAACATGTAAACATAGAACTGAAAAGGGCATGTTACCATGCCACTGAAACATTTCCAATTATGGACGCTTTGGACTCCAGGCAAGATTAACCAGTCAGGACCTCTGAATTATATGGCCATGTGAAACTGAAAATATTTGCCTTCTTTTGAAAACTTTTGCCATGTGTTTTTATTACAGACGTTTTCATGCAGTCAATGAAAAAACAGAGTATGAGGGCCATCTTGTGTTATGCCCCCCTGCACCTACTATTTTCACTCTGAAAAGCTGTCTTTAAAAAAAAACTGCCCCTTTATTACTATTATTAACATTTGTATAGCGCTACCAGACGCACGCAGCGCTGAACACCTGACACAGAGAGACAGTCCCTGCTCGATAGAGCTTACAATCTAAAAATCACTGAGGAGGTCCATAGCGAGGTAGCAGACCCAGCAGAGGAACCAAAGGAGCAGAGGACACGAATGCCCCCACCCTTACTGGAGACAGGGTTACAATACCACCAAGATGGGAAGGAGGACAAAATTGGTGCAATAAGATGTTTTAGAAAGATGATAATGACCCCGAACACTAATTATTTCAACAAGAAAACGTTAAGTAACAATTTTTATCTAATCTAGGACCTTTATATGTCGTCACTCTTACCTAGGGCTCGTAGTTTCATTTTGAATACACTTTAACAGACTGGCACCCTTGTGATGGGAGGCTCCTGCTATTTATTTCTTACTTTTTTTCTTTTGGGGGGGGGGGGGGGGTAGGAGGTTGGGGAGACTTATCTGGTATCAGCTCACCTCATTTCTGCTTGGTTGTTCAACTTTTGCTGTCGCTTTTCGCTCCTGAGGGGTGGGGTGTTTGTGTTGGGCTGGACGTGTGATTATTATTTTATTGTTCTTTGACTTCTTGTATTCCACTTGTTTCACACATCTGGCTTGGGGGAGTTGGGAAAGAGTTAGGCAAGGGGTTTGTTAAGATTGTAATCCTTTAGACCAATCATACATTGGTTGTATTGTTTGGCTATTGTCCTTTTTCAGTTAAAAAAAGATTTAACGATAAGCGAAAAATCATTTCACTTTCAGTAAGGGCTCAAGCCATGTAATGGGGAAAAAAAATGTTCCTTGCAGCCAGCTGTGAACATCAACTTGCAGCTGGCTCTAGCTCCACATCTGTGTCCTCTTCCCCCCTTCTTATCCAATTAAGCTTTCAAGGCTTAAACACAAACTCTAACTTGCTTGCAATGTTTTTTTGTTTTTAACGTGGGGCAGCTCGACAGTGACAAATCCAAATTGGCTGCAGTGCAGAACTGACTTTGTGATTAGCATTAGATGAAAAAGCTCCCCGACTCAGCTGAGGAGAAGGCTGGAGCCCTGACATCCTACCAGTTTCTTATCAAGGGCCACATGCAAGCTCAGCTTCACTTGTCTGTTCTTATAATATTAATTGAGCAAGGGATTCCCAGGAGCCCCTCTCCAGCATGTCACTGGCAAAAAACCAGGCAGCTTTCAGACTGTGGAATAAAAGCATGGCATCCCTCCCCCAAGCTAGTAAGAATGAGAGGCTTCGAGACTTACACCACATCAGGGAAATACTTGCAGAAAGAAAACACAAGAGAACAGCAAACAAGACCTGGATGAAGGGTCTACATTGTACCATGTATAACCTGGGTTTTCTTAGAAGACTAAAAGTCATTTTGGTAGTGCTGGGTTTTAATGTGACTGAGGTGGGCACATTCTGATGCTGATGTCACCAGGATGACAGAATGGGATTCCAAGCTGCACTGTTGTGGCAGTTGGGAGGGTAAGCCTGGTTACGCAGGTTGTGCAATGCTGTGTGTCTGTGCCGATCGTGATTTTTAATGCAAATAGCTTTAGTTAGCTAGTACGTATCTGAAAATATGAAAATGACAGTTGTATGACAGAGTGTGAATTAAAGTTGGTGCAGTAGTTAGGTGTCAGAGAGCAAATGTGGTTGGCTGTTAGGAGGCTCTAAAGAGAAAAGGTATGTGTTTAAAAACAAAACAGTTTATATGAGCACTGATATAAAACAGCTTCTGCTAGAAATTATTAAATTAAACTAGCAGAACAGTTTTAATCCAACCTGAGCTACCAGTTTAAAAGCAGATTAGCTCTGGTGATGGAAGAACAGGTCAGCACTAACAGTCTGAGAAGACTGAATTATTAATTCTCGTGGGAGCAGCTTAAACCATGTTGGAGGTAGTTTGACTGAAGACAGTTTACTCAGCTTAATAGGGATTTCTCTGCCACTGCCAGTTAGGAGGCAGTGGCCCACAGAACCTTGTGTTCCAAGCTGCATTGCCTAAGGCAGTGGTTCCCAAAATTTCTTGGGTCATGGCACCCCTAGGATGCACATTTCCTGTCGTCTTCCCCCCTTCCCCCCGCTGCTGCAATGGTATTGAGTCCTACCTTTGCTGGTGGGGATGCCCAAGTCCTGCCAACTGAAGAGGTCCACTGCCCAAGGCCTGAGCTCCAGAGCAAATTGGTGACATGCTTCAGCCACTGACACCGGCATTCCCACACATGCCCACCTTCTCTCCCTCTTCCATCCAGCTTCTGCTCCTCCTTCTCTCCCCCCTTCCATCCAGCCTCTGCCCCCCTTCTCTCCCCCCTTTCCAACCAGCTTCTGCCCCCCTTCTCTCCCCCCTTTCCATCCAGCTTCTGCCCTCCTTCTCTCCCCCTTTTCCATCCAGCCTCTGCCCCCCTTCTCTCCCCCCTTTCCATCCAGCTTCTGCCCTCCTTCTCTCCCCCTTTTCCATCCAGCCTCTGCCCCCCTTCTCTCCCCCCTTTCCATCCAGCTTCTGCCCTCCTTCTCTCCCCCTTTTCCATCCAGCCTCTGCCCCCCTTCTCTCCCCCCTTTCCATCCAGCTTCTGCCCTCCTTCTCTCCCCCCTTTCCATCCAGCTTCTGCCCTCCTTCTCTCCCCCTTTTCCATCCAGCTTCTGCCCTCCTTCTCTCTCCCCTTTCCATCCAGCTTCTGCCCTCCTTCTCTTTCCCCTTCCATCTAGCTTCTGCCCTCCTTCTCTCTCCTCCATCCCCCCTTCTATCCAGCTTCTGCACTCCTTCTCCCCATCTTCAATTTAGCTTCTGCTCACCTTCTTTCCCCCTTCCATCCAGCTTCTACCCATCTTCTCTCCCCCCTTCCATCCAGCATCTGCCTCCTCTTATCCCCCATAACCTACAGCCACAGTGAAGCAAGATTCTTCATTTGCATGGCTGCCAGCAGTGCCCCAGAACAGGAAGTGCCGTCCAAGGGGCAGGACCATCAGCTGAGCGTATGGAGAGTCCAGTCCTGCGGTGGCTGCAGCTTATTTTGCCACTGCTGATGGTCATTTAGAGAAGCAGCAGCAGCTTGAGTGGTGGCTGGAGAGAGGTGGGGAAAATATGCCATGGCACCCCTGCAAGTTTGCTGCAATGCCCTGGGGTGCCATAGCACACAGTTTGGGAACCACTGGCCTAAGGGCTATTATTGACGCTGTAAAGAACACTGCTCAGCCTCAGCAATAGGAGCCGCTGCTGCTGTAAAAAAGTACAGCTCAATGTTAAATAATTAAGACACCCTTTCCAAAGTGAAGCAGTGCTCAGGAAAACCTAAGCCAGGCAACATCATTGTGGGTGATTAGCTTAGGAAACCTAAATCACTGATTTAGGTTTTATTTATTGAGCAGTTAGTGATTACCAAGTGATCCAAACTCATAAAGAGTACCTTCACACTTTAGAATTCATGAGTTAGAGAGTTAGGGTTTCCCCTCCCCCCCTCCTTTTTTAAAGTTGTTTAAAGATGTGATCTTGGGCAAGTCACTTAACCCTCCATTGCCTCAGGTACAAACTTAGATTGTAAGCCCCCCTGGGACAGAACAATATCCAGAGTACCTGAATGTAACTCACCTTGAGCTACTACTGAAAAAGGTGTGAGCAAAATCTAAATAAATAAATAAATATGGAGTAGCACTGAGAAGAGAAGAAGAGGACCGTAGAGGGTGAGCAGTGGACCTGGACTGAGGACAGCTAGCAAACGCAATCAAGCATCCTGCCAGTGAAGACAGGGGTTTTTTTGTTGTTGTTTTTTTCAGAGACTGAGAAAAAGAGCAGAAAAAACAAACAGAAAACACAGCAACACACTTGGGAAGGAAAATGGGATTCACAAATACACAAACACATTATCATTTATTAGAAGCTTCCACTCCGGGCCCTGTTTACTCTTATTTGTCCTGTTTGTCCGTCCTAATTAGATTGTAAGCTCTGTCGAGCAGGGACTGTCTTCTTCATGTTCAAGTGTACAGCGCTGCGTACATCTAGTAGCGCTATAGAAATGATAACCGTGCTAACTGGGTAGATGCCCATAATATTCCTATGGGCGTCTACACGGTTAGCAAGTGCTAAAAACGATAGCACACCTTAGTAAACAAGGCCCTTAGTATGTAATTTAATAAAAGTCAGTTGTTATTTGCACGTACGACAAAGTTTCATTGCTAAAGGTTGTTGCTTTGTCACTTACTCCCGTTTAGAAAGCCGCACAAGTGGCTGCTGGTGCAGTAATGCCAATATAGCCCATTCATTCTGAATGGGCTGTGACGGCATTGCCGCACAGTTTTGTAAACAGGGGAGTTAGTAACTATTTGTTGACCCATCCGCCATCATTCCAAAGCAAGACTGCCAAAAACATTGTTTGGCGTCACCATGACATTTATTAAGGGAAACCGCAATCTTGCCAAGGAATTGGGTGGCGTGGTACACATGCTTAGTGCATGTGGATAATGGAACACCCAGCTGTCCACCCCCCCCCCCCCTCCCAAAATCACAGCTGGCTGGAGGGGGGGTTTCCTTCCAAAATAACAGAGCAGGCTTGGGGGATTCCTGATGAAGCTGAGTCGGCTAATTGTCACAAAATGATTGAGCTGCGCCGGAGGGCTATTTGCTGTATAGGGGTGGACTTTTGGTGGCACGGTGGCTGTCCCTGGCCAGCTGCTACACTGCATATTAAGAAATTCATACCGGTGTTATTCTATTTGAAGTTGTAGTACTGACCTTTAAAACACACCAGGGTGCTACTTATCTTCAGAAACCAGCTAGGTATATACCATCTCATCTTTTCTGATCAGCCTATGTGACAACTTTCTTGATCCCCTCAGTAAAGGTGGCTAAGCTCTCCAGAGCTCATCAGTAAGATTTCTCTCACTATGTTCTCAAGCCATTGCTTGGGATATAACCAGGCATTCAATTTTCAGTATATCCACAATATACATAATGAAAAAGATTTGCATGCAAATCTATCTTTCGATTTAGGGATCCTCTGTATTTATCCCACACATTTTTGTTTTTAATTCTGTCACTCTTTTTGTCCCCACCACCTCAACCTCATTGTAGGTGTCTTAAAAACTACATTGGCTGGATGTGTCCCGAGGACTGGCTTAAGGAATAAATGGAAGGGCTGACTTATATAAAAACTTAGGAGGCCAAGGCGGCCATTTTAATTTTCAGAGCTGCTAAGAGGGTCCAGAGACTGCTCCTGTCCTCGCACTGCCCCACCAGGAAAATGTGTGGTAGGTACCTGAAGGTTACTTCAGAAGTGGATTGACAGGCTTGGTGGGAGGGGGCAGTTTGGTAGCAGCATCAGGGGTGGGGGACTTAACAGCACTAGCCCCTGAAATTGCTCCTGAGAAGGAACAATACCACCACTTTAAAGGGAGAGATGATGATTTTTTTGATCCATCCTTCAGATGACAACTTTCGAAATACAAGGTAATGAGAGAGCCTATTAATTGATTTTGGAGTTAATTATTTTATAGCCTTTTCATTTCCTTCGCCCATCTTTGGAGCTTGTAGCATTATAGGCCTACATTACTGACTGAACATTTTGATTTCCTTGTTGTTTTTGGCTAGATATACTTTTTCCTGGAATTTCCTTGTTTATGACTCATTTGTTTTACCTGGTTATACTTCATTGAAAAATGAATATTTAAGAAAAAAAAAAAAAGATAATGCCATCTCATAAGGCATTACCTTCCCATCAATAACACAGCTTGCAAGGTTAAATGCAAATTGTACTATTCATTTTGCACAGTAATGTATTGTTTGCAAATATTTGCATGCTTTGCATCTCATTACCTAAAGATTGCTCGTTTGGGGGGGGGGGGAGTGTTTTATTTTGTTTAATCATAACACATAATTTTGCCAATTAACACAAGTTATTTGGCTAAAAAAAGGTACTTTATTCCCTTAATGCATGTTAGTAACTTTTCCCTCAAAATCCCATCATTCACCATAAAATACACTATTGACCAGTCAATATTCTAAATGAAATACTAAACAGTCAGTCAAGGAAACAGAGCAGGAACAGCTGACATAACAATAAATGTATTCAACTGCTTGCATTATTTGAACACAATGGTGTCTTAAGGCCAGCACAATCCACTGATTTGCTCTACAATGGAAACATATTGACTCCCTGTTGTAGCAAACACTGACCTCAGCAGTAATGTTTTACTATTAATTTGCTTGGCATTCAATATTTAACCTAGATATTATTGTAGGCTGGCAACAAGAGCCATTGGCAAAAAATGCTGCTGGAGGTTACCTTAGGGGTCACTTTTTTCATTTCTGTATACACAGAAAGAAAGAGAAAGGAAGAATAAAGGGATAATTACTGTTTCTGACTGATGGGTGGAGTTTCCAGGAGGCTCAAAACAACACAAGCAACAGCCGATGGGAGTCAGAGCCAGCAGGGCTGGGTGCCCAGTAATTAACATGCCAGTAATTTCACTTAAAAGTTACTGGGCTGAAAATTTCCACAAACACAGTGACCTAGTTACAAGGTGACTGAAAAATGACAGTAGTCTGCTCCTTTCAGTCTCCTCCAACATACACCCAAGTGAGCACAAAATAGCCATGAAAGGAATAATTATGCCCTCCATGGTTCAAAAAGAAATATCTACTCCCTATGTCTAAAAGGTTATTGGAGCAAACCACTGGATGACTTTGAACATGTTACTCATTTTAACTTTTGTGCACTTGCCAACCTTCATAAGAAAGTTAAGAAGTGCTATATTGGGTCAGACCAATGGCCTGTTGAGTCCAGAATTGCGTCCGACAGTGGTCGGACTGGGTCACCAACATGTATCTGGCAGATTCAAGGAGGTAGTTACTAAGATGCTTTAGGGGAATAATGCAAACGTCCCATTTAATGCACATTAAATGGCAAAACTGTGCATTATTTGCCCTTAACATGTTTTGCAAGTACAATGTGGGCTAAATAATGAGATGTAAAGCATGCAAAGCACTTCATTATTATGCAAATTGAATAATGCAGCTTGCACTTAAATTTGCAAGGTATGTTCTTCATCAAAAATAATTCCAGCTTTGAGTTGGTGTTAATTTTCCTCCTCAGGAGAATCAGGCCACTACTGTGTAGCTGACATTCACAGGGGCCATCTTAAAGGGCCAGTGATTTTCTAATTGCCGCCCCCAACTGACACTTCACCACTCACTTCTCCCAAGAGAGTTTCCATCCACCTTGGAACAGTCTCCCCATACCTATCAAGTCTATAGCATTAGGGGACAGGAGGGATCCTCAAATGGCTGTTTGACCCCCTAGGAGTAATACTGCCAGACTACAGCTAGGGGGGTCGATCAGTGACATTTGATGCTGGAAGCCTACAGCAGTACATCTGTACCCGCTCCTGGAGGCACACCTAGCCAGCTGGGTTTTCAGAATTACCAGAATAAATGGGTGTGACAGATTTACATACGAGTCTCCAGTACATGCAACTCTCTCCCACATATTTATGATGGTAATCCTGAAAAGTTGACTGGCTAGGGCTAGGTATGCTTCCAGAAGAGGGTTGAAAAGCACTGGCCTACAGGACAGGAGCAACTGGGGATTGCTCTTGTACCTACCACAAGACACTAGGGTAGGTCCTGAGGGTGGGTTAGAGAGGTGGAAGCTCTTCAGATGGATCTCTTTGGGAGGGCCTGATGTACCGATTAGAAAACCACAAGCCCCTTTAAAGAATTAGTGGCTCAACTTGGGGCCTGCTATCTGTGCTACCGCAGCCAGGAATGCGTGATGTTTCTGGCTACAGCAACACAAATTGATACTTATCATGAAAGTCAGTAACCTGAAGTACCACAAGTTACTGGGTCTCGCAGTCAATATCACTGTGGTAAAATGGATTCTGTTACTGCAGTTTGGTAACTTCCTACTACTACTACTATTTAGCATTTCTATAGCGCTACAAGGCATACGCAGCGCTCCACAAACATAGAAGAAAGACAGTCCCTGCTCAAAGAGCTTACAATCTAATAATCCTCCCTCGGTTCATCTGAAGCTTGATTAGAGAAGTGGTAAAAACTTAGCTCGTTTTTGGCCTAAAGAGGCATTCTTCAGGAGTCTTTTATTGGATGTATGGGATGCTTAACTAGCCGCTATACACGTGATTTCTAGTACCTTGCCTCCATAGCGGCACTACAGCAATTGAAGCAGGTCACTGAGGCAGCTCTGCCCTGCTTGAATCGCTGCGGTGCCGCTACAGAGGCAAGGTACTAGAAATCACGTGCATCTTATAGTGGCTAGCTAAACATCCCATACAGAAAATGAAACAATGAGGCAGACCTTGTATTTATTAGTATTTATTTGTTACATTTGTATCCCACATTTTCCCACCTATTTGCAGGCTCAATGTGGCTTGCATAGTACCGTGAAGGTGTTCGCCAAGTCCGGTAGAGGAACAAATACAAGGTGATGTTGTGGTCACTAAGGTAGATATGTTTCAGGTACAATTAGGGTCGAGGGAAGGTTATAAAGTGTCCAGTACGATCTTTGGTGCTGCTGTGTTGCAGAGTTTGGGCCTTTATGTTGGGTCGGTGAGGTGAATCTTATAGTGACTAGCTAAACATCCCATACGGAAAATGAAACAATGAGGCAGACCTTGTAAAAAAGCAGTGTCTTTATTAGTAGATTAAAAGCTCCCAAGTATTCAACATAAAATGCCCGACATGGCCATGTTTCACAAGTATAAAAATGGGTGTGTCAGGGGCAATAGGTCACCAGCTGATATACAACTTCAAATAAACCAGGCTGGTGTGGCTGTAAAAAGCATAGAAAGCTGTGGTCGCAGTTTTTTTGAGAGACTGTTCCCAGAATCTAGCTTTCTATGCTTTTACAGCCACACCAGCCTGGTTTATTTTGAAGTTGTATATCAGCTGGTGACCTATTGCACCTGACGCAGCCAGTTTTATACTGGCGAAACATGGCCATGTCAGGCATTTTATGTTGAATACCTGGGAGCTTTTAATCTACTAATAAAGACACTGCTTTTTTACAAGGTCTGCCTCATTGTTTCATTTTCCATATTGGATTTGGCGGACCAACTGCCTTGTTGTTTTCTAGTTAAGCATCCCATACATCCAATAAAAGACTCCTGAAGGCCTCTTTAGGCCGAAACAAGACATGTCGAGTCTCGGATGTTGAAATAAAGCTACAATATTTGGACACCATCTGCTGTACAATTATTTTGTCTCCCTCACTGTGGTTGCCTTGTTTGTGTGACTGTATGGGTTGCTGTTCTTCTGGGGGGGGGGGGGGGGGTTGCCAAAAACTTAGCTCGAAACACATTTAACATGTAACCTTTCCACTAAATAAACTTTAAGCCTCATTTCTTCCACACCTTAGGTTTTCTATAACTTTATCCATTATTCTTTATGCAAAAGAATCCCAGGCCTCCTGCTGAGTGTACCTGAGTGTAACTGGGTCCAACCAGCAGATTGGATGGATTAAGTTTGCATGGACTAAGTTTACAAATATATGCATGTAACTTCAAAAAGTTCATATGGCAAGCTAATCTTATCTCTATTTTCCCCACACCATGTTCTGTCTACTTTTCTCATGTATTTTTTCCATTTCCTGCTTCTCAGATACATTATCTTGTTTAGGTTCTGTCAGACCCACCTTTGTAAGAAACATAAGTTATGCCATGCTAAGTCAAACCAAGGTCCATCCAGCCCAGCATCCGACGTGACACATAAAAGTAAATTAAAACTTTCCTGGGACAAGTAACGACTCTTCCAAGCCAACCTTTAACTAATTTGTTTATGGACTTCTCAAGTTTACTTTATTTCTTATTAGTCGCAAGCATTCCCATACTGAGTTCAGTGCAGCTTACATCAAGAGATCAAGTACATGGTTCCATTTTAGGCATGAGACATTTCAAGAGAAAAAGACATTTTAGGTTGGGAGTATTTCAAGAGGAAAAAATGACTGAGTGCTGTACTCATTGTTCCTCATTCCCTAACACGTTTTTTTGAATAGATAAGTCTTCAGCTGTTTACAGTAGATTCCGTACTCTACATAAGTATTGCCATACTGGGAAAGACCAAAGGTCCATCAAGCCCAGCATTCTGTTTTCAACAGTGGCTAATCCAGGTCATAGGAGCCGACTCTGTGGGTGCTTGAGCACCCCCAATATTGAGAAAATTCCTTGTATTTGTACAGGGAGGGGTTAGTTCCATTGGGCTTAGCACCCCCAATAATTTTGAAAAGTTGGCTCCTATGATCCAGGTCACAAATACCTGGCAAGATCCCAAAAAAGTACAAAACATTTTATACTACTTATCCCAGAAATAGTGGATTTTCCCCAAGTCCATTTAATAACGGTCTATGGACGTTTCCTTTAGGAAACCACCAAACCTTTTTTTAAACTCCGCTAAGCTAACCGCCTTTACCACATTCTCTGGCAACAAATTCCAGAGTTTAATTACACGTTGAGTGAAGAAAAATTTTCTCCAATTTGTTTTAAATTTACTACATTGTAGCTTCATCGCATGCCCCCTAGTCCTAGTATTTTTTGGAAAGCATAAACAGACACTTCACATCTACCCGTTCAACTCCACTCATTATTTTATAGACCTCTATCATATCTCTCCTCATGATTCTTATATTCCGCTAAGTTCAAAAGAGATTCTAAGCAGATTACAAACAATAAGTCCCTTTTCAGGACAATTTACAATTGCATATCTAATACATCGATTTTTCTCATCAATTGCACATCTAAAACATTAATTACAGTTGTATATCTATTACACAAACTAAAAAGCACCTCCCTCAAATACATTGAAACTAAAAAAAAAAAAAACCTCTCTCATCAAACAAAAGATTTTAATGCTTTTCTCCTAATTTCTAAAAGCAGTGCGTTCCAATGCCTAACATAACAGGTCAGTTCACAATAAAATCAATTAAACGAAAGAAAACGATGCATGAAGCAAGAGTTAAATATTTGAGTCCCGAATATAACAAATTTCAGGATGCGCATTCAAATCATACCTCCGTCTTGACTCTAGTACGATCTTAAGCACATCCCTAGCTCCCGGTGCACCAGTTTACACCAGGGTATACTTAACTCATCCCTCTCCTACTTCCTTTCTTAGGAAAGCGTCCCAAGCGCTACAATCACCATCCCCCCCCCCCCCCCCCCGGGTAACTACCTTGGACACCCATGCGGGTCAGATCCAACACACCTGACTGTGACTAAAAAAAAAAACAAAAAAACACCTTCGCAGCTCACAGGGGTCTCTACGCATGCGCACAGCTATCAAGCGAGGAGGTAAGGGGGAGAGAGCCACCTGCTGCAGTGGAACTAACGAAATATCAAAGAAAAACTTATCAGGTTACCAAGAATGAGAACCCCACTTCCGCGATCTTATCTTCCAGGTTTTGGATCCCCCTTCCAGCACTCACCTGCGGGCATCCAGGCGCAGAGCAGCAGCCAGAGTGCGGCCATGGCGGATCCCGTTCCTGTGTCCCACTGGCGCAACAGCCGCCGCCCTCTACCAGGTCAAGCCGGTCAGGGCTGGGACGGAGGTGCAAAGGCGGCGAGGACTTCTAGGATCCCCAAAGGACAGAGAGAGAAGAGCCTGCCCAGATCCGATCCCTCGCTCTTCTTTCTTCTCCTGCCCTCCCCTCCGATCTCAGGATCGGGGAAACTTTTTCCTGAACGTGCGGTACAGGTACCGCCTGGTTTCGCCCTCCCCCTACCAGCTCCGAGCTGAGTTAACGAGCCAGCCGGATCATCTCCCACCGCTTCCTCCTTTGGCAGGTAACTACTTCCTGCTCTTCTCCTGAGCTTCACCACTTTGCTTGCTTGATGCTTCCCTTCTTTCAGCTTTCTTCTTCAACTCTTGGGTTTTTTGTTGGCAAACATCCATCCAGCCATCGATTCTCCTCCCCCTCACTTTTGTTTGCTGGTTTTAGACTAGGATTAACTCCCAACAGGTTGATCCTGGTTTTGCCCCATTGCATGCATGGATTTGTAGTTCTGATTTTCTTAAGGAAACTAGTGGATCTGTTTTTTAACATAGTTCTGAACCAGGACTCTTTGGCTTAACCTGGGTAAGGTGACAGTGCTACTTAAAACGACCATTTTTCTCTATACTTATTGCCAAGCAAATTAAATTTCTGCATCTCAACAAATGAGTTGTAGGTAAGTTCTTTTCGTTTTATTGGCCTGACAAAATATTTCTAATTAGTTAGTCTGATTGGAAGATCTCACCAAAACGGGGGGGGGGGGGGGGGGGGGGGGTTGTTAACCTTTTTTGTTTATACATATTAGTACAGTCTATCATAGTAATTGCCTTACCTTAACTGTAATCATACACCTAGACATCACCAATTAAGCGCCCTTTCCATATTTATTTGTGGTCCAGCAGTTTCGTCTTTGGGCTTCGAGCTCACTGAAAACCAGCTTTCACTATAACTGTAATACCATGAGCCCTCATCCCAGCTGCTTTTAACACCCCCCCCCCCCCCCCCCCCCCCTCACAGACAGTTTGTTGGCTCAGGGCATCAGATTTCTGCTGAAAAATACATGCTGAGTCTGGTCATCGGTGTAGCTATTGTGTGATAAATCAAGACTCTCTAGTTCCACAGCATTGTCAGCCCTCTGACTTTTTTTTATTTTTAATAATCACTATTTTCTCTTTTTCCCTTTTCTGTGGTGCATATACTGTTGCCTGACTCAGCCTAAGGAGGAGTAGCCTAATGGTTAGTGCAGTGGCTTGAGAACTTGCGTTCAATTCCCACTGCAGCTCCTTGTGACTCTGAGCAAGTCACTTAACTTTCCTTTTCCCCGGGTACAGAATAAGTACCTGTATATAATATGTAAACCGCTTTGATTGTAACCACAGAAAGGTGGTATATCAAATCTGACCCCCCCCCCCCCCTGTCTCCTCATTATTAATAATTTCTTGGGGCAGTTTCTCCAAACGGGTTAGTCTTGCACACACCACAACAGGAATGAACCTCACTCCTAAGCCAGGGTATGTGGAGTATGACCTCAAGTCTCTCAAATTTTCTGCTAATGCTTGCCATAGTACTTGCATTATGCCAAAGACAGCTTCTTTCTGCAGTTCATAAGATATAACATGTATAGGCAACTTATCCAGGTGTGTTTGGAAGTTCTTTTTGATCAAGTCTGTGGCACCCAAAACGATGGGAAATATTTCTTGCATTGTAAGGCTAGCAGTGTAGAAGTCATGGCAGTGAGTTGAGAATTTGGAGTGCCAAATTTGATTCTCCTCTCTACAATTAACTGTATGACCATGAATATGTCACTGCACTCAGCTCAAATTTATTTGAGATAGGGTTACCATACGTCCTGTTTTGGGGGACATATCCTCCTTTTGGACTTCTTCAGATATGTCCTCCAGGTCTTTTAATTTTTAGGAAAATATCATCTTTTTCTTTGATGTGCCTATGATCAACACACCTACCTACATAATGAGAGAAACCATCTCTGGCCTATTAGTCAGTCTGGACATATGGGGGTGTTAGAGAGAGAGAGAAAGGCATTGCTGATCTCTCTGTTTCCCTAAAGGTTGAATATGTGAAAGGAGGAATTTTGTTCATGCAGCACAACTTTAAGCATATGTCATGCAAAGATTTTCACACGTTATCTCAGAAGCCAGCCAAAGTTGTTGAGGGATATTTGCTCTTCTGATAAGTACACTTGTGGGCTCATTTTTGAAAGAGAAGGACGCCCATCTTTCGACATAAATCGGAAGATGGACGTCCTTCTCACAGGGTCGTCCAAATCGGTATAATCAAAAGCCTATTTTGGACGTCCCTGACTGCTTTCCATCGAAGGGATGGCCAAAGTTCAAGGGGGCGAGGAGGAGGCGCAACAAAGGTGGGACTTGGGCGTACCTAACACTAGGACATCCTCGACCCATAATCGAAAGAAACAAGGATGTCCCTGACGAACACTTGGACGACTTTACGTGGTCGTGTTTTTCTTACGACCAAGGCACAAAATGTTGCCCGAACTGACCAGGTGACCACTGGAGAGAATCGGGGATGACCACCCCTTACTCCCCCAGTGGTCACTAACCCCCTCCCACCCTCAAAAAACATCTTTAAAAATACTGATTGCCAGCCTCAGATGTCATACTCAGGTCCATCACAGCAGTATGCAGGTCCCTGGAGCAGCTTTAGTGGGTGCAGTGCATTTCAGGCAGGCGGACCCAGGCCCATCCCCCCCCCCCCTACCTGTTACGTTTGTGGATGAAACAGCGAGACCTCCAAAACCCACCACAAACCCACTGTACCCACATCTAGGTGCCCCCTTCACCTGTAAGGGCTATGGTAGTGATGTACAGTTGTAGATAGTGGGTTTGGGGGGCTCAGCACACACGGTAAGGGAGCTATGTACCTGGGAGCAATTTATAACGTCCACTGCAGTGCTCCATAGGGTGCCCAGTTGGTGTCCTGGCATGTCAGGGGGACCAGTGCACTAGAAATGCTGGCTCCTCCCACGACCAAATGGCTTGCATTTGATCGTTTCTGACATGGACGTCCTTGGTTTCGATTATCGCCGAAAATCAGAAACGACCAAGTCTAGGGACGACCATCTCTAAGGACGACCAAATTTCAGGATTTGGCCGTCCATGACCGTATTATCGAAACGAAAGATGGACGTCCATCTTGTTTTGAAAATACGGGTTTCCCCACCCCTACATCGGGACGTTTTGCGAGGACGTCCAAAACGAACCAAGGACGTCCCTTTCGATTATGCCCCTCTTGGGCTCAGACTCAGTCAGCTGAAACCCAGAAGCTTTTCAATAGTAGATTGACTTACAGTTGTACTATAAGCCAGTCACTGTTTGATGTGTGTTCTTTAACTGAAAGCCATTTACACATTTGCTATGATTATTTTTTTACTAAAGGTAGCAATCTTTATATTTTTTGTCTTTTTTTTGTCTCTTCAAATATGATAACCCTACTTTGAGAGGACAATAGATGTTTATCAAATAGATTGCGTTGATTGAAAGTTGTCTTCCTCAGAGCAGGTACAAGTAGGCACAAGCTTTCACCTCACATTTTTTAGCTAGTTAAAAAAGGCATTCAGAGGGACAAAGTGAGGCCCAGATGATCAAAAGCCCTGCGCTGTTCCAAACAGCGCCCTAAAAATAGCGCCGGGACAGCGTAGGGCTTTTCTGCATCGATGATCAAAGATAATGCATGCAAATCTAAGCAGCGCTATTATCTTTGATTATCATGTTGAAGTGCGGGAGAATTGCGCCCGAGCATGCGCTCAGCACAATCCTCCCGCACTTCTTTGACAGGTCTGGGCTGTCAAAAGCCCAAAACTGTCAAAGTGGCCTGCCGATCCCCCAACAAAGAGGCCGCCGCCGCCGGCCAAACCGACTCCCACCCTCCCACCCAGCGATGGGGGGGGCTGGAGGTCCGGTGGACCTCCGGTCCCCCCGACGCCCCCCCCCCCCCATGTTCACGGAGGGCTGGAGATCCAGTGGTTCTCCAGCCCCCCCCCCCCACGAACCCCCAGAGGACTTGGTTGCCGGCTTTAGAGAAACGCTGCCCTACCCTCCCATCTGCGACGGGGGGGGGGGGGGGGGGCTGGAGGATCGGTGGGTCTCCAGCCCCCCAAACCCCCAGAAATCGTTGTGATCCATCGATGGGGGGGGGGCCTAGAGGACCTCCAGCCCACCCCAACTCCTCCCCCCCCCCCGGCGTTCTCCACAAATCCCTGGTGGTCCGTGGTGACACGTAACCCCACCCTCCTCCCTCCCTCCTGGCCCCCCTACCTTTGTTGGAGGAGGGACGCAGCCTGCATGCCTCCCTCCTCTTCCTTTCGACGCCGCTTCAAAATGGCGGCGCCCAGCCCCGGCCATTGCATCCTGGGATGTGCTGGGCGGGGCTACATACCATATAAGGGAGCGATTCCCTTACATGGTATGTAGCCTCGCCCAGCGCATCCCAGGATGCAATGGGCGGGGCTAGGCGTCGCCATTTTGAAGCGGCGTCGAAAGGAAGAGGAGGGAGGCATGCAGGCTGCGTCCCTCCAACAAAAGATAGGGGGGCCGGGAGGGAGGGAGGAGGGTGGGGTTACGTGTCACCACGGACCACCAGGGATTTGTTGAGAACGCGGGGGGGGAGGAGTTGGGGTGGACCTCCAGCCCCACCCCCCTCTGTAGATTACAGCCCTTGGCTGGAGGCGGCCACAGGGATTTCTTGGGGTTTGGGGGGCTGGAGGCCCACCGAACCTCCAGGCCCCCCCCCCCCTGGCGCTGGTGGGAGGGTGGGACAACGCTTGGCTGGAGGCGACCACGAAGATTTCGGGGGGGGTTCGGGGGAGGGTCGGATCGTCGGGGGGGGGGAACCAGAGGTCCACCGGACCTCCAGTCCCGTGTGCTATTGCCTTGGGGGGGAACGGGGGCCTGCCAGCATGCAACTGCATGCTGAACAGGGCTCACCATTCCTCCCCAATGATCCGCAAAATGATTTTGCTGCAGCCAGCGACCCAATCTTTGTCGCGCTGGTCGCTGATCATTGGGGATGAATGGTTAAGCGCCAATTAGCATGCATTTGCAAGCTAATTGCGCTAGAAGCCCTGTTTAGCATGCATTTGCATGCTACTTGCTCTGAGAGCCCTCGAGTGCGCTGTTTCAGGCGCTCGAGGGCTCTGATCATGGGTCGGCTGCAAACTCTGGCGCTAGTATGGCGTTAACAGCCTCTAGCGCCAGAGTTTGCTTTTGATCATGAGGGCCTGAGTGTTTAGGTCAGGAGAGCAAACAGTATGTATACATTACCATGCCAAATGTCTATGCACATGAACATTAGTGTGTTAAGCACTTGTATCATGCAGGCAATTTTCAGAGGGAAACACATAAGTTGAAAACGTTTCCTTTACCTCATCACTTAAGCTTCTTAGTGCTGATGCCATGTGGTGCAAAAGTTGAATCAAGGCTCCAGTGTCCCCAGGGACAGATCACAAGGCCAACTAGCACATAGGGCCTCTCCCCTTTCCTAGCTGCAACCTCCAAGTACATAGTTTTACTATCCATCACACAAGGAATGCCAGTATTATTATTATCATTACTTTCCACGTTTATATCCCGCTTTAATCAAAGTGGTTTACAATCAAACGTACATAATTTAAACCAACACATGCAAGACCACATCACTCTGCACTTCCAACCTTCATCTATACATACTGCAAGTCAAAGGAAAATTTTTGAGTCCAGTCTGAAATTATCTCTCCAGACAAGCTTTCACAAAGCAGTGAGTTTTCAAATATTCTTTAAACTGTTGAACATTCCCATAGGGTCTCAAATGCCCTGGAAGCTTATCCACATAGACAGTCTTCCAATTGAAAATGCATGTGTACAAGTCTCAGCTAGGCATGCGATATGTTGAAACTAGTAAAAAAAGGCCCGTTTCTGACACAAATGAAACGGGCGCTAGCAAGGTTTTCCTCGGAGTGTGTATGTTTGGGAGAGTGTATGTGAGAGTGGCTGTTTGAGAGTCAGAGTGAAAGTGTGAGTGTGTGTGTGTGAGAGAGAGAGTGAGTCTGGGTGTGAGTGTGTTTGTGAGAGAGTGTGTGTGTGTGAGAATGAGAGTGTGTGCAAGTGTGTATGTGAGACACAGTGTGAGAGAGAGTGTGTGTGTGTGGGCGAGAGAGAGAGTGTGTGTGAGACACAGATTCTCTGTGAGAGTGAGTGTATGAGACCAAGCAAGTGTGTGAGTGACTGTGTGGCACATAGAGAGTGAATGTGATACAGTGTGAGACAGAGTGTGTGAGAGTGAGAGTCAGAAAGACGTATATGAGAGAGAGAGTGTGAGCCCTGCCCTCCCAATCCATGCCCATCTGTCCCCTGCCCCCTCCATTCATCCTTTTCCAGCAATTCCCCTCTCTCCCTGAGCCCTGCCCTCCCAATCCATGCCCATCCATGCTCCTCTGTCACCTGCCCCTCCATTCATCCCTATCCAGCAATTCCCCTCTCTCCCTGAGCCCTGCCCTGCAATCCATATCCATCCATGCCCATCTGTCCCCTCCATTCATCCCTATCCAGCAATTCCCCTCTCCCTGAGCCCTGCCCTCCCAATCCATGCCCATCCATGCTCCTCTGTCACCTGCCCCTCCATTCATCCCTATCCAGCAATTCCCCTCTCTCCCTGAGCCCTGCCCTGCAATCCATATCCATCCATGCCCATCTGTCCCCTCCATTCATCCCTATCCAGCAATTCCCCTCTCTCCCTGAGCCCTGCCCTCCCAATCCATGCCCATCCATGCTCCTCTGTCCCCTGCCCCCTCCATTCATCCCTTTACAGCAATTCCCCTCTCTCCCTGAGCCCTGCCCTCCCAATCCATGCCCATCCATGCTCCTCTGTCACCTGCCCCCTCCATTCATCCCTATCCAGCAATTCCCCTCTCTCCCTGAGCCCTGCCCTGCAATCCATATCCATCCATGCCCATCTGTCCCCTCCATTCATCCCTATCCAGCAATTCCCCTCTCCCTGAGCCCTGCCCTCCCAACCCATGCCCATCCATGCTCCTCTGTCCCCTGCCGCCTCCATTCAACCTTTTCCAGCAAGTCCCCTCTCTCCCTTCCATGACCCCCCTCGCATCCATGCTCCTCTCTCTCCCATGTCCCAGCCTGGCCCGCCCTCTTCTCCCCCCCCCCCCCCTTCGCATCCATGCTGTCGTTTCTCCCCTGCCCTCCCGCTCCCATTGTTCAACTTTACTGGCCACCCTCTTCTCTCCCCCCAACTTCTTTTTTTTTTTCTTCTTTTTAAATTTACCTCCGTGGCGGGTTCCGGCAGCGAAGCGTCAGGGAAGGAGGCGGCGCTCCCGACGTCTAGCCTTCCCTTCGCTGTGTTCCGCCTTCTTCTGACGTCATCCTTGACGTCAGAAGAAGGCGGAACACAGCGAAGGGAAGGCTAGAGACGTCGGGAGCGCCGCCTCCTTCCCTGACGCTGTGCTGCCGGAATTGTTTTTTTTTTTTTTCCGCCCTCGACGTCATGACGTTTGACGCGAGGGCGGGGCAGAGACGACTGGCTGGCTTGAAGGCTTCACACCACGAATCCACGAACCCTTCAGCCTGGGAGTGACGTCAGATGGCTTCAGAACGTTGTCCTCAGAACGTTGAGGGTGCGTTTTATTATATTAGATTACTGGATGGCACAATTGTTTTGCGGACTGACAGTGATTGGGGCCCCTGGGCAGTAAAGGTCATTGGGGGGGCCCCCTCCTGGCCACTGCCTGCCACCCCACTACCGCCACCCTCCCTGGTCCTACTTTGAAGGGCCTGGTGGTCTAGTGGCTTCTTCAGGGGCAGGAAAGAACTCCACTCTTTCCTGCCTGCTATTGCTACTGTGCCCAGCTGTGTTTTTCAAAATGGCTGCTGAGACTTACTGCAGTAGTCTTGTGGGTCTCGGTGCACAGTTTTAAAACACAATGGTGTTAATGCCACCATGCAGAGTAGCATTCCTTCCTTCCCCTGCAAAGGCCACCAGATCCTTCAAGGTAGGACTGGGGAGGGCTGCAGTGTGCTGTGGTGGACAACCAGACAGAGTCTCTGAGCCCTTAGGCACTGCCCAAATGGTCACTTCACCACTGGTTTTGCCATTTCAGATCACCTTGGCTGATACGTATTTGGATTTTGCTCATACCTTTTTCAGTAGTAGCTCAAGGTGAGTTACATTCAGGTACACTGGGTATTTCCCTGTCCCTGGAGGGCTCACAATTTAAGTTTGTACCTGAGGCAATGGAGGGTTAAGTGACTTGCCCAAGATCACAAGGAGCAGCACTGGAATTTGAACTGGCCACCTTTGGAGGTCAAGACAGGTGCTCTAGCCACTAGGCCTCTCCTCCACTACATGTTCAGAATTTTAAAGAAATACACTGCTCCATCAGCATAAATTCACTGATGAATCAGAGACAAAACCTTAAAGCTAACTGGTAACCAATGAAGCTCTTTCAGAACTGGAACAATATGAGCAGACCTTGGTACTTCCACAGTCAGACAGCACTGCTGCATTGTGGATAACCTGCAGAGCCTGTAATCTTGCAGCTGACATTCCCAAATATAGTGAATTACAATAATCTATCCTTGTCAATACCAGGCTCTGCATAATTGTCCAAAGTCTGAGACAGGCACTATCCCCTTCAAGTTACTCAAAAGACGAAGCTGAAAAAAGCATGTTGAAATCAGTACAACTCCAAGAATTAGAAGACAAGATTTAACTGTAAAAACCTCCCTCTGATATTTTAATACATGCCACTTAAAGGCTCACAATCCATTAACAATAACAGTATTGACAACAACTAACAAAATGTCAATGACAAATGACGTAAACAGAAGTAGGTTGCATAGAGTATGACATTTAGTCTACATAGATATTGGTAGATGGAAGAAAAGAAAATATTTTGCTTGGTCAAGTTATTGCAAGTGTTATAGGGTACTGACACAAGCATTAATAAATGGTAAATGTCAGGGTTTCAGCAGAGTGTAAATTTATCACGTTCATGAAAAACACAAGCACTGAACTGTGCAGGTAGGCTATGCAAAGCCCACCTTGATAATGAGAAAGGACCCCCAGGCCTTGGCCCATGCGGGGAACCGTCCCCTATTTCCCCCTCCCAACTGATTTATTAGCACGAACAGGTCTTTTATCTCTAGTGAGTGGATAGTCTCCTTTTTCATAATGTAGACTCTTGGCCTCAACAGTTTGTGCCTTTATGATGCCACCGACCTCTGTCATTTTTGCAAATACAAACTAAACAGCTGCCCCACTGGAAGCTTTCAGAATATAGTTGTATTTGAGGTTTGCTTACATGAATAATAGTGAAGGTGCTTTTACTTTATGGTTTTACTCAGGGTGAAATTCTTAATAACCCAGCCTACAAGAACAGTGACTTTGTAGCATGGTTGAGTGTACCCATAATTCAAAGTGGGAAATGATTACAGTGATTACAGACCTTACTAGCTCACTTATAATTTACTCAACCTATTTAAGGGATCCTTATAAGAAATAGCATGTCTACCGATTCAGTTGTTGCTCAGGGCCTTAGGATGGTTTTTGGAGTTTTTTTCTGTACTACTAGAGAAATGTGCTTCAGACGTTTTTGCTTCCACCTCTTTTAGAATCCAGTTTTCCAACAACAGAGCAAGCAACGAACCTTTGTAAATTAATTCAATTGGCAGCTAAAACACATACAATCTTTTAGGATTTCACTTCTATTGCTTCTGTTTTTCATTTCATTCTCAAAAGAGCATTAGCGTTCAAAATTCTGAAAAGCATCCATCTCCTGAGTCATTCCCATTATTATATGAAGCTAAATAAATTGAAGAACTGTCATATTGGCCCTCATCAGAATGCTGTGCAGTCATCACACTGACACACGGAAGATTTAAAGGTGCAGAACACTGCAGACTTTTGAACATCATTTTGAAAACAAGAGGCACGACCATAATAAAAGATGTTCATTGCCTCTCCAATGGGACCAAGCAGGTCACAGTGAAGGTGCTTTCAAAGCCGGGCAGGGGTGTTGAAAGTAGGGTGACCCCTACTGACCTAAGAGGTGGTACACAGGATAATTCTTCAAGGACACTTACTACTGGTCCTAAAGGCCAGCAGTGGCATATGTGTTGTCCAGGACATAGGAGAATGGGGTATACATTTAAATATTTTAAAAAGCACATCTTTTCCCCTTCAAAAAATTAAAAATTATCAGCATGTAAGAAATTAGGTACATTGAAACATGCAAGAAAAAAAAAAACTGAGAGAAACTAATAGAAAAAAATAAGAAACAGGTAAATCTGATGCTTAGAAGAATCTAACCTGTATTGGTAATAATAATACTGATCACTTCTATGGACTGCTAGATGTATACAGCACTATACAGTGGTGATAAGTATTCAGGTACAATATGTCCCTGCCTTGAAGAGCTTATAGTCTGTGTGGGTACCTGATGCACTGGGAGATAAAGTGATACCCAGTATCACAAGGAGTGTCAGTAGGTGAGGTTTTCTGGGATTGAAACCTGCAGCTCTCTCTACCAGATGCTGTAGACTTGAGCTGAGCTGCAAAAGCCATTTCATGGAACTCAGGTTCAAGGAAACATTAACTCCAGTGGTAGAAAAAAAAATGCCTGCTTGTCCCCTGCAGGAACCCATTGTACCAGCAGGATGTGTGTCTATATATAAGGAGAGTCAGGCAGATACACCCATGTTGCAGCTGGAGGAGCTCCTCAAGCCCCACCAGCCAAAGATGTCTGTGAATATGCCCTGAATTCTCTCCAGTTCTCAGTTGGTGGCAGCTGTAGTGAGCGCCCCCCCCCCCCCCCCCCCCCCCCCCCCCCCCCATGCTGGCATGTGGAGCATTCGTAATTTTCATGTAGGTGTGAAAATTGAGCATGCACCGGCACTGGGTGGGGGGAGGCTCACCAAAGCAGCCATTAACTGAAGTCTGCTGAAGAGAGTTCAAGGTGCCTTTGCAAGTGTCTAACTGATGGGGCTTGGGGCTCCCTGCCAGCTTAAATATTTAATATTTGAGTTGGGGTTGGGACTCAGAAAGGGGGAGAGAAGGAAGGCATTGTGCCCACCCATTGTGGCGGTACACTTACCCAAAATTTAGGCTCCACCACATTGGTACAACAGTTCTTAGTGGGCCAACCCAGTGTTTAGTGGTACCCAGCTCCTCTTTACTGCCCAATATAGAGTTCTGCTCTTCTGTGCTTGCACCTAGTTCCTGCATCACATCTGGTTGCTGCACCATGCATGCACTGCTCCACTCTGTCTTGGGCCTAGCCGCTCTATCTAAGCTCCTGCCCAGGGGAGGTCCATGACACAAAGGTAAATGCAGGATTTGAACTCTGGCTTCCTTGGTTTTCAGCTTATTGCTGTAACCACTAGGCCATATGCATACTTGAAAGATGAGCTGGTCCAGGCTTCTCCCATGTAAATTACTGCTTTTCTTCGATGTGGTTCATGATGACATCAAAGCCGTTTACACAATAGTTCTACAGAGTGCAAACCCTGATGACTGTGTGCCAGAAACCTGCCCTGCTGCTCATAGGAAGCCTCCTGACCTGTCACAATAGGAAATAGCTTTGTTGTTGTTTTGCATGAGCTGAAAATGTCTGTTTGTACTGTAGTGTACAGCTAAAATCCTGTCCAGATCTTCAGTAGAACCTTTATTGCCAGGACAACCAGATTGAGTGAGCCCATGATTTCAGGGGGAGCAAGCAAAAGGTAGGTGGCTGTTAGGTGCTTTCTTGGAAGTGTCTCAGCAGTCAAGAGTTATGAAGTGCTGTGCTTGCAATCAAAGGAGTTTGCTGCCTGTATGTGTAATCTTTAACATAGGCAACCGTGACACCCTAACACATCCCTTTTCCCACTCTGAACCCAAATTAATAAATAACACATACACTGTGTGAATTAAAAGGGAACAACTTGGCCGCAACTTTATTAGAAAAACATGACTGTATTCAACACAAAAACTGGATACCCCAGCCAAACTGTAAGCTCTTAAAAGCCACATATAATGCACCCAGTCCACCGCCATAAGCAAGACTGACCAATGCGCTAGATACTGTATCCAGGATGCTCCTGTGATACAGAAAGGTGCATTCAACCCAGGTACAGTGAACCCAGCCATAGCTTGATGAATTAGCGCTACTGTAATCACCCAGGCTCAGGTATTCCTGTCCTCCAAGCTGTGACATACATGAAAAAGAAAATTCCAAATGAAGCAATGGGAGGGCAGGAGGGGAGGCTGCTCTCCTTTGTGTTATCGGCAGTGGCGTAGCTAGGGGGGCTACGGGAGCCTGGGCCCCCAGTTTGGCTGGTGGGGGGGTCCTCAACCCTCACCAGCTAAATCATTTGTCTCGTGCGTCTCACATTGCCTGGCGCCCTGCCCTGTTTTCAGTTGCTGTGCACGCTCGTTTTAATGCAGAAGTTGTTTGACAGGTCCGGGCTGGCCAAAAAAAAAAGCTTAGACTTGTCAAACAGGAGGTTCCCCCCCCCCCCCCCCCCCCCGCACGCAAGGGGCTGGAGGTCCACCCTTAGCTTCTTCGTAAACAGGACCCTAAATTACACATCTCAGAATCCCATCCAAATCTGGGCAACTTTTAGAAAATCCAGGGGAAAGTGCCTTGTAAAGTGCCTTCACCCCCTTGTACATTTTTTAACATTCTGCTGTCTAAAGCATTCTGAACTGTTAATTTTTTTAAAGTGGGGGTTTGACTGATCTACACAACAGTGGTGTTCCTAGGTAGGCTGCCACCCAGGGTGGATCAACGCTGTGCCTCCCCTACGTGAATCACATCCCCTCCAAGCTTATCGCTCTTTACCTCCTGGGGGTGCAGAGAGCACAGGGCCGTGCCTAGGGTCTCTGGCGCCCCCCTGCAGACTATCAGTTGGCGGCGGCGGCGCCCCCCCCCCCCCCCCCCCCCCCCCCCCCATGAAAATGATCGCTCACCACTTGCCACACTGACAGGAATTGTCAGCAATATTCTTAGAAAGAAATTGCTATACATTGCAAAATAAGATAGCAGATGTAAATTCTCAAAGTGGACATATTCCAAACACTAAAATGAAAATAAAATGATTTTTTTTTCTACCTTTGTTGTCTGGTGACTGTTTTTCTGATCATGCTGGCCCAGTATCCGATTCTGCTGCTATCTGTCCTCTTAACTGCGTTTCCAGGGCTTCCTTTCCATTTATTTCTTTCCTCCTTTCTTCTTCATTTCTGGTCCTCAGCTTCTGCCTATTTTCTTCATCCATGTGCAGTTTTTCTCCTCTCTTCCTTTTCCCTCATTTCATCTCCTTCATCTCTCTTCCCTCCCCTCTATGTCCAGCAATTTCTCCTCTCTCTCCCTGAGCCCTGCCCTCCCAATCCATGCCCATCCATGCTCCTCTGTCCCCTGCCCCCTCCATTCATCCCTTTCCAGCAATTCCCCTCTCTCCCTGAGCCCTGCCCTCCCAATCCATGCCCATCCATGCTCCTCTGTCACCTGCCCCCTCCATTCATCCCTCTCCAGCAATTCCTCTCTCTCCCTGAGCCCTGCCCTGCAATCCATATCCATCCATGCCCATCTGTCCCCTCCATTCATCCCTATCCAGCAATTCCCCTCTCTCCCTGAGCCCTGCCCTCCCAATCCATGCCCATCCATGCTCCTCTGTCCCCTGCCCCCTCCATTCATCCTTTTCCAGCAATTCCCCTCTCTCCCTGAGCCCTGCCCTCCCAGTCCATGCCCATCCATGCTCCTCTGTCCCCTGCCCCCTCCATTCATCCCTTTCCAGCAATTCCCCTCTCTCCCTGAGCCCTGCCCTCCCAATCCATGCCCATCCATGCTCCTCTGTCCCCTGCCCCCTCCATTCATCCTTTTCCAGCAAGTCCCCTCTCTCCCTTCCATGACCCCCCCTGGCATCCATGCTCCTCTCTCCCTGGGTAGTGAGGTTCTTGGGGTATTTTTGAGGTTAGGGCAGTTTGCAGAGTGTTGGGCAGTTGTGGGTTGGTACTCTGAGGTTGGGTCAGCTTATGGCGGGGCCTTATTTTTCTGGAACCCTTAATCTGACGTGGCTCATATTTGAATTCAGTATGTCTTTGTACTGGTTTTTTCCACATGCCAGGTTTCATCACATTCGGTCACATTTTTGGAGAGTTATTTTAACCCGAGACAGGCAGACATTTCTTGATCCTTTTGTAAATAATTCTTTCTAACTTCCATTAGTCTGGAAAGAATAAAAGTTGTTAGGAATAACATACTAGGAAGTCTTTGACTACATACTTGCTGGAAGCCCCCTTTGCAGCAATGACATCAGTGAGCCATTCAGGCTGAGTATCTACCAACTTTGCAGGATGGTGCGGTTTCTGTTCATTTTACCTCCTAGAATAGCTCAGACTTTTTGGGGATCCTCTGGTGTGCAGTTGTCAAGTCTTGCCACAGATTTTCTTTTGGATTCAGGTTTGTGCTTTGACTGGGCTACTCAAGGACATTCACTGTCTTCTTGCTGAATCACTCCATTGTTGCTTTTGCTTTGTGCTTAGGTTTTCCTACAGGATCTGCCTGTAATTTGCACCATCCATCTTTCCCTTGATCTTCATGTGCCTCTCTGTTGTTGTTCTACTACTACTTGTACTATTATTATATGTCATTTCTATAGAGCTATTAAGTGCATGCAGTTCTGTACACAAGCACATATGAGAGAGTCCCTGCTTAACAGAGCTCACAATCTATTAAAACTAGACGACCAGGACAAATAAGAGATTATAGAGTTCCATTTACTATGGGGAAAGATTAAAAACAATATATGTATTTGTGGCAGTGTAGCTAGCTGCAGGGCCTCATACAGATATGGCACACACAGATTGCAGGTAAAAGTCAAAAGTACTTTACACAAAAGGGTTCTGTTACTTCACAAGCTTAGTCTTTTCAAGTAGAGTACTAGCCAAGCCTAAACACGCTGGTAACTAATGCTATCTAGGTTCCCTTCGGAACACACCAAATTCATATATTTTAAGAACCATTCTCTTCCAAAATAGGAGAGCATGGTTCTCTCCTACTTTGGCAGTCTTCTTTCCACATATAAACAACTTCTAGAGGCTTAAAATTAAACCCAGTTTTTCACCCCAGGGAAACTACTGGCTGTGGCTACTTTTCTCTTCCCTGGCACTTCCCTCAGGTACTGTAGCCATCTCTCTCTCTGTATCAGTTGCTAGGAAGTCCTCTCTCAGGACTGCGCCCTAAAAGCTTCTTGACTCCGGCCTCCCTTGGTGACCGCTTGCCTCAGGACCTCTTCATTCGGGGTCTCCATGAAGTGTTCAGCTTTAGGGCATTTAACCCCTTCTCTGCCTGATCCCCATCCCTCTAACACATCAGGTTAGTACTACCTGCCTTAAGGAGGTTCAACTTCAGCCTTGGTGAGGGAGTGAACCTATGGAAACTCAGCCATGTATCATCCATTCCCTCACAGTATTAAACAGAGAAATAAGGGGGTCATGATTTAAAAGCAGCCTCAAAAAAGGTGGGCTTTAGCCTGAATTTGAATAGATCAGAGGGAGAGCATGACATACCCATTCAGGAAGGCTCAGCAAGCTGGCAGGAAACGGAGTCTGGAGTTGAGGGTGGAGGAGAAGGGCACGGATATAGGTGACTTACCCGATGAGCAGAATTCCCAAGAAGGTTTTCAGGGAGAGGTAATGAGGAGCTACAAAATGAATGCACTGAATGAAGTCAATAAGTGAAATCTGAACTGTCTGTGTCAAGAGATAGGAAGCCAATGAAGTGACTTGAGAAGAGGGGTCATAAGAGTGTAGTAACACTAGTGGAAGATAACAAAATTTTGAGTAGATTGAAGCAGTAGCATAGCCAGATGGCCAGTTTTGGGTGGGCCTAAAATTCTCCCTTGTCTGGCACAAATGATCCAGAATCTCTCCTTACCGATAATCCCAGCATCTCAGTTTCTTGATCCCCACCCCACCTCACATGTACCTTTTTTAACTTTATTTTTAGAATTTCAAAATTATTACATCAACTAACACACCTACCCACATAATAAGAGAAACTCAATCACAATCTTGAGTGATAAAGGCAATAAAGAAAATACACAAATTATTGGAAATGAATTAGTACTAATTCAACTGCAATTCATACCTTATAAAACTTTTCTTCCCTTCCGGAGGTTTCTGGCAGCAAGCAGCGAATCAGAAAAGCTGTGGCCCCAGAGCTTTCCCTCTGAGCCTTCCACATAGGTCCCACCTATGTGGAAACAGGGTTGCATAACAGAAAAGGCTCTGGGGTCAGTGTGAGCAGCTTGTGTGAATCACTGCTTGCTGCCAGTGACCTCTGGAAGGGATGGGAAGTTTTAAAAGGTACACGGGAGGGGGGTAGGGAGTTGGGATTGAGAGACGGAGATGCTGGATCATCAGTGGAAGGGAGGGGAGAGGCGAGAGAGATATCTGGAGTCTTCAGCTGTGGCTGGGCTTGAGGATTGCCATTGAAGGGGAGAGAGATGGTTCGGTGGGGAACCTTGAGGAGCAAGTTGCAGCAGTCTGGGATGAGAGTGTGGATAAGGGTTTTTGGTAAAGAAATTTCCAGCAAGCAGTAGATGGATCATGGTGTACCAGTAGTGGAAACCTAAGTGGGTTGGGGTAGACCTGGGATACACCCTGGAGGACACTGGTAGGACAATGCAGATGGATTGCAAGTCTCCTTAGTACCTGGCAAGTAGCTGGATAGAGCGTGGGGTACCAGCAGTGGAAACCCAAGTGGGTCAAAATGGACCTAGGGATTACCCTGAGGACACTGGGAGGCATATGCAGATGAGCTGCAAGTCTCCCCACCACCTAGTAAGCAACTGGATAGAGTGCAAAGTACTAGCAGTGAAAGCCCAAGTGGTTTAGGGTAGACTGGGGGAATCACCAAGGAAAACGCTAGAACTGTGCAAAGCATCCCCACAACATAATGCTGCCTACTGTAGAGAGGGTGTTAACAGGGTGATGTGATATTTTGTTCTGTTTATGCCACACATATTACTTAGTAGAGGCATACAATCCAAACATTCTCATTTCATTTAGTTTCCCATGTTACTTATACAAAATTTTCCATTTTTAAAATATTTTTATTTCAAGGACAATGTAAACAAGACACACTTTGTAAATACCCCTGGATTCTATAAAGGTCACTCAAGTTTGTGCGCTGAAATTTGAGCGTGATCCTGAGTGCACGCATAGCACATACAATGAGTTTATCTTGTTGGGCATACTGGATGGACCATACAGGTCTTTATCTACCATCATCTACTATGTTACTATGCAATAACTGGATGCTAACAATCAATTATTGACATTCATTGACGCCAATCAAGTTTGCACCCACATCAGCTGTGCACTATTCTGTAACATGGCATGCCCAAATTCCATAGTTTGCAACCAAAAAGGGAACGTGGCAATGGGAGGGGCATGACTGTAATCATCCGGGGCAGCTGGTGTTGTCTCTAGGAGCAGTCACTGATCTTCCTCTGTGTGCCTGTTTCCTCTTACAAACACAGTTCAATTCAAAAAGGTCCAAAAGATCTGGGGAGGATTCCTCTGGAAGTTGGGCATAGGAAGTTGGGCATAGGAGAAAAGTTCCCAAATAATAGTCTGAGAGGGCAATTCTTTCCAACAGTTTATAAAGTCCACGGGCCAGCTGCCCTTAGCAATAGTCTTTAAGGCCCTGGTAAATCCTTCAAACAATCCCCCTCCCCCAATCAGTTCAAATAGTTTCTATCTTTGTAAGTTAATCAAATCAGCAAGAATATCAACAGTGAATTACTTTAACTTCTCCAGTTCAGGCAAGTAGCCCTTCTGTAACAAGGGCTGGCAGTTCACCTCCCACGACACAGAATATATTCATCTGTGTCCTTCCACACTGCCATTACTTGCTGGAGTTCTCTTGTTCTGTAGTTTCCTAGTCCATTACTGCAGGTTCCTCTGAGAGTACAAGAGGCACGTCCTTCCCCTCCTCCAGGTACTCCATAGATTCCTCTGCCTCAGAGCTGTCTCTCTGTGCTTCTTGTTCTCTGAGGGCCTTAAAGAATTCCTCCCTCTGCTCACCACCACTCCCAGGAGGAATCACATAACTGTTTCTCAGCCAAGGATACTGAGCTTCATCCCTCACACTCCCTCTAGTGGGGACTGGGGAAAATGACCACTGACCAGCCCTTCCCTGAGCTACTTTCCACCCTTCTTTTCTAGGACTCCAAACCTGGTCTTTGTGCCTGTCTTTCTTACCCTCTCTCACAAGGGGTCCTGGGTATTGTAGTCTTGGTGGATTTTGCCTCCTAATGGGGACTTGTGCACTAACCTCATCACATGGCGGGTCAGGGGTGTTCTGAAAAGTTGCACACAGTGTTGTAGATTTCCAGGGATGTGTGCTAAAGTTGTGCACAAAGATTTACACCAGGTTAAGTCCGGTTGTGGGAATCAGCGCTACACACTATTATGTAGACTACGCATCCCACAGCGACCTTTATAGAATAGCGCTGTCCGTCGATTTTTCCTAATGCCTAATTTTCGGCACCATTTACTGAATCTGGCTCATAGTGTGTGCTACCTGCCAGGGCCGCGGAGAAAGGGGGCAGGAAGGCAAGGTTCCCCCAGGTCCGGCCTACGGGGGGGCCTGGCACCGACAAGGCTTCTAGTGGCAGGCAGGCACACAGGCAGAAGATTCTGTTCCCTCGTTCTGTCTCTCTCCTGTTCCTGTGTGCTGGGACCTGGGTTATTGCGTTAATGCAGCACTGCTACCATAGGTCCTTCTTTCTGCCTCGTCCCGCCTTCTGTGTGAAATACTTCCTGGTTCCACGTAGGCAGGAGGGGATGCGCAGTAAAAAGGCCCTGTGGTGGCAGAGCTGCGTTAATGCGATAACCCAGGTCCCGGCACACAACAGCAGGAGAGAGCAGATGCAATAAGTGACTGGGAGGGAGGGGGCTGCAGTAGCGGGGGCCTGTAGGGGGGGCAGTCAATGATGGTGGTGGGGGGGGGATGGTGGTGATGACAGCAGCAGTCTGGGGGGGGGGGCGGCCCTGCCCCGCCCCGGGTCCAGCTTTGTCTCTCAGCAGCCCTGCTACCTGCAAAGAACATGTTCTCTTCTTGACTCATTTACAACAAAGGAAAAAGCTCCAAATTTCTGTTTTTCCTAATTTAAGGCTAAAATCATGAAGCAGCTTGGGAAATGTCATTTAAAATAATTGCACATTCCTATCACTTAGTACAGAGACCAGAAAGTTGCTCTTTGGTCTCATCAGGACCACAAAAAATTCTCCCACAAACATTCAGTGTCCCCGGCATGTGGTACATCATATGACTTCTCTTTAGCAATGGCTTTCTTCTTGCCATCAAGTTACCCATTCCAGGAGGGAGACTTTTTGGCTAGTCCTGGTTTTAAACTTAGCAGTGTAGTAGTTGTAGCCCATGATTCTATCCATTGAAATCAGTGCTGCAGGTCTCACAATGCACCAGGATGAGGATGGCAGAAATCCAGGACTGGTCAAAAAATCTCCCTCCTGGAATGGGTAACTTGGCAGCTGTGCAGTGGTGGCTATGTTTGTGGCGTAATCTTGAAATCATTGAACAGTCAACATTTACTCCAGACTCAGCCAGAGGCCACTGCAGTTCTTTTAAAGTAATCCGAGGCCTCACAGCGATCTTCCTCAGCAGGTTCCTTAACCAGCAGCTACTGGTTTTAGAGGGATAGCCTGATCCAGGCAGTGTGATGGTGGTGCCAAACTGTTTCCACTTTACAATGATGGATCTGACGGAAATTCAAAAAGACTGAATTTTCTTATAGCTTTCCCCCACTTTGTATTTTTTAATAACTTCGACTTGGAATTCTTTTGGCACCTCCGTGTTTGGCATGTTTGGCATGTTTAGACTTTTGCTTCAAATTCACTTCATGCAACAGAAACAGCTTGATTCTCCACCCAGGAGGATGTGAATCAGCTCAACGACTGTGATTGGACACAGGTGGTCTCCATATAACTCATTATGGGCCTTGTTATGGCAGTTTCTGGAAACTCAACTGATAATGCAATCAAGATTTTTTGGCTTCTTATTCTTAATTTTTGAATATATCTATAATTGCTCTTTCACATTGAAAGTGTAGAGCATGTAGGTCAATGCTACAATACAAACTCTAATTTAAATCATTTTGGAATTGTATCTTCTAGATAGCAGAATGTGAAAAATGTACGATACATTTGTACAAATGTACAATGACTTTTACAAAAATTGTTAGAAGTTGCATTAGCAGAAAGAACTGGCATTTCCTTGATAGCTATAACAGTTATATAGTAACACTAGGATAAAAGGCCCGTTTCTGAAAGCAATGAAACAGGCGCTAGCAAGGTATTGCCTTTGTGCAATTAATGTTTTGAAAGGGATTATAAGGCTAAATGTGTTCTCACCCTCCCTCCCTCCCTCCCTCGGAGTTGCAGGGCCATGCCCTCGCTCCATCCCTCCGAGTTGCAGGGCTGTGTCCCCCTCCCTCCGTCCGTCCGAGTTCGAGGGTTGTCCAGTTCCAGGGTCTCCCCTCCCTCCAAGTTCCAGGGTGCCCCTTCACTCCAAGTTCCAGGGTCCCCCCTCCCTCTGAGTTCCAGGGTCCTCCCCACCTCCCTCCGAGTTCCAGCAGCTGCTGATACTCCTTACTTTTTTCATGGCTGTCGTTCTCATAGGTCCGTGATGTGTCTGACGTAACATTTCGTGGCGTAGCAACGAGTGAGCGATGCAATTCGGTGTGTCAGTGCTCCTCTCTCGACGTCATCACGTTGTGACGTGAGGGCGGGGCAGACACTCATGGGGAAACAGCGATCTACACAACTACAGCTTCCGGCTTCACTTCAGGCTTCCAGCTTCATTAGAACGTTGGAGGTGCGTTTTATATAGAGAGATAGGGGACAATTCTATATATCAGTGCCTCAGTCTAGATGCCCCAGTGCCTTTTGGTTAATGCCAATTCTATAATGGCATCTCGGTGCCAGGATGCTGTTTGGGTATAATTAGTTATTAGTCCGAAAGTATTGTAGCAAGGGCAAAAAGATAAATCACAGTTTAAAAAAATCCCAGTCCTTAAACTCTAATTCACCATTTAAATTAACTCTTAATATGTCATAACAAATAGCATACTAAGAAAAAAAAATGTTTGGACCAGTCAGCAGTGGGTATGTTCCAAAGTACACTCGTTCAAAGGAACACAGTAATGTATGTTTTTAAATATAATATTGAAAAAAAATGTCATTCAGTTCAATTAATTTTAAACTTATTCAAATATCTTCCATTTTGAAATTTAAATTAAATTCACTTGCAAACAAGATCATACTGTGATATTTCTTATTTACCTGATATTTTATATACCTTAATTGCAACAATACTCTGTACTTCTCAATCCGTTAATGGCGATCGCCATTGCGGCATAATGTAAGCCACATTGAGCCTGCAAAGAGGTGGGAAAATGTGGGATACAAATGCAGCAAATAAATAAATAAATATCACTTATCAGTCAAAGTGCAGAAAATTCAAACTAGTAAATGATCACATAAAATAGGAGAGCTGCTGTCAACATAGCTGTGTTTCACTGTCTGCTTCAGGGCATCAAGGGGGTCTTTTACTAAAGCTGCGTTAGAAATCAGCTGGCGGTAAATGCCAAGATGCCGGTGTTGCTCTTTCTTAAATACCTATGAGGCTTTGGGAAATGCTTGCTTGTATTTAACTACAAGCTTTGTGTGTAGTGAGCCTTTTGTAAAATACCTTGCTACAAGGTTGGTCTTTTTATGTTTTTCTTTTACATCTCAACCTCTAAAGAATCAAATTTAAAAGAAAAAAAAAAGAGCCATTCAGCCATTTCCTGTCTGCCCCTGTCTGTGGCTGACTAGCAGAGGGACCCAGTCTCTGAACTAGTCCCAGTAAGCCATTCAGACATATGAGCACAAGGTATTTTGCCTTATCAGAAGCATTCCTCATGTCAAGCAGAATTTATGAATAAAAACAGAATCTGTGCCGATCTGAGCATGGTATTGCCACTTAACCAGTTTGACAGAAGTTTATTTCTACAGAGCTTGCAGCACAGAAGCTAAATTATAATAAGTTTCTTTTGCCATTTGCATGTCATTTCTTTGGATGTATTTTGTGAAAAAATGTGAACCTAGTGAAACCAGTGTCTACCTGGGATATGGCTTTTGAATGACTGAGGGGCTAATGCAGCCAGCCGCACAGTACAGCCAGTTTAGTGCATGGCTCTATCATGAAATTATCATTCCAAAAATACCACTGCATGCTATAAACCATGAGCATTCAGATTACTGCCCCATTAAAATTGTGGCAGTAATCTGCAACTCATTGTTAAATGTCGCCTTTCCTGTCAGGCATTGACTGGAAGGGTGACATAAAAAACACACACACACACAAGCTGCAGGCAAAAAAAAAAAAAAGCATGCCTTGGCATTTTTGCATTGCCCAAATTCTAATCCAAGGCCCTAAGAAATTGCCCCTGACCTGATGCCCCCAGCCCCTGGAAAAAAATAACCTTGGTGTCTAGTGGCATACATACCCTTACCTTGACCGACCCCACTCCTGCCCTGCCAAAAAACATCTCTGGTGCCTAGTGGCACCCGCCCTTCCACCTCCATCCCCCATCCTGACTTGACCTCTCCCTCCCACCCCCCACAACCCAATTTGACTACAAAAAAGTCCCCTGGTGTCTGGTGGGACCCCCTCCAGGACATCCAGACCCTGCATATTAAATGAGATAGGATTGATGCCCACTTGCACTTGCCTTTGACATCTTCAGAATGGTGGTACCAGGCCTTGCACAGTGCATCCTGGAAATTTTTCCCTTGTAAGGCAGACTGACAATACACAGTGCATCCCAGGATGCATGGCACAGCACCAAGTGCTGCCATTTTGAAAATGACGACACAAGAAACAGGGTCAGGGGGACATTGCTCCTGCCTCATTTAAGGTACGGTGTCTGAGGGTCCTAGGAGTGGTCCCACTAGATACCAGGGACTTTTTTGTAGTCAAATTGGGTTGTGGGGGGTGGGAGGGAGAGGTGCCTCTAGAAGACACCAGAGATGCTTTGGGGGATCAGATCAGTCAAGTTGGGGGAGTGGATGCTATTAAGAACCAGGGATATTTTTTCAGGGTCAGGAGGGAGAGCCACTTAGGTTGCAGTAAGCTATCTGGGGCAGGGTGATCAGGTTGGGGGTAGAGAAGAGTTGCCGCTAGACACCCACTCCTCTTAACCAACCTTTCTACGCTGCCCTGCACTTGGCACAAAGTTTCCCATATTGTGTGCACATCAAACCTTTTAACCTGCATGGCTATGGAACTGGTAATGACCACATTCTCATTCATTTTACTGTAGCATGTAGTCATAGTTTCTGCATGTGCTAACACACACATTGAAACCCTTTCTGCACCGCTTGGCCAGTAATTTTCACTTTAAACCCATAGTAATTGTGTGGTTTGCCTCACGGTATCTTTCTGCATCAGCTCTTGACTAGACAGCTTTTTGCAGCCAGCAGCATACTGTCAGACTTAAAGCATCTGAATGTGTGTCATACCTTATGTGTTAGGCGGTGAGAGTCTGATAGGTATTGAGGGGGAGAGGGATCTTGGGGTGATAGTATCCGAGGATCTGAAGGCGATGAAACTGTGACAAGGCGGTGGCCGTAGCGAGAAGGTTGCTAGGCTGTATAGAGAGAGGTGTGATCAGCAGAAGAAAGGAAGTGTTGATGCCCCTGTACAAGTCGTTGGTGAGGCCCCACCTGGAGTATTGTGTTCAGTTTTGGAGGCCGTACCTTGCGAAGGATGTTAAAAAAATGGAAGCAGTGCAAAGAAAAGCTACGAGAATGGTATGGGAATTGTGTTCCAAGACGTATGAAGAGAGACTTGCTGACCTGAACATGTATACCCTGGAGGAAAGGAGGAACAGGGGTGATATGATATAGACGTTCAGGTATTAATCCGCAAACAAATCTTTTCCGGAGATGGGAAGGCGGTAGAACGAGAGGACATGAAATAAGATTGAAGGGGGGCAGACTCAGGAAAGATGTCAGGAAGTATTTTTTCACAGAGAGGGTGGTGGATGCTTGGAATGCCCTCCCGCGTGAGGTGGTGAAGATGAAAATGGTAACGGAATTCAAACATGCGTGGGATATACATAAAGGAATCCTGTGCAGAAGGAATGGATCCTCAGAAGCTTAGCCGAAATTGGGTGGCGGAGCAGGTGGAGGGAAGAGGGGTTGGTGGTTGGGAGGCGAGGATAGTGGAGGGCAGACTTATACGGTCTGTGCCAGAGCCGGTGATGGGAGGTGGGACTGGTGGTTGGGAGGCAGGGAATCCTGCTGGGCAGACTTATATGGTCTGTGTCCTGAAAAGACAGGTACAAATCAAGGTAAGGTATACACATATGAATTTATCTTGTTGGGCAGACTGGATGGACCATGCAGGTCTTTTTCTGCCATCATCTACTATGTTACAAGCCATGAAGCCTTCATTGTCTGTTCTTTCTTGCACCTCAAATGAAAACCTTACTGCCTCCCCAGATTTTTGTCATAAGCCAAACTTGGCGCCACCGTTTCAAACATCTACAGTTTAAGCAGAAGCATGTCATGTGCCAACATGGGTTTAATTAATTTCCTTTTTAGACCCGTCCCTTCCCCAGAGGACTTACAATCTGGGTCAGTACCCGAGGCAATGTAGAGTGAATTGATGTGAAGCATTTGTAGAATAAGTGGGATTTGATCCTTGACTTCCCTGGTTTCCTAGGAAATGGGCAACACAAGCCTCTCACAATCTGTGTGCCATACAAGAGTTACATTTATATTCACAACAAGTCCAGGGCTTACTGCACTCTCTCAACAGAAATTAGAAAAAAAAAAGTTTCTGGACCTAGAAGTGACTACTTTTTGCAAAACTGCAAACCTGCTGATAAGAGCTTCTATTATTCATGAAGCTGTATGGTAGAGGAAGACAGTGTTAGGGAAAGATAATACAATCACAGTTGATGCCCTAAGGCTGAAATTTGTGAAAGAACCCAGAAGGCTGCTGGCAGGCTGTGGCCCCCTATATTCTCAGGACCCAGGGCAATTGCCCTGTTTGCACCCCTGTTCCCAGTTAATCCCAGTTTTCTTGAATTAAAAAGAGAGGCTTGATCCCACAAATGTCCTTCAGGATAACACACACAACGAAAGGACAAACTGCGCATCTGGAATTGTCTGAAACCTCACCGAAAAGAAACAGCCTTTTATCCTGTACACAGTTTTCTTTTTTGAGTTAAGTGGGGCCTGGCGAAGAAACGATTCTACACAGCAGCAACCTTTGGCCAAATGCCTAAAGCAGAGAAAGGTAGGGGGAGGGACAAGCCTCTCATTTTCATCTGAATAGCAGTCACAAAAGCTTTCATACCGCAGGATCTCAAGGGCACGGGGGAGGAGGAGAGGACACCAAGCGAAAGAAGGACTGTAGAAGGATTTGTAATTTCACTTATTAGGATTGAGGAGCTACTTTCCAGTGCAATAGGGGGCAAAGTTTATCTCATGTGTCCTGCATTAATGTGAATCAGTCTGCTGAGTGCAGTGGTCAGTGTCCAATATCTGACAACTGAAATCCTTGCCTTGACTGCAGTTTTTCACAGGTAGCAGAGAATCCAGCTCCTTAAAATGCCCTAAGATTTTTGATGGGTACGATGAATCCCTTCCCAAGAATCAAATGCGTGTCTTGCATGCAGTGGAACAAGTGCCCCCCCCCCCCCTCATATATTTGAGAACAATTTTCAAATTGCCCACATTGGAACAAAGGCCACTCATTTAAACCCATGGACTTTGTACCGTTCTCAAAGGGAACTTGCCTGCTTCTTTTCACTTTGAAACTTGGCCCATGTCCCCTGGACATTTTCACCTGCTGCTTGTACATGTACTTTTGTTTAACGGAAAAGAACACGTGGATTTGAATATACAACCGGCATAGTCAAATAACATGTAATATAAACATTATTAACTCCCGTGGATGGAAAATAAGCAAATGCTCCTGAAAACATAAAGCCTCATTTTACATAGAATGGAAACAGAACGTCCAGGTTGTGACTTTAAAATTTGAAGCAGTGGCGTAGTCACAGGTGGGCTGGGGCCCACCCACTTAGGGCTCAGGCCCACCCAACAGTAGCACACATTTAGCGGTAGCTGGTGGGGATCCCAAGCTCTGCCAGCTGAAGACCCTCCTGAAGGTAATGAAAATGCTACTCTCCACGATACCGGCACCTGCGCATGCTCAGTTTTCAGTGCATGCCTGCTGTAGACTGCCAAGGTGGAAAGAAGCATTTTCCCTCCAGCTGAGATATTTTTTGGGTGGGGGAGGGGGGAGAACACTTGGTGCCCACCCACTTCTTGCCCTTGCCCACCCAAAATCTGTTGTCTGGCTACGCCCCTGATTTGAAGCCTATTTTTCAAATGGCCCTCTGACCACAATACCTTTTGTAAAACACATGTAGGGCTGCGGGAAATAAATGTATATTTCCCGAAATGTGCAGCACAAGCAAGCATTTTATAAAAGACATGATTATAGAAAGAGCAGCATCACACAGGGGTCCTTTTCCCAAGCGGTGGTAAAAAAGTTTGCCACACACTGCAGCCCTTTTTACCACAGTGGGTAAAAAGGCCAAAAAATGGCTAGGCCATGCAGTAAGATTTCACTTACCATGTGGCCATGCGGGGGGGGGGGGGGGGGGGGGGGGGGGGAGAGCTCTTAACAGCGTTAAGAGCTCCTGCGCTAACCTGGCAGTAACTGGATAGCATGCAGAGCTGCCCGATTACTGCCGGGTTAGCGCTATGCTGGAAAATATCCACCTATTTTCCATAGTGCGGCAAATGGTACGCACCGGGGCTGGAACTACCGCAGGTGCCTGCGTTCGGCCGGAGATAGTTCCAGATTAGCATGTGGTAAAAGGGCCTGTCAGTGCCTTGTACATGCAAATGGCAATTTTTTTTAGCCAATGCTGGCTTTATGCCCAGATATTCAATGCCAGCCCATGTCCAGATATCGGCAGTGAATGTGCAACTTGCTAGCATTTATCCAGTTAAGGCCAATTTTCAGTCTTTAACCCATGGGAGGGCTGACCTTGATTTGGGCCCCCATGCAATGAGGATTATGGGCCTCCCATCCCCCCTCCATTCCATTCCATCAGGGACCAGGATGCCCCCTCTCTCTCCCCTTCCTGTGCACCCATCTCCAAACATCTCCTCCACCTCCACCTGGAGCAAGAAAAGAGCTTCCAATCCAAACAGTAAGAAGAAAGGGAAGGAGAAGCCGAGTCTGCACGTACGATCCTGAGGCCTGGTCTGTTGACGCCGGAACTTCTCTTTGCCATGGCATGTCCTTATAGAAGAAGGAAGCTATGTCAGAACGGGGTGGGCCCCTGCAGAGAGAAGTTCTAGCATCAGTGGAGCAGGCCTCAGGATGGTAAGTGCAGACTCGGCTTCTCCTTCCCCTTCTTCTTACTGATTGGACTGGAAGCTCTTTTCTAACTCCAGGTGGGGGGTGGAATTCGGAGATGGAAGCACAGGAAAGAGCATCACGTGGAAGGGAAATACTGGGTCCCCCACTGCTCTGGGCCCTTGGGCACTGCCCACATAAGTGGTGACTCCGCCCCTGGACCACCCACAGCATAGTCAGTGAAGGAGCCAAACACCTAAAGGCATATTTTTTACATATTAAAGTCCGTTTAAAATATCAGTGGGCTAAACACTATTGCCCTCTGACCAAAACACACATTTTGCTGACACTTATGCTCACCCTAGTGGAGGTGCAAAAGCTGACAGGAACATTTTTAAAAGAAAAATGATGGCAGATAAAGACCATATGGCCTATCCAGTCTGCCCATCCATGCCATCTACTATCCCTTCCTCTCCCTTAGAGATCCTATGTACTTGTCCCAAGCTTGCTTGAATTCAGATAGTCACCACCTTCACCATGCAAGATTGGGAATACGTGTACCATTTTTGGACCACCCAGAAGACGCCCCTTTTAAATCCGTGCATTTAGAAGAAAAGGAAGTAGGGAAGGACCAACAAAAAGTAGAAAAAGGAAACCTTGGAGTCCAAGAACAGCAAATACAAAGTTTATTATAATAAAAAAAAAGCCAACAGGTCTACATAAAACAAATCCCCAAAGCAGTAGGAGTTCAGAAGAAGGATTCAACACGGTGCCATGTTTCAGCACAACCGCCTGCATCAGGAGTCATAGCAATCTGAATGGTTCGAAACACAGATGTCTGTTGTTGGGGGTTAAATAGTCCTCAAAAGGGAAGTGCTTTCCCTACTAAACTTCCTTAGAGCCTTTAGTAGAGAAAGCATTTATGCTGTTGTGTCAGGTCCTTCTTTTGAACTCCTACTGTCTTTGGGGATTTGTTTTACGTAGCCCTGTTGGCTTATTAATTAAACTTTGCAGTTGCTGTTCTTTGATGCCAAGGTTTCCTTTTTCTACTTTTTTTTTGGTCCTCCCCTACTTCCTTTTCTTCTGTATGTTTTTCTAGGGGATATTTTCTCTCCTTTTTGGTTTTTGCTCTGCATTGGCATTTATATGCTCCATCTTCATGTGTAAATGCCACTAATGACATAAGTAATTGCCATGTAAGGGCTTCTAAAATGATCATCACCTCTAAAAGTGGCAGATGTGATGCAGAACAATGTGCACAATTTTAGCAAGTTAAAGCATGACTGAGTTACACAAATTGCTGTTTACTCACTTGGAGGGTAATTTTATAACAGGGTGGCTGGGCTGTCAAGACTCATAGGCACACATGTTGCACCTACTAGAGTTGGGGGGGTTTCTGTTTTCTCAGCAATCACTTGGAATTTCAAAATTAAATTTTACACCTTTATTTGTTGTTACTATCTATGTTTATGTGCCGAGTGGAATGAGATTCTCTTTTAACAAGGCAAAGTTACAGACTTTTTAAAGTGACTACCTAGCGATTTTCACACGTTCAAAAATGTTTGCACTGTAAAAGCACCATTATTTGAAGAAAAAAACAAAACAGGGTACCAGTTTACTGTTAATGATGTCAAAGTGATATAGATTTTTGTAAATAATTTGAATTAACTTATATATGATAATATCATTTACAGATAATTTATTTTAAAAGCATTTCAAATCAGAATGGCAATCATGGGCAAGGTGTCAGTAGCAGACAAAATAAGAACATAAGTGTTGCCATACTGGGACAGACCAAAGGTCCATCAAGTCCAGTATCCTGTTTCCAACAGTGGCCAGGTTACATGTATATATGGCAAGATCCCAAAATAGTAAAATAGATTTTATGCTGCTTATCCTAGAAATAAGCAGTGGATTTTCCCAAGTCCATCGTAATAATGGCTTATGGACTTTTCTTTTAAGAAGTTATCCAAATCCCTTTTAAACCCTGCTAAGCTAACTGCTTTTACCACATTCTCTAGCAACAAATTCCAGAGTTTATGTACATGTTGAGTGAAGAAATATTTTCTCCGATTTGTAACATAGCTTAACATAATTAAATGTTGCTTAATAGTATTATGTAGGTATGATGACCATATGGCCTAGTGGTTAGGGTGGTGGACTTTGGTCCTGAGGAACTGAGTTCAATTCCCACTTCAGGCACAGGCAGTTCCTTGTGACTCTGGGCAAGTCACTTAACCCTCAATTGCCCCATGTAAGCCACATTGAGCCTGCCATGAGTGGGAAAGTGCAGGGTACAAATGTAACTAAAATAAATATGTCTTGTTGAAATTCAAAGCAGTTGCTGAGAAAACAGCAAAAAAAACTGTAGGGGATTACTTTTTTGCCTCACCCTGTATTGCCTTTATGAAATTGCTTCCCTGAGAATTGCCACACAAAGTATACTTGGTCTGAGGGTGGAATAATTGTCTGGATGTTGTATGTGATGGCAAGAATCAGCACTTACGCAATAAATCCTATAAAATACACATAAATAACAATCCTGCTCCCTGGAATGTTTAACCTATATCATGTGTCTGTATCATCCAGGGCAATTTGATAAACACCTATTTGCTCGCGCTGCTTATAAAATAACACCTCCTCCCCCCAAACAGCTGTGAAAAGTTTATTCATGATGTTCAGTAAACAAACCAAGGTTGTGCAAATGTTCTGAAATACACTTTATATTATCTGATCTGTGCTTCTGAAAGATACAACTGTATTGTAACAACGAGAATAACCTGTCTGTCCAGAGAACAGGTAGAATCACAAAACAAAAGTAAAAGAACCAGGCAAAAGGCACCTTTATACACTGTTTTAAAAGCATGTTTCCAAAGGGGACAGCCCATGGGTAAGACCAACACACAAAAGGAAGTCTCTCAGTGATGACATTTGCTCCTGGGTGCAGGGCGGAAACAGCTGGCAAAGATTAGGCTGCAGTCATGGATCTCATGAAAGCTGTTTGAGCCTGTGAATGGCACTGTAGCATCCTCCTAGGCCTTGTTGCATGTAAATGGTACAGTGGCACACACAGATCTGTGCCCTTTGGGAGTTGTGAACTGCACTGTGAAATTCTAGGACCTGTAAATAGCATGGCAGTATATTGATGCCCAGCTGGAATACTAGCAAGCAATGAAGCATGCAGTTGGAACTTGTTTATGATTTCTGATGCCCCACACCTGCTTGATAGCTATGAATGCAACTGGAGGATGCTGTTGGCCAAATGGGAACATCTGATTATAACAGTAGGCTGCTAAAACTCTCTGAATGAGATGGTAGCTCTTAGCTGTAGCTTGTAAAGTGGTTGCAGGTAGCCACTGCCAGCTAAAACCTATGAAAGGGTTGATGGCCTGCTTGAAAGGAGTACTAGAATTAAAGACTTCTGATGCTGCAGATATGATCACGCAGGTAAAATGAAGAGGCACAACACCTAAGAAGCAACAAAGAGGAAAGCGTTATGCTTTGCAATGTATGAAAACCCTACTGGTATCCGGGAGATCCAGAAGACAATCAATTTCATGTCTCTTGAAATGCTCCAGAAATGTCTCATGTGATGCTGTCAGCCACTGAGTTGAGTGTGGTCCCCATGGCTATCACTGGTTTTCTCCAACTGAGTTCTTATGCCTTCATAATGTAGCTTTAGAGCCGATTGTAAGCCCTTTAGAACCCCAGTCTTACTTTTGGGATAATTTGCAATGATTAAACACACAAGGGCTGCAGGGTTAGGTACTGAGATGAAGGGTATTATTGATATTGCTGCAAGGCCAAGGGCTGTTAAAGGCAATTCTATAACTGGCTGCATAATTGACACCTTAAATGGCACTTGCACACGCAAGTACACCAAGCACTATTTTCTAAAAGAGCCAAGAGCGCAAACTGCTGTAGCACATAACTGCAAGGGGATTTAACACATAGGTGGAGCAGGTGTGGGACATTGGGATGTCTTCTATTTACACATGAACCTTATGGAATACTATAAGTTGCGCACACTGCAAACTTTTTGACGCCCCTATCTGCCCGGTTAAATCTTTTATCTTGGTGTTACCCTGGATTCTCACCTAACTTTCTCTCCACAAATCTCTGCTCTCTGCAGAACCAGTTTTTTTTTTTTCTTTCTTTGTCAACTACGGTCTGTTCGAAGATACTTCTACAAGAAAACCTTCCATTCCCTTGTCTTATCTCTTTTAATTTCATGGCTCGATTACTGTAACGTAATTTATTTGGGTTGTTCTTGTACAAATATAAAAAGGCTTCAATTGATACAAAGCACAGCTGCAAAGCGTATTCACCACACACACAAATTCGACCATGTTTCCCCTCTGTTTCAAGATTTTCATTGGCTTCCTGTGGGAAAAACGCATTATTTTCAACCTACTTACATTCAAAGCACACAGGATTGGTTTACCTGATTATTTATCTACTTTTACCATTCTATATTCCCCTGCGTGATTGTTACTTTCCATTAATGATCATCGTTTAGTTCTTTCGAATTCAAAACAAACTGTTAGAATCTACCCGCCATCGTGCTTTCTATTTTCAGGCACCTTTTTGCTGGAATTCCCTTCCCTTCACTTGGAATCATCTTTCCTAAAGTTTTTTTTTAAACTGTAAAAACCTGGCTATTTGAGCAAGCATTCAATTTAACTTAGTAAATTAAAGGGTCATGAGTGTATTGTATCATCTCCACTGTTTGTTTCCTTTTTTCCCCCCTGCAAATTCCCAGTTTTCCCTGTCTTCCCAGAATACCCCATTTGCCCTTTTGTTTCTACTGGGTTGTTTTCCTATTGTTGAATGCTGCAGTCCTGTCCTATCCACACATTGTAGTTCTTTTTCAATTTTCTTATTTTGTTGTTATTTTAGATTGTAAACTGCTCCGATCTGTGTGTCAGCTTGGGCGGTATAGTAAGGTTTTACTATTAATAATAAAAATAATAACTTACCAGAGCCATAGACTTAGCATAAATGGGCACACTTAAATGCTATGAGTTTATCTTGTTGGGCAGACTGGATATGTCTCTGCCATCACCTACTATGTAAATGTATGGGAAAGGGAATGGGACTTATATACTGCCTTTCTGTGGTTTTTCCAACTACATTCAAAGCGGTTTACATATTATATACAGGTACTTACTTGTACCTGGGACAATGGAGGGTTAAGTGACTTGCCCAGAGTCACAAGGAGCTTTAGTGAGAATTGAACCCAGTTCCCCAGGATCAGAGTCTGCTGCACTAACCACTAGGCTACTCCTTCAGTGCTGACTTATATATAATAGAATTTTGCCACTGAGATGTCAGTATAGAATTGGTGTTCAGCAAGCAGCATTGAGGTGCCCAACTTACAGAACTGTCCACATTATGTCCTGTAATAGATGCCCCTGGATGGAGGAGTATGGTGTGATTGCTGAGTTAGGAGAACTGCAATTTAGTGGAAGGATCAGGATCCCTAGGATTGAGTTCTGTAATGAAGTTGTTGGATCAGATGTGTAGAGTTGGATTCTATGATGTAGCTTTGTGTTTAGATGTCCTATGCTGAATGGTAAAATGTAAATTTCACTGATGAGCATGGGGGAAGCGGGATTATATTTTAATTTGGATGACCGCTTCAAATAATTTTGTTGGCTGTAAAACTTACTATAAAATTTAGTAATAAGATAGAGATGATGCCTGAGTGGGGTATAAATGTGTTAAATAAATACAATTAAATAAATAAATTTATGCTGGCTAAGACTAGAGTTTAAGGACAAGGTCTGATGTGGCCCACCAGGACAGGTAGAGGAGGTCACCACTTGTCACAAATTTTGCACATGATTCAGATAGATATGGAGAGAAAGGGTTTGACAGGTTGGCTATGAGATGAAGGAGGGAGGGGTGAAGTTACCGTTGGGTTGCACGTGATAAATTTATATGGTCTTCTATCTCTCTAGTGTGTTTTTTGTAGCAAAAAAGGTGCTGGTACTCAAATGCCAGGCCATCCTTCAGTGGTGGGATGGTCACTGAAGGATCCACCCTACAAAAGCCAAGCCCCCTGCAACCAGCCACAGAATGAATGAAAAGGCAGAATTGGTGTTAAGAGCCTAGGTTTGGGGACTATGGGTCAATTTTAGCAGTACCCACTGAAAAAATGCCCTGCATGTACCTAACGCAGAAGCTCATAACTGGGAAGACCATTTTTTTAAAAATCTGCTGTCACCTCCTGTGTTACTATATTTTATCTTTTTGCTGTCCTGAGCTGAATGCTATGGGTGTCACTAGTTTGCTGTAGATTATTTATTTAGATTTTGTTCACACCTTTTTCAGTAGTAGCTCAAGGTGAGTTATGTTCAGGTACAGTGGGTATTTCTCTGTCCTTGGATGGCTGAAGCAATGGAGGTTATATGACTTGCCTAAGATCACAAGGGGTAGCAATGGGATTTGAACTAGCCACCTCTGGAGGTCAAGCCTGGGGCTCTAACCACTAGGCCACTCCTCCACTCCAGTTATAAAACTGTGTTAATGTACTGTTTTACCATAAATAAACACACAAGATTTTTTTTTTTACAGTCATGAGGAAGAGGTCATACAAGGCAACTAATTGCCATACCCACATTGCTCTGGGTTGAAGAGCACAGCATGTGGAACTTATAAAGTCCACATGATGTTTTAATTTCTGCAGTGTTAACCTGTAAAAGAGTAATTCTACTTAGGGGCACCTACCGTTGGGCACCTACAATGCACCGACTTTAAACCTATTCTTTATAGAATGCCAGCGTAGTATCAAATACATGTTTAAAATGTAGGCCCTACACCAGCCATAAAGCTGGTGTAAATGATTGTACTTAGAGATTGCTATAGAGCATGTGTAGCTCAATCAATGGAACTTATTTTTGAAGCATATAGACGTCTCAAAATGCCCAAATGGACGTCCAAGTGTTTGAAACTAGGGCGGAACCAAATGTTCCTATTCTATTCAATTTGGCCCCAAAAAGTGCCCCACATACATTATTCATATTTGGCCAAATAGTGATTTAAATTCAAAGATGAATAATCCTGGGGATCTACTGTGCTAAATCCTACTGAAATAAAAACTTGATCTCTGATTTCATGTTGCTTCTTTTATTATTTATTATGTTAAAACTCAATGCCCATTATTTGTATTCGGTATTCAGCCAAATAATATTTTTCATTATTTGTATTTGGACAAATAGTAAAATATGCTATTCCCAATTTTGCAAAGGCAGAAAAGGGGCTTCCAACACTGCAGTACGTCCAAATAGCAAGGGGGAATGTTGTGGGTGTATTTTGGGTGGGACTAAGGAGGGCACAAAATCAGGATGTCTAACAGTGATTACTGAACAGGAAGAAACATCCAAGCCTAAAAAGAAGGACATTCTAAATTTGACCTGTTTCAGTCACATCCAGGATGCAAAAAGGTACTCTGATTTAGCAGCAGACCACTAGAGGGATTAAGGCATGACACCTCTGTAATTCCCCAGTGGTTGCTGGCCCTTTCCCTCTCCCCTGGAAATGAAATTCTCTATGACAGTTTCAGGTATTATAAGCATGCTTAGGAAAGTATGAAGTAAGTCTGAGGAGTAGCCTAGTGGTTTATGCAGTGGGTTATGAACCTAGGGCCCAAGGTTCAAATCCCACTTTAACTCTTTTTTTTAATTGTAAGCCCTCCTGAAACAGAAAAATACCTACTGTACCTAAATATATAAGCCACTTGCAAGCCTGAAGACTATTGAAGTTGTGTATATTCGGGTACAGTATGTATTTCTCTGTTCCAGGAGGGCTTAAAATTACAAAAAATAAAAGAGTTAAAGTGGGTTTTGAACCTGGGTCCCTTGGTTTAAAATCCACTGCAAAAGTCACTAGGCTGCCCCTCTGCTCTGCAGGGATATCGCTGTGGCCATTCTTCTAAGAATGCTGCCAGACAGATGTCCTTGTCCCTGTTTTTTTGCCATTGATATGTTGGATGTTCCAGTTTTTAAAATGGCCGCTCATGTTGGATGTTCTCAGCACACGGACATCAATCTCACGTATTTCCTGTTGGAAAACACATCTGAGATGGACATCCGTTTTGGACATTATGACCTGGATGTCTCTATTCTGACTTAGACGCCCTTTTGAAAATGCCCCTCTATGTGTGTAAAAGTGCACCCTATCCATGTATATGTCAACCTTCAAACTATGCATCAGTTTTAATTATTTGTAAGCTCCTGGATTGATTGGTCCAGCTCTTGATTACTGTAATCCGTTCTTGAACAGAATAAGTATAGGCGGAATACATAACATAATATTGTATATAATAGCACATAGCAGAATACTGGCATTTGTGCAGGTATAAGCTGGTACTCTGGTTATTTACATTCTTAGCATCTAAATGCTGACACCTTCCTTATAGAATTGCCCCCTAAATGCTGTCCCTGACACCTTCAAGCACGCCGTAGTCACACCTCTCCTCAAAAAACCATCACTTGACCCTACCTGTCCCTCCAACTACCGCCCCATCTCCCTCCCTCCTACCCTTCCTCTTCAAAATACTTGAGCGTGCCGTTCACAGCCGCTGCCTTGATTTTCTCTCCTCTCATGCCATCCTTGATCCACTTCAATCCGGTTTTCGCCCTCTTCACTCGACAGAAACAGCACTCTCTAAAGTCTGTAATGACCTGTTCCTTGCCAAATCCAGAGGCCACTACTCCATCCTCATCCTCCTCGATCTATCCGCCGCTTTTGACACTGTCAATCATGATTTACTCCTTGCCACACTGTCCTCATTTGGGTTCTGGGGCTCTGTCCTCTCCTGGTTCTCCTCCTATCTCTCCCACCGCACCTTCAGAGTTCACTCTCATGGATCTTCCTCCACCCCCATTCCGCTATCTGTTGGTGTTCCCCAGGGATCTGTCCTTGGACCCCTTCTCTTCTCAATCTACACCTCTTCCCTGGGCTCCCTGATCTCATCTCATGGCTTCCAGTATCATCTCTATGCTGATGACACCCAGCTGTATCTCTCCACACCAGACATCACCGCGGAGACCCAGGCAAAGGTATCGGCCTGCTTATCTGACATTGCTGCCTGGATGTCCAACCGCCACCTGAAACTGAACATGTCCAAGACCGAGCTCATCGTCTTTCCACCAAAACCCACTTCTCCTCTTCCTCCACTTTCTATCTCAGTTGATAACACCCTCATCCTCCCCGTCTCATCTGCCCGCAACTTCGGAGTCATCTTCGACTCCTCCCTCTCCTTCTCTGCGCATATCCAGCAGATAGCCAAGACCTGTCACTTCTTCCTCTTCAACATCAGCAAAATTCGCCCTTTCCTCTCTGAACACACCACCCAAACTCTCGTCCACGCTCTCATTACCTCTTGCCTTGACTACTGCAACCTACTCCTCACTGGCCTCCCACTTAGCCATCTATCCCCCCTTCAATCTGTCCAGAACTCTGCTGCACGTCTTATATTCCGCCAGAACCGATCTACTCATATCACCCCTCTCCTCAGGTCACTTCACTGGCTTCCAATCAGATACCGCATTCAGTTCAAGCTTCTCCTTCTTACCTACAAATGCACTCAGTCTGCTGCCCCTCACTACCTCTCTACCCTCATCTCCCCTTACGTTCCCGCCCGAAACCTCCGTTCACAGGACAAATCCCTCCTCTCAGTACCCTTCTCCACCACCGCCAACTCCAGGCTCCGCTCATTCTGCCTCGCCTCACCCTATGCCTGGAACAACCTTCCTGAGCCCTTACGCCAAGCCCCCTCCCTGCCCATCTTCAAGTCTTTGCTCAAAGCCCACCTCTTCAATGCTGCCTTCGGCACCTAACTCTCACCTTTCAGGAAATCCAGACTGCCCCAATTTGACTACCCCTATCGGACTGACTGTTCACTTGTCCTTTAGATTGTAAGCTCTTTGAGCAGGGACTGTCCTTTATGTTAAATTGTACAGCGCTGCGTAACCCTAGTAGCGCTTTAGAAATGTTAAATAGTAGTAGTAGTAGTGTTTCTAGCACACAACTGCTTAGCACAGCTTTCAGGTGGATGTTCAAAGCCAATTTTGTAGTTGGGTTAGCTAGACTAATAAATCCAATGTTGATAGAATTGTTTAATTGTATCACATGTTAGGCATATACTAAGGGAAAAATGTTAATTGTAATTTTCTTTTCTTGCTTTTTCCTCTCAAAGTACAATAGACAGAAAAAAACAGAAAGAAAAATTTAAGGTTTCTTTTGGGTTTTTTTATTCGTGACTTTTGGATGTCTTTTCCTTTCCTTTTTTTTTTGTTTCTTTTGGATATTTGTGTTAAGCTGATTTGGATTTTTGTTAATTATGTGCCTAATTTGTAGATTAACATGTAGTTAAATTGATTTTGCATGCATATTCCTACCATATGTTATGTATTGATTATCCATGGAAACAACAAGACAGTTTGCAAGATCCAATACAGTTAGCAAGAAAATGAACAGACCATATAAAATTGTAGGCCCAGGTCAGAGATAAGATTTATAACACTTTGGTGAAGATTGAACTTTTACACCTACTGGTACCCATTCACCTCTGAAGCAACCCCTTTAGCAAAATATGGCCATGTCTGTCATGTATGTATAAAACCTTGGAGCCGAAGTAGTAATAAAGTCGTATATCGATTATTGCAATTTGTATTTTTCATACTAAATACAGTACTTTTATAGTAAAGGTTGTGTGTGATAGCCAACCCCCTAAGAAAACTCAGTTTAATGTGATAGGAATGTTGGCTTTCCCTATCCTCTGGTTAATTTGCTGATCCGGATGGATTATCATGATATAGCTTTCAGATAAGCTGGGTAATTCTGTAGCAGGACATATGCAGTTACACCCATCTCGCACACATAAGCAGTGCCTTAATTGGCACTTACACATTCAAGAGCATTATGTGGTATTCTATATGTCAACATGCAAGTACTATAGCGCGTAAGAGCATGAAGAGTGGAGACACGGGTGGAACATGGGTGTGTTCATGATATAGATTTAGATTCAAAAATGTGTGGGACGGAATTAAAAAATGTGTGGGATAAACATAAAGGAATCCTGTTCAGAAGGAATGGATCTTCAGAAGCTTAGCAGAGATTGGGTGGCAGAGCCAGTGGTGTGGGCGGGGCTTGTGGTTGAGAGGCGGGGCTAGTGCTGGGCAGAGTTCTATGGTCTGTGCCGTGAAAATGGCAGATACTAATCAAGGTCAAGTATACACAAAAAGTAGCACATATGAGTTTATCTTGTTGGGCAGACTGGATGGACCGTGCAGGTCTTTCTCTACCGTCATCTACTATGTTATTATATTGCTATGTGTCACTAAGTGATGTGCACAACTTATAGAATACTATAATTACATACATTGCATAGTGCACTTAGGCATGCCAACTTATGGTCATGCATAAAGTTTGGCGCAGCAAAGCAGATTTATGCAAGTATTCTGCAATGGCTTAGGCCAAGGAGGTTTAATTGACAGGAGATATCATCATATGACAAGACTGAAGCTGTAGCTGCCACCTTGATACACTCAAACCAAAGAATACTATTGGTCCATGGCAAGCCACAGATTGGCAGTCCGTCTTTCTAATAAGCGTTTGCTACTGTTTTGGGTGACTCAATATGGTGGCACGCTCAGCCTACTGGCTTCTGGCCAGATAATGGGCCAAGCACGCTCCCACCGTCTCCTGTCAATTAAACCTGCTTGGCTTAGGCAATGCCTAGATCAGTGTTTCCCAAACCTGGTCCAGCCAGTCAGGAGAGAGATTTGCATGCACCGCCTTCACTGCATGCAAATCTATATCATGAATATTCATTGTGGATATACTGAAAACCTGACTGGCTGGGGTGCCTCCAGGAATAGGTTTGGGAACCACTTGCCAAGATGCTGTTATAGAATTTGCGCTCAGTGCACACCATTGTGGCATCTAAATTGAGATGCCAAGTTATAGAATTGCCCCCCCCTAGGTGTATTGGATTTAGTCTTGGATTTAGTCTTGTGACTAAACTCAAGGTTTAGATGGACTAAGGCTTAGTGCGATTATAGGGTCAAATTCCTGGGATTAGTTCTTGATTTAGCTAATGAGTCTTAGTTCTGATGCTGGGAATAGAGCACAAAATGAGAAAACTTAATTTTATAAGAAAAATGGTAGTCCACAATGAGGAAATAGGTTGCAATTTTCCAAATTTTCAGCCTGGCACAGCAACAGAACCTTAAGTTACTACCCATGAGCCCTTCAGGTGATCCACTGTTGCCATAGAGTATTATGGGAAAACTGTTTTTGAGGTCAAGCCCTTTGAATTTTTCAGTGAAGAATAATATTTGGGAACGGGGGGAACTTCAGCTTCTTGATTTCAGGTAAAGAATATTGCTGGCCAAGTTCAAGGATGTTGCTTGAGGAGCTCAGCACGCAAACATCAATTGAAAAATCACATCCGAGGCTTTTTATCCCCCTGTGAAAACACCTGAAATTGATCCAACCGGAAAACTGTGACAACATTGAAACCCACAGAGAAAGAGAAAAGCTTTCCACAATCTCATTACAATCAAAAAAAAGTTTGTAGCAAATCTGTTAGTCTCAGATCTTGGTCTCACTGCAGAGCTGATTGCAGTTCTGAAAACAAAGGAAGAAAAGATAAAATGCCATCAGCCATTTCATCTGTAGTACTGCAGCTGTCAATAAGAAACAGGTGGCTCTGTGGTTCAGCTCTGAGGGGAGATGGCCCATATCTAACTGATGAAGAAATTCAGTGGATGCAGGACAGTGAATTTCACCGTCATTCTTTTATGGTTGTCTGTACACAACATGGGGTATTATCATAGTATGTGAAATGGAGAGAAAGCTACAAGCGCCAGAGCTAGGAGCCCTTCTACTGTGTGATCCTTGTTAGAAAGAGGAAGAGAAAGTGCCCACTAATCAAATACTTGAGACATCTAAGGAGAACACACCCTCAGGAGACGTTAGTAGAAAAGAGATGTAGTAGAAAGACAGCACCCTTTATCCAACATGTGGTTTGGAGTTTAAAGTACAGAAATCTTCCAGGGGAAAATGAGGAGATTCAAGATAGACACCCCACTCTTCTCCTGGAACCCCTAGGTGCTCTAGGTACAGAGGACCTCTGGGTGTTAGTAACCACTATATTGCAAACCTGGGAGTTTAATATACAGTGACAATAACTATCAAGTGGAAATTCTGGATATAAAAGATACAAAGAAAGAAGTCTTCAAGCACAAACTTTAGGGACTGCACGTAGAGAGAGCATCTTCCCTCTATGGGAGAGGCTAGGATTCTGGACCTTTAGAAGGAGGAATAACACTGCCCCACTCCAGCGTGGCAGAGAAACCTGTAAGCTTTCCAATCATCACCCCTTACCCCTCACCCATCTGACTTTAGTCGGTTGTCCATGTGTAATTGAATTGGGTCCTGTGCAGAAGACCTCTGGCTTAAGATCTGTGCATCTGCAGAAGCCCTGTGTTCTCAAGAAGAAACAGGGAACTGAAAGATCTTCCATATCGAGAGGGAGGATCCTCAGAGCACAGTGGCTCATGGCTCTCTCACTCTCATATACAGGACTGCCTTACAGCCTCCTCCTGTTAGAATCTTCCTTAAGCCTTAACAATGTCAGACCACCAGGGACATCCTGTTTGGAAAATCACCCTGTGAAAATAATAATAAACAAAAGATAAATATGACAGCAGAGCAACCCATTTATTCAGCTAGCCCATGCCTCAGGCAAACAAATTCTAGCCCCATGCATACCATGATGAGTTCTCACTTCCAAAACACTAATGGATAATGAAGATGATTTATGACAACTTCTAGGGATGTGCAATCATTAGTATTCATTTAGCGTGGCTTAAAATCTTAGTGCAAGCAAAATCAATTTAATCCACATTATTAATTTATTTGTATGCCTTAGAAAGTCCTAACATGTTAAAATATGTTTTATTAAATCAAATGTGTGAAATGAACCAAACAAAATTTGTGCAAATTCTGCCAATGAACCAAAATTTTTTTTTGCCTGTGCACATCCCTTTCAACTTCCCTCATTATGCACCATAATTTAGGAATGAATGTACAATAAGTAACTCAGGAAAATCTCAGATAATGTTCCTCAACTATGCAAAGGATAGACACTTAAAAGCTCTAGATGCTACCTGTGTGAAAGGGCTTCCCCCCCATAAACTACTATAATTTAATTTAATACAGAATTATATTCCGCCTTTTCAGTTTCATACTAGAAGACGACCTTGACTTGACTCCCATCGTAGGTTCCTGCTGTTTGGGTTTGCAGTACTATTGAAGCAGTCACAGGAACTAGAGATAGGGTAAAGACAAGAGCAATTATAGCTAATAAAGGATCTTGATCTTTCTCTCAGTTACAGGAGGAGGCTGCAGTAGTTAACCTCTCTATAAGGAAAGACGAAAGATATAGGAAAACTCTGAAGGCCACCCTCTTCTCTTCCATAAACCTTCAAAGAAGGATAGTGGTCTACATAACCCCTAGTTCTCTACATGACAACCAGAGAATAATAACATCTTCCATCCTCTCACCATCCTCCCAAGCTGCCTCATTACATTTGGGTAAGAAAAGAAAACTTGCTCACTGTTTTATTGGGTTGCTCCTTCTTCTTCCTCCTTTCTGAGGAGCTGAGGTAATTATGCTCTCGTGTACGATATGAGGGAGCCTTGCCAAGCTCTTTCTCACTGTAAGGGGGAAGGGAATCTTCTTCCTCTGCTTGCTTCACCTTCTCTTCTCCTGAAGACTTATAAGATGACGTTGACCAGCCATAATGCCCTCCAGTTTGCCGCAAGCTCATTTTGGATGGCGTTACAGTGCTGCCACTTTCCTCTCCACCTCTTGACTTCCTATCAAGGACACTGCTCAGATATGCATCATCATAGCTCTGCCCCATCCTACCAACCCGTTTGGAAGAGTGCTTTTCTTCAGGGGCTCGCAACTTGGTTGGACTGAATGACCAGCCCCTCTCGGAGTCCGAGAACAGTTCCCGGCCACGATTTCTCTTGCTATAATACTCTTCCAATGAGCTGTCCTGGTAATGTGGCCTCCCTCTCATCTCAGGTCTCTCCAACCTGCTTGAACCTCGGCTGTCCACCCGGCGAGGTCTTTGCTTGTATGAATCAGCAAAGGCAGCTAGCTCATCTGTAGACACAGCCTGGACACCTACAGGGAATGCCTTTCTTTCCAGGAGCTCAGATGTTGGTCTTTGCTGGCTGTAGAAAGAGAGAAACTGAATTAAGCAGACACATAATTCCCACTAGCAGGGATAGAAGCCAGAGTAGCAAAATTCTAGTGGCCAACAATGACCACAGAGTGGCTAGCAGTTTTCATGAAAGGAGAACCAAGACTGAGAGAATTTATTTGCGTTTAACAAAAATTCAGTAGTGACCATAAAACAAATGCTTATTATTGCTTACTAGAACTGGCCCAGTAAGCATCCCATCTGAGAAGGATTCCTGGTACTGTTCAGGACCACCAGGTCTAAATCAGAGCAAAAGGTTGCTATTTTGTTCACCAGTCCATACACAATTTATATATAGTCCACAGTTCAGCAAGACTGCAGCATTAGGTTTTAAGATCTATTTATTTAACTTGACCAACAGCTTTGTATACCCACATTAGCAGAGTTATTTGAATGACATTTCCCAAGAGAGGGTCTTGCATTGCTTGTGTTCTTATCTGACTAAGAGAGATTTAAGACATTATTGCAAACATTAATAAACTTGGGTGTGCATAACACTTGGACTTCCTCGGCCCATAATCACAAGAAACAAGGACGTCCCTGATGAACACTTGGGACAACTTTACCAGGTCGTGTTTTTCTTACGACAAGGCACAAAAAGGTGCCCGAAATGACCAGATGACCACCGGAAAGAATCGGGAATGACCTCCCCTTACTCCCCCAGTGGTCACTAACCCCCTCCCACCCTCAAAAAACATCTTTAAAATATCTTTTGCCAGCCTCTATGCCAGCCTCAGATGTCATACTCAGGTCCATCACATCAGTATGCAGGCCCCTGTAGCAGTTTTAGTGGATGCAGTGCACGTCAGGCTGGTGGACCCAGGCCCACCCCCCTCCCTACCTGTTACGTTTGTGGAGGAAACAGCGAGCCCTCCAAAACCCACTGTACCCACATATAGGTGCCCCCATTCACCTGTAAGGGCTATGGTAGTGGTGTACAGTTGTGGGTAGTGGGTTTTAGGGGGGGTTGGGGCTCAGCCCACAAGGTAAGGGAGCTATGTTTCTGGGAGCAATTTATGAAATCCACTGCAGTGCCCCCTAAGGTGCCCAGTTGGTGTCCTGGCATGTCAGGGGGACCAGTGCACTAGAAGTGCTGGCTCTTCCCAAGACCAAAGGGCTTGTATTTGGTCGTTTCTGAGATGGGTGTCCTTGGTTTCCATTATCACCGAAAATCAGAAATGACCAAGTCTAAGGACGACCTAAATTTCAAGATTTGGGTGTCCCCGACTGTATTATCGAAACGAAAGATGGATGTCCATCTTGTTTCGATAATACGGGGTTCCCTGCCCCTCCATCGGGATGTTTTGTGAGGATGTCCTGAACAAAACTTGGGCGTCCCTTTCGATTATGCCCCTCCGCATCTCCATTTAGCTTGAGGCAGGTTTGGGGCCCCCTATGATATGGGGGCTCAGAGCAATTACCCTGTTTGCCACCCCTTAATGCCGGCCTTGTCCGGGGATATTCAGTGGCACATAACCAATTAACACTGCTGAATATCTCCGCTAACCAGACAATTCCTAACCAGCTAAGTTAGGGGCAGGCTGGGGGCGCAGTATGGACAAAGCATCTACTTAGCTGGTTAGTGGCGATATTCAATCTGCTAACTGGCAATTTACTGTATAAAGCTAGGACAGCAAGACAACTGTCCTAACTTTATACGATGAGTTAAACATTGGCCACTTGTAGGTTAGTAGTCATACCTGGATAGTCAGTGCTGAGAGCTGCGCATGCTCCAGGTATTGAATATCCGGAGTTAGTTCAACCCATGGTTGGAAGCAGCTTGCTAGCTGCCTACCGCCACAGACTGAACATCGGCTCCCACGAATGCACCTTAGTCGGTTAAATTTAAACCGACCAAAATGCACCTGGATATTCAGTGCCTGTCACTGGAAACGGCCTGACATTGGATATCTGGGTTCAGCGCCGACCATAGGAGGCAGCCTGGCTACCTCCCTCGGTCTCAATATCAGCCCCAGTATATTTTCTATTGTATGTTGGACCTCAGAAGTGTCACAAGGAGTCCTCAAGACTGGCAGTAAAAAGATGAGCAAATTTTATATTTATGAGAAAAGTTAGAAACTGGAAGAATCTATAAGAATTTGGTTATTGGACTAAAACATAGTATATAAATAAATAAATATATATATATATATATAATGGAAATATAAAAATGTAGAAAAATTTGGATTTATGATGATTGTGGCACATGTTCCTCAGGAAACAGCTTTTCTGTTATCCAAGTGACACCTATGAGTTCCAAAGTACAATAAAAAAATATGTTATATCCAGGGGGATAACTTCTGTTGATTGATTTATTTTTACATGTGAGCATGAACACCAGCCATAGAACTTGTATATATGCTTGCATCTAGTTTGGAGACATACATATGTCAATTATAGTGCTCTATAATTTATGCTTATATTTCCCCGCCATACTCCATCCATGTGAACGCCCATCTGAAAAGTACACACTATTGATGATAGAATAGTGCATGGCTGGATTATTGTCATTTATACACATATGTGTTCACATATACATGGAAATGACTAGAATACTGGCATTTACACCCATACTTGCTGCTATATTTATGTGGCTCCAGATACAGTTACCCCCTTTGAGGATAACTTTATAAGGGAGTGTGTACATAAGTACATAAGTACATAAGTAGAGCCATACTGGGAAAGACCAAAGGTCCATCTAGCCCAGCATCCTGTCACCGACAGTGGCCAATCCAGGTCAAGGGCACCTGGCACGCTCCCCAAACGTAAAAACATTCCAGACAAGTTATACCTAAAAATGCGGAATTTTTCCAAGTCCATTTAATAGCGGTCTATGGACTTGTCCTTTAGGAATCTATCTAACCCCTTTTTAAACTCCGTCAAGCTAACCGCCCGTACCACGTTCTCCGGCAACGAATTCCAGAGTCTAATTACACGTTGGGTGAAGAAAAATTTTCTCCGATTCGTTTTAAATTTACCACACTGTAGCTTCAACTCATGCCCTCTAGTCCTAGTATTTTTGGATAGCGTGAACAGTCGCTTCACATCCACCCGATCCATTCCACTCATTATTTTATACACTTCTATCATATCTCCCCTCAGCCGTCTCTTCTCCAAGCTGAAAAGCCCTAGCCTTCTCAGCCTCTCTTCATAGGAAAGTCGTCCCATCCCCACTATCATTTTCGTCGCCCTTCGCTGTACCTTTTCCAATTCTACTATATCTTTTTTGAGATACGGAGACCAGTACTGAACACAATACTCCAGGTGCGGTCGCACCATGGAGCGATACAACGGCATTATAACATCCGCACACCTGGACTCCATACCCTTCCTAATAACACCCAACATTCTATTCGCTTTCCTAGCCGCAGCAGCACACTGAGCAGAAGGTTTCAGCGTATCATCGACGACGACACCCAGATCCCTTTCTTGATCCGTAACTCCTAACGCGGAACCTTGCAAGACGTAGCTATAATTCGGGTTCCTCTTACCCACATGCATCACTTTGCACTTGTCAACATTGAACTTCATCTGCCACTTGCACGCCCATTCTCCCAGTCTCGCAAGGTCCTCCTGTAATCGTTCACATTCCTCCTGCGACTTGACGACCCTGAATAATTTTGTGTCATCGGCGAATTTAATTACCTCACTAGTTATTCCCATCTCTAGGTCATTTATAAATACATTAAAAAGCAACGGACCCAGCACAGACCCCTGCGGGACCCCACTAACTACCCTCCTCCACTGAGAATACTGGCCACGCAATCCTACTCTCTGCTTCCTATCTTTCAACCAGTTCTTAATCCATAATAATACCCTACCTCCGATTCCATGACTCTGCAATTTCTTCAGGAGTCTTTCGTGCGGCACTTTGTCAAACGCCTTCTGAAAATCCAGATATACAATATCAACCGGCTCCCCATTGTCCACATGTTTGCTTACCCCCTCAAAAAAATGCATTAGATTGGTGAGGCAAGACTTCCCTTCACTAAATCCGTGCTGACTTTGTCTCATCAGTCCATGTTTTTGTATATGCTCTGCAATTTTATTCTTAATAATAGCCTCCACCATCTTGCCCGGCACCGACGTCAGACTCACCGGTCTATAATTTCCCGGATCTCCTCTGGAACCCTTCTTAAAAATCGGAGTAACATTGGCTACCCTCCAGTCTTCCGGTACTACACTCGATTTTAGGGACAGATTGCATATTTCTAACAGTAGCTCCGCAAGTTCATTTTTTAGTTCTATTGAAGCAGTACAGTATGCTCCTGCTTTGGAGTATTTTAGGCATTTATGCATGGATTTGGCCACATCTACATGTAAATGATCTCTAATGGAATACCAACCAGGGCAAAAATACTCACTTTGAAATGATGGCACATACTTTGCCAGTGGGAGTGCAAAGGGATCAGAGGTGTATTTATACAAGCTGCATATGTTACGTATGCGCCCCTTGTCAGACCCAGTCCCCTGCCCGTACCTTAAAATCATCCCTGCTGCAATCTTCACCTGGATAGTGGCAGTGGCACTCATAGACTGCTTGGGGCCTGTACCGGGACTTCCTCCCTGAACTGTCTCACCCCTTCTGATGCAACTTCCTGTTTTGAGAATGAAAGGATGATTCAGGGAGGAAGTCCAGGTGCAAGCCACGGCAGCCTATGAATGCCGCTGCTGCTGCCTGGGTAAAGACTGCAGCAGAGATGATTTTAAGGTACCCGGGGAGGGGGCAGGGAACGTACCCCCCTGTAAAAAAAATTCATGGTAGAGTTTAGGCAGAGTTCTCAAGTATGTATATAGATTATAAAATACTATAATTTACTTGCACACTTGAAACATTATTAGTGCCAAACAGGGCTGCCGAGAGACTGGGCCGGGTCCGGGGCAAGGCCGCCCTGGGGCCCCGCTCCCGAGGTAATCGCCGCCGCCACCCCCCCCAGGCCGCCGCGCCACAGTCCCCACCCGCCCCCCTCCGTCTGCCACCAGGCCAGCCCCCTGCATTGAAATCATCACAGCACCTCACCTTTCACCTCTGTGATTGAAAACACAGCAGTGGCAGATCGGATTCGCCTCCCTTCGGGCCTTCCCTCCCTGTGTCCCGCCCTCGTCTGATGTAACTTCCGTGAGGGCAGAATACAGGGAGGGAAGGCATGAAGGGAGGCGAATCCAATCTGCCACTGCTGCGCTTTCAGTCACGGAGGTGACAGGTGAGGCGCTGTGATGATTTTCCTACCTAAGCGCACAACTATGGAACGAATTACCAAAAGCAGTAAAAACTACGCTCGACCACCTAAATTTTCAGAAAGCACTAAAGACTGTCCTGTTCAGAAGAGTATACCCCACCGACCCAACATAAAAATACCTGGTCACATGCGACACAATGTAGCCAAAGACCATAACGGACATTATCTGACTCTTCTTCCCCCTTTCCCTCTCTAACTTCCCCCAATGCACCAACCATACATGTAACCACCTTAAATCTACCTCATTCTACTACAATATCACTTTGTATTCATTCATACCATGTATTTGTTCAGACCGTAATCGGCTAACATCGTTAACGGTTATATGTAAGCCACATTGAGCCTGCAAAAGGTGGGGAAATGTAGGATACAAATGTAACAAATAATAATTTCAATGCTGGGGGTCCGGCCCAGTGGCGGACAGTCGACGGAGCCGAGGGTGGGTGAGCTTGGGGACTGTGGTGCCGGACCCCCTTGGAGGCCCGGGCCCGTGGAATTTTGTCCCCCCCGTCCCCCCTCTCGGCGGCCCTTGTGCCAACATTTATACGATGTCTAAGGTTAGTGTAAATGTCCATGTCCTACTTATCTTCATAAAATAGCCTTAACATAGGTGCCTTAAAAGGTACTTTAACAAGGTGCCCCTTATAAAATTACCTCCAATATGTCTTCTCTTTTGCAACGCTATACAAGCTGACTAGCCAGTCAGAATATATTCCCAGAATACATATGGGTAAAAAAAAAAACACATCCCGCCTCAATATTCAAAGCAATTTAAGTAGGCAGCAGAGACTCCTTCTCACTTAAATCACGCTTAGCAGGTTGGGCACTGATATTCAGTGGCACTTAACTGGACAGTACCTCTGAATATCGAGTCTGAACGGCTATGTCAGGTAAGCTGAAGAGGGGCGTTCCAGAGGTGGAGTTGGGGAGGAGCTGGCAGCTATGCGGGTGTCAGTTGGTGCAAATTTCCGCACCTAAAGTTAGACACAATTCCTGGACATAAGCACTATTCTATAAACAGCGCCGAACTTTAAGCATGGCTTTTAAAATAGTGCTTTTTTCTGCACCAATCTTTGTGTTGCCATATATAGAATCTAGCCCTAAGTGCCAATTCTATAACAGCATCTAGGCACCAAGATTCCATTATAGAACACTAGCCGTTAAGCCCATTAAAATGGGCGAGATTTGTAATTCTCACCTCCGTGTCCAGCAAACCTCCTCTCTCCCATGCCCTCCCCTCCCCTGATCCATGTCCAGCAACCCTGCTCTCTCCCCTGCCCTCCCCCCATGTCCAGCAGCCCTCCTGTATCCCCTGGCCTCCCCCGTCCACCAACCATCCTCTCTCCCATGCCCTCCCCCATATCTTGCAACCCTCCTCTTTCCCTTGGCCTCCCCCCCCCCATCCAGCAACCCTGCTCTCTCCCCTGCACTCCCCCCATGTCCAGCAACCCTCCTCTCTCCCCTGCCCTCCCCCCATGTCCAGCAACCCTCTTCTCTCCCCTGCCCTCCCCTCCATCGATCCATGTCCAGCAACCCTGCTCTCTCCCCTGCCCTTCCTCCCCCCCCCATGTCCAGCAGCCCTCCTGTCTCCCCTGGCCTCACCCCGTCCACCGACCCTCCTCTCTCCCCTGCCCTCCCCCCATATCCAGCAACCCTCCTCTTTCTCTTGGCCTCCCCCCCACCATCCACCAACCCTGCTCTCTCCCTGCCCTCCCCCCATATCCAGCAACCCTCCTCTCTCCCCCTGCCCTCCCCCCATGTCCAGCTACCCTCCTCGCCGCCGCTCCCTCCCCCCTCCATGCCGGGCCCCCTGCACTGACATGAGAGCGCCTCTCACCTCCATGTGAAAGTGCTGCAGGCAGCAGCAGATCGCTCTGCTGCTGCCTGCAGCGCTTCCATGCGGAGGTGAGAGGCACTGTCATGTCAGTGCAGGGGGCCCGATACGGAGGGGTGAGGGAGCAGCGGCGACGACGTCGGGGATGGAGAGAGGGTGGAGGTTGGTGCGCCGGTGATATTCCTTTCCTTCATCTCCAGGCTCTCCAGCGGCAGCGGCAGGCCGGCAGCGTCCGTTTCCCTCTCTGTTCCGCCCTCTGATGTCATCACGTCTTGACGCGAGGGCGGGACAGAGAGGGAAGTCTCTACTGCACATTTGCGGGTGAGTCGGTCACTTGTCATTTATATGTTTGATTAAGGCAAATCGGCAGCATGCCCACTTATGCCACGTCATTAGCAGGCATAAATGCAACACTTTATTTCTATGAAATATATTTTATTAGATACAAACAGTATAAAAAGGCAAGGAAGAACCATGCCAGTACAGCAACAATTAAACATGTTGTCAACTAATAAATTAGCAATGAACAGAGTAACATCAATAAGTCTGCAGCATCCTTGAAGAACAATGTTATAAGGAAATTTCTATTATCAACAACTACCACACCTAAGGCAGGAGGCTTGGACTCTGACAGCCTCCCACTTAACCCACACACTTCCCAACCTGGCTTCCCTTAGACCTCATATACCCCACCCTCCAACCTACTTACCCTCCATCCAACCTAACCCCCTTCCCCTCCTCCTAGCAAAAATAAATGTAGAGACATGTACTAGGGATAGAATATGCCCCCATGAAATGCTCCATCAAACTGGAAGCTGTCGCTTATTCAAAACAATGCTTGGGTTAAGAGACTGAATATAGTCATTCCAAATTACTAAGAAGCACCGGGAACATTTACTAGTAAGGTGGGCCTCCCCAGCCTCCCACATCATGAGTATATAACTGGTTTCACCAGTTGCCAATAAGAAGGTCTCTCCAGTCGTACCCATTGTTGGACTATGCACTTTTTCCCCACCAAGGCTGCCTTACAAAGGAATAATTTAGGGCCTCTATCTCAAATCCGTAAATCCTCTTCACAATTCAAAATCCAAACTGCAAAAGAAAGTTTGATACGAGAACTGAGCAGGCAGCTCAGGTAGTTTACCAGCTCCTCCCAGAAGGCAGAAATTTAGGGCAAACCCAGAATACATGAAACAATGTACCGTCAGCCTCCCCACACTTTGCACAAGCCGGAGAATTATGTTCTTGGCCTTAAAGGCCTGCCGTGGAGAAAAATAAGCCCTATGAATAATCCTAAACTGCAACACTTTATTTATTTATTTATTTTTAAAACTTATACTTCACCTAAAAAAGATAAGCGGCTTCCAATTCAAACATACATAATTTAAGACAATACAAAAACAAAGATGTTTTCATCACTTTTTTGACCTGAGAGAAAGATGTGAGAAACTTGTAAGCTCTTTGAGCAGGGACTGTCTTTCTTCTATGTTTGTGCAGCGCTGCGTACGCCTTGCAGCGCTATAGAAATGCTAAATAGTAGTAGTAGAGAAACAAAAAACATTATAAAAACTGGAAAACAACCAAACACAATCTCAAAGGGTTGTGTAGAGTGAACATACACCAAGGTCTGACTAACAGAACATTGATATCTATATAAGATTTTTATGTCCGTGGTCTAATCTCTTTCATGGGGTAAAACCTTTCACCTGCTTTCAAATTGAACTGATCATAATGGAACCAGCATTTCAAAACATTACTGAGTATAGATTTTGTCCAAGCTACAGCATGGCTTAAATAAACTTAGCTTTCTCATGACTGGCTTGGTAACCCCACTTTCAAACTGTGGATATTAATTCATTCAACGGTGCCCAGATCGTTTCACCCACTTCAGGGTTTCATCAGCAACCACTCAGAACACAATTACTGGGGTATAAATAAAGATAGAAACAAATAATAAACTCAGTTACTATAACACCACTAGACCATTCATACCAACATACTGACAAATCACTTCAAATCATCAATCACCTAATAAAACAAGTACAAAACTTACAAAAAACCCACCCAAACCCAATAGCACTCACTTATAGCTGACTAAACATCTCTATGAACCGGCAGCAATCATTACTTACACCCAAAACCTCTTCAATATAAAGGCAGTTGAAGCTTGCAACGCCCATGCATAATTACCAACAACACTAAAAAAAAATTCAGCTGCATCATATCGCAGCCTAAATAAATGTCAAACAATGAAAAAAACGATACTAGCAAGCATCGCTATTTCAGCATTAATAAAAGGTACGATCATACCAAATACTGCTATATAACTTGAATCATACCTCATCGGATCAAGGTTTACTTACTTAATCCTATGGATTTCAAATACTAAAGTTGTAAAAAGACGCTAAGAGCCCTAAGGCTTAATGAGTCCCGACTTCTCTAGCATCACTGACGTCATCACATAACCAAGTATTCAACGTTGCTTAATAACAAAAGCCATACATAACGGGACAAATTAGAATAAACTAAATACAAAACTGTGTTTCATTTAGATCTTTCTTCTATACCCAATGAAATCAAAACAAATCTATTGCACAAACCCCCGCGTGTAATAAAGTCGATCGCTATATGATGTCATCATGTTATCGAAACATCGACATGCCCATAGTAATTATAATAATTATATACCAAGGCAACACTGTATGTTTTCCTCTGACCAAATTTAATGCAGGTTCAAAAAAAGTTTATATGAAATTTCTTTCTTTCAATGATATACATTCATACACGATGACATCATCACATTGACGATCTCCCTCTATTTTAAAGGCACAATGCAAGATATTACATTCTATTAATATTAGCCAAACATCTTCATTAGATACACTATATACCCTGCAAGTATACTCATTAGTGCCATCTATTGCTTGTAATATGCAAACAGATTAACATTGGTGACATAAAAATTGATATAGCTGATGTTACAAATAAAGAGACATCAATCATTAGTGTATCAGTAGAAAGCATTCCATTCTATGAAGCTATTAAAACCATAGGGCTCCATAGATTTTAGAGTGAAAATCCATCTTGTTTCTTTTCTTTGTAGTAGTAACTTACGGTTACCACCCCTCACAAGTGCTTGTACTCTGTCAATCACGCAGCATCTCAGAACTTCAAATGCATGTTCAAAGGCTAAACAATGTTCCACCAGAGGTTACTTCAAAACAGACCTATGTATGTTAGACTTATGCTGTGACAGTGGCTTGGTGAGATGTTTATGCACCTTTGGGAGAAAATACAAAACAGGTGTTACTGGATGAGGACAACAGAGAAATTTTTTATCCTTAGGGGTTATAAAACCCTGCTGTAAAGCCTCATCTGTTATTCTATTGATAACTGCTTGCAACCATTTGGTAGGATTCAAAGGCAATCTCACATAATTCGAAGTATTAGCTAACTGCCTTGCTAGTATCGTTTTTTTCATTGTTTGACATTTATTTAGGCTGCGATATGATGCAGCTGAATTTTTTTTAGTGTTGTTGGTAATTATGCATGGGCGTTGCGAGCTTCAACTCCCTTTATATTGAAGAGGTTTTGGGTATAAGTAATGATTGCTGCCGGTTCATAGAGATGTTTAGTCAGCTATAAGTGAGTGCTATTGGGTTTGGGTGGGTTTTTTGTAAGTTTTGTACTTGTTTTATTAGGTGATTGGTGATTTGAAGTGATTTGTCAGTATGTTGGTATGAATGGTCTAGTGGTGTTATAGTAACTGAGTTTATTATTTGTTTCTATCTTTATTTATAGCCCAGTAATTGTGTTCTGAGTGGTTGCTGATGAAGCCCTGAAGTGGGTGAAACGATCTGGGCACCGTTGAATGAATTAATATCCACAGTTTGAAAGTGGGGTTACCAAGCCAGTCATGAGAAAGTTAAGTTTATTTAAGCCATGCTGTAGCTTGGACAAAATCTATACTCAGTAATGTTTTGAAATGCTGGTTCCATTATGATCAGTTCAATTTGAAAGCAGGTGAAAGGTTTTACCCCATGAAAGAGATTAGACCACGGACATAAAAATCTTATATAGATATCAATGTTCTGTTGGTCAGACCTTGGTGGAAACCTTGGTTTCTGAGGGTAATTACCTATCAGCCTGACATTGTTGTATGTTCACTCTACACAACCCTTTGAGATTGTGTTTGGTTGTTTTCCAGTTTTTATAGTATTAGATTACAAAATCAAGGATTAATAACTCATACTGTTTTTTGAATACTTGCCAAAAATAAAAAACATTCCCTGGAAGCTTGTTCTATTGTATTGCTGCTGCTATAGAAAATGCACATGCAGATGTTTGGAATTAAACAATTTTATTGGTAGTTGAATGTGAAAACCAAGTGCAACAACATTAACTAGGTAATCTAGCACCAGAAAAGGACCATATCTCAGTGCACAAAAACAAGTCATATTGATAAATCAAACACTACCTCATTTAACCAGAAACCCATAATCCCAAAAACTCATTCCCCCCTTAACTTCCAATCCCCCCACACAAACATCTTCCCTCTAATATTCAAAACCATTTAACTGGCTAGGAACGCCACCTGGCTGGTTAAATGGCACTTAACCGGCTATCCAGCGCTGGTCAGCGGCTAGGAGATAACCGGTTATATCATGTGATATAACCAGCTATCCCCAAATATTCAGCCCATAGCTGGCCATTGTAAGCGGCCACATCGAGCTGCTTAAATACCTGGAATATCTTTGACCAGTTATCAATTTAGCTGGTTAAGTTTAAACCGACCAAAAATAAACCAGATATTCAATGCTGGTCACCGGAAATGGCCCTGCATTGAATATCCAGGCTGACCGCTGACTGCCGGGCTCCTTCCCACGATCTGAATATTGGCCCCCTTATCTTATTTTGAGAGACTTATTACCCCCCTAATCCCTTAATAAGGTTCAAGGAAGGGTAACAAAAGAAATTACTGGTACAATAGCCAGGAATTACAAAATGATATAGTCATCCCTAAAACGAAGAGAAAACCCTATTACAAAAATTTAGGAAATAAATATGATTTCACTAACTTTCAAAAACAAAAATAAAATACAGCTCTCCTTAGCTAAATCGTTCCAGAGTTTCACTGATAAGTACATAAATGAATTTGTTACAAAAATTTATATTTAAAATTTTTAATGGAAGGGAATCCCAATATAAACAAACCCAACAAATTAATCAAAGGGACCAATCCATTTGGGCAATGGCCTTCTTAGGTTTTAAAAATCAGACACACCACCTTAAAATGTGTTCAGGCCTGCATTGGAAGCAGACTGGAGTGCCCCTATCCAGATCACAACCAAATATCATTATGCAGTTGTTTAGTGTGTAAATTTCAGTATTATCTATCTAGGCACCTAACTTTGGCATCCAGTTATGGAATTGGCTCCTAGGGCAATTCTATAACTAGATACCAGATGCATGTGTATGTACGCCATTTTTCTACTGCTTTTTTCCATATTTCAGTAGAAGGCTTTTAAACTACATTTAAAGTTCTTGCACTCCTAACAACTTTCTAACTGTCCCCCATCCCGTAGCTGCACGTCTCCCTGCATTTTGTCTGGACATTTTTCAAAGGGTGCATACATCATTCACCTGTTTCTGAAGCTCTCCCGCTCTCTTTCTTCCCTGTAAGTAGAGTACACCCCAGGTCTTGTTGCAGTCCCCACCACACTAGACCAGTACTGTGCATCACCATCATGGTCCCGCGAGGAAGGGAGCGTCTTCCGATGGACTTGTCTGTAGGACCGTCCAAAATTCTTGTCCTCTTGAAGTGAGCTGAGTTCAGAAATGGTGTTACTATCTGCAGCAAAGCAGAGCAGAGTTGAAGGGTAACTTTATAACAGGGCATCTAGGTTAATAGAGCAGGAGGGTGCCAATTTTTTAAAGATATGTATAGGCACTTTTGGCCATTATTTCAGAAGCCCTATGTACAATTTCAATATGGAAATACTAATACTTACATGTGGAAATGGCATACATATGAAAGTTGTTATTTTAGAACACCTGTGCTCTACACATCTATGCGCTGGCCATGTTGAGATAGCCATGTATAGAAAAGACGCATATTGGAGGCATGGCATAGGCCAGTGGTTCCCAAACCTAGCCCCAGAGGCACCCCAGTCAGTCAGGTTTTCAGGATACCCACAATATTAATGAAATAGATCTGCATGCACTGACTCCAATGCATGCAAATCTATCTCATTAATATTCATTGTGGATATACTGAAAACCTGTCTGTCTGGGTGCCTCCAGGACCAGGTTTGGGTACTACAGGCATAGGCAATGCTGAGGTCTACATATCTTTGACATATTCTGCAAAGGCCGTGCACATCAAGGGCAGAAAATCTAAACATCGGCATCTTCACCTGCTGAAAATCATGCACAAACACCAACCTTACTTGTCTCTTGGACTTTGTGCCTCTGTTGATGGTTGTTGGAGAGGACCTGAGAGCTTTTTGATTGCCTGATTGTTGTTTGTATGTAGGTGTGCCTTCGGCTACCTTTCATTTCCCAGCTCTGTTTCTAGACCTCTCCATCCCCCTTGCAACCTCATCACTGAAACTCCCTGTGCTATTCCGTCCCCTGCCAGTCTCCCCTCAGACTTGTAGTATGTGCCCTCTTGCTATTGGCTCTGCATGTCTGTGGATGTTTCTGGTGAGCAAGTGACTATACCACTTTGTGTTCGTTTGTGTGTGGGGGTTCTTGTGTCTCCGACTACCTGTTTGTCTGACACTGATTGTCTCATGCATCAGTGTGACTGGGCTGCCACTGTGCCAATGGAAGGCCATACAGGGTGCTGGTGGTGGAACAGACTGACCTCAATAGTTGGCTATACTGCAGCAGGCACACATGGTACAGAGAAGGGCCAAGAAGTGGCTATCTTATCAATGGATATATAGACCCATGATCCAGCTCCTGGACCTCGCAGATGAGCAGTGCCTCACAGTAGTTTCCACTTTGATAAAGCTGCCATTTGCTATCTCTGCCAGCAGCTTGCCCCTCTCCTTTGCTCCACCACACAGAGGGGACAGCCCATTCCAGTCCACATAAAGATTACCACAGCCCTTGCCTTTCTTGCGACTGGCTGCTTTTAGTCTGTGTTTGCAGTCCCTATGGGCTTTAGCTGGTCTGCAACTTCACTCTGCATTATAAGGGGGGTGAGATGTGATAGGGAGAGATACTAACCCTTGGTTGGGGGTGCAGGAAGAAGGGAAGGGGGACAAGCTGGACATGAGGAAGAACAGGGACAAAGGGAAGAGATGCTAGGTATGGAGACAGTATAAACACAGGAACACACAGGGCAGCGCTGGACACAGGAGGAGAAAGGGACAGGGATGCAGAGGGGAGTCGCGGGACAGGACGGAAAAGGGATGCAGAGGGAAAATGGATGGTGGACATGGAGAGAGAAGAAATGTCAAAAGGACAGGAGAATCTGGAAAGAGAGGTAAGAAAAAAACAGAGAAAAGTAGAAAAGAGACACTGGGACCAAAGCAATGCTCAGACAACAAAGATAGAAAAGAGCATTTTATTCTGAATTTATTAATCATAATATATCACCTTTGGGAAATGTGCATCTCTGTTTTTATTTCTATTACTATGACAGGTTTTCTAATAGGTCTGAAATCTGTTTGCTTTTTGCAGGGAACTCTGGTGGGGTTTTCTCTTCTCCCCCCCCCCCCCAGTCCCCACTATCTTGCGAGAGATAGTGTAATAGGGGCCCCATCATAATTTTTCCACCCAGAGTCCAATCAGTTCTAGCTAAATCACTGCAAGGAGGATACAGAGCCAGCAGCAGAGGAGGAGCTAGCCCATCTTCACCTGCAAGAAATAACCTTATACACCGACATCTCCAGTGATTCAGTGCACATTTATTAACAGTGAATGTGAAGAAAATTAACACATTTTTCCTCTTCCATAACTACATCTTCTTTACCCTTTCCTGTCCCCTCCTCCCATTTCACCAGCCCAACTGGCACTGCTGAACCACCAGGCAGACAGGAGGAGGATACTGAACTTTTGTTTCGATAATACGGTTGGGGCCGGCCAAATGCCACAGATCACCGGGTTTGAGATGGCCGACTTTGTTTTTCAGCGATAATGGAAACTGGAGCCGGCCATCTCAAACCCGGCCAAATCTAAGGCATTTGGCCGTGGGAGGGGCCAGCATTCGTAGTGCACTGGTACTTCTGGATGTTTAGATCTTGCTGATCAGTTATGTTATGACTTACTTGCTCAGGAGTGCTGTATTTTGTGATACTGTTTTGAGAAATGTTCAAGAAAGACTTCATACAAATGAAAAAAGTCCCTGCCCTGCATTTTTCCTTAATGGCCGTCTTTCTCTCCGAAAGTGCACTTCTCTTAATGGCCCTCTTTCTCCCTGAACAGGGAAATCAAAACAGTTTTTGCTCACAGTTTTTTTGGTAGTAACAGTGGGATTTGAACCAGCCACCTCTGCGTTACAAGACCAGTGATGTAACCACTTGGCCACAGCTCCACTTACTTGGCTGTCCCTCCCTTTTGATTATACCCCTCCAGGTCTCTCTCAGCTACTCACAGACAGCTTAGCGCACTGTGATTGGCTGAGAGAGACCTGAAGGGGTATAATCAAAAGGGAGGGACAGCTCAATAAGTGGAGCTGTGGCCAAGTGGTTAAATCATGGCTCTTGTAATGCAGAGGTGGCTGGTTCAAATCCCACTGTTACTACTAAAAAAAACTGTTTTGATTTCCCTGTTCAGGGAGAAAGACTTTCGGAGAGGAGAGAAAGACGGCTATTAAGGGAAGTGCACGTCAGGGACGGCCATCAAGGGAAAATGCAGGCCATCAAGGGAAAATGCACGGCAGGGACTTTTTTAATTTGTATGAAGTCTTTCTTGAACATTTCTCAAAACAGTATCACAAAATACAGCACTCCAGAACAAGTAAGTCATAACATAACTGATCAGCAAGATCCTTTTTTTTTTTTACGAGCTGGCCGACTGGCTTCCCCTCCTAGGTAGGAAATGTTTTAAAGTTTTTTTTTTTTTGGGTGGGAGGGGGTTGTTGACCACTGCAGGAGTATGGGGAGGTCATCCCCGATTCCTTCTAGTGGTCATCTGGTCAGTTTGGCCATCTTTTTGAGACTTGGTCGTGAAAATAAATAGACCAAGTAAAACCGGCCAAATGCTCATCATCGCCGGTTTTCTTTTTTCCATTATCAGCTGAAGCCGGCCATCTCGTAAGCACGCCCACATCCCGCCTTCACTACCCTGCCGACACACCCCCTTGAAGTTTAGCCGCCTCCGCGACGGAATGCCGGCGAGTGTGTCCAAAAATCGGCTTTCGATTATACCGATTTGGCCGATTTTAGGAGATGGCCGGCCATCTCCCGATTTGTGTCGGAAGATGGCCGGCTATCACTTTCGAAAATAAGCTGGATAATAACATAGTAGATGACGGCAGAAAAAGACCTGCACACATGGGGCATTAAGGAAGGCATGTGCAAGTGGCAGGCACAGTACCACTTCCATTTGTAACCTACACGGAATAAAATGCATGTGAATGTGAACATAGGCACCTCTATTATTTTTCAAGTGCAGGTTACCCACCATGCTGTGATCTACATCTATGCTGCACATGCTACTACCCCATTGAACGCGGGCATTACATTGTCATTTCAAAATATTTACACTCAAAGGGGTTTTTTCCCCCACACCATTATTGGGGGTGGAGATATATTTATTTTAGAGTCTACATTCACTGCTGCTTTTGCAGCCTCCACATGCACATTTAGACATCTCCTTCATATATGTTCTTTCTGAAATGGGCCTTCACGTGTCTTTATAAAATAGTAGCACAAGGGGGGTCATGTGGTACCATGAGAGAGAGCGGTCACTAAAAAGCGGAGCTCCCACACTTCCTCGTTGATTATCGGCAATTTAAGCAAACGACCCAAGCCCCACACCACCAAACTCCTGAAGAAATATCAGAAGGGGGAAAGAACGAGAAAAGAGGCTTAAATTGCGGGTCGGTAACAGCATGGTGTCTAGGATACAGAAGAAAGAGAAAAGCAAGGCCCAGGAGCCCAAAATGGCGGAAAGCCCGACACGGCAGGGCTCCTCAGTGTGCTCCGCGTGGACTGCCGAGATAACAGCTGAGGTGACGGAGGCGGTGGAAGCAGCACTAGATAAAAAATTACAAGCCTTATACGACAGAGCAGAGGCTGCTCACGAAAGACTCGATGGCTTCCATCTAGACCTTGACAACATGCAGCAGCGAATTGGAGACATACAGGATCGTTTACAGGAGACGGAGGAACCACGAGCGACGCTTCAGAAAAAAGTGGAGGTCCTAGAACAAAAACTAGAATATTTGGAAAATAGTAGCACAATCCTGCAGAAATTATGCCTAGACTGAAGGTGCAGACATTACACCAGCTTGAGAGCTGCAGTGGGAATTGAACTCAGTTCCCCCAAGATCAAAGTCTGCTGCTGTAACCACTAGGCCACTCCTCCTGGGTGCAAACTTTCCTTGACAGAATACTAGTGTAGCAGTGCAAATCCATGCATATAATTTGGGTACTACCTCTTACACCAGCCTTAGAGCTGGTGTAAATGCTTGCACCTACACTGCTGAAAACCGCCTGTATATTTTAGTGTGTTATAATTTCCATGTGCAGCTATGCATTCCACCCTTGTGTACACCTCACCTTCACATTATGCGCCATCACATTTAGGCTCCAAGTTATAGAATAGCACATAGCTGGAATAATGGTATATGTTGCTATTCTGGTCATGTTCTTGTAGGTCAAAGAAAGTTTCTATTGACACCTGTTATTAAAATCTAGGGAGTTTACATAGATCAGACATTATCTTTGGATGCTCATATGGAAGCCTTGGTAAAAAGCTCTTTTTTTGATGAGGAATCTTAGACGTATCAGAAAATGTATTGACGTCGATCAATTTAGACTACTTGTTCAATCTTTATTGTTATCTAAATTGGATTATTGTAATCTTTTATATTTGAAGGCATATAAGCAAACATTACAAAAGTTACAGTCAATCCGGAATACGGCAGTGAGATTGATTTTTTCTTTACATAAACATGATTGAATTACTAAATGTTATGAAAAACTTAATTGGTATCCCATTGAGGCCAGGATTATGTATAATTTTTCTTGCATATTTTCAGGGTCTTAAATGATGACTGTCCAGATTATCTATTGTCTCACTAGGAATTCACTACTCCTAACAGGAGTAGAAGATTGTATTGTAACTCACTGTTTTCTTTTCCATCACCTAAGGGTATAAAAAGATTCAGGGCCCTGTTTACTAAGCCGCACTAGAGGCGCACTAGCGTTTATAGTGTGCTGTAAGCATTAGCGTGCACTAACTGTTTAGATGCCCAAAATATTCCTATGGGCATCTAGATGGTTAGCGTGCGCTAATTTTTAGTACTTGCTAAAAACGCTAGTGCACCTTAATAAACAGGGCCCTCAATCAGTTTGAAAAATTGATGGCAATTCAAGCCAGGGGCGTAGCTATGTGGGGCCACGGGGCCTGGGCCCCCGTAGATTTGGCCCTGGACCCCCTGCCAATGACCCTCTCAACCCCCCCCCCCCCCCCCGCCGCCAACCCACCGTTGCCTACCTTTGCTGGCAGGGGACCCCAACCAGAACGAAGGAAGAAGAGGACCTCGGCTGGTGGGGGTTGGGGTCCCCGCCAGCAAAGGTAGGCGATGGCGGGGGAGGGTTGGCAGCGGGAGGGGGATCGAGAGGGTCGGCAGTGGGGGGGGGGGGGGTCAAATTTGTTGTTGTTGGTGGCGGCGGTGGCAGTGGGGTTGGTAATGGGGGGTTGGCAATGGCGGGGGGATCGGCAGCACCGGGGGGGGGGCTAAAATGTGCCCCCTCACCTCAGGCTCTGGACCCCCCTGCCGCCGAAGTCTGGCTATGCCCCTGATTCAACCACCAAATATTTGGAAAACTTTACCCCCTTGTTTACTAAGCCGCGCTACCAGCTGCTGCGTGGCAATTCCGACACAGCCCATTCAAAGTGAATGGGCTGTGTCGGCAGTAGCACACAGCAGCCGGTAGAGTGGCTTAGTAAACAGGGGGGTTAATGTCATGTTTTGACAATATGAATAACTATCCTTTATTTAGAAAATATCTTAAAACACTTCTTTTTAAACGATCTATTTAACTGTAATTGTTCTATGAAATTAGCTGATAAATTTGTCTTTCTAATTCTTGAGGTTGTAAACCACTTAGAACTGTAAGGTACTAACAGTCTATAAGTGTGATATAATGTAATGTAATGTTATTTTTGCCTTAATGTAGGTGCCCTTTTTATAGTATTACCTCCAGTGTTGACAACTTACATAATCTCAGTGTGCACAGCTCTAGTGCACACAGAAAACAGAAATGTGTCTGGACCAGTCCCACAGTCCAGATCTCCTGAAAACAGGATCTAAAAGAGCACATAGACACTCACATTTCTCCCTCATGCGTCGAGCAGGGTCGAACTGGGCTAGTTCCGTCTCCACGTAGTACAACACCTTCATGGAATCTCTCTCCTTATCAGCCTGGATCCTGTAACCCTTTCGCACTGCTGGGAGTCAAAAGAAATTAAAAGACAGTTTTCAGAATGGCATTTTTCTCCTTAATTGCTAGGCAACAGATTTGGAAGATGTGATGTTGCTGGGAACTCCTCCCTTTCATATTCTTGCTAGAAGGCACATGCTGTATTACATTTTACATAAACAATATTGGTTCTACGAGAAATTCATCCATCAAAAGAGGATAAGACATTTTCAGTGCAATCAAAGCTGCAAGGATGATCAGAGCTTTAACTTCAGGAAGCGCTTCCATTATCCTTTAGCTCTGTGTGTTTTAATTTCTGCAACTAAGACTTGGAACAGAAAATGGACAAACACCCTTATTTTCCTAAAACAGCGTTTCTCAACCATGTCCAGGAGGCACATGTAGTCCATCGGGTTTTCAGAGCTGGCACAGTAAATATGCATATGATAGATCTGGATGTTCATTTTATTTTCTTGAGTTACCCTAGCGCAGCAATTCACTGTTCTGTATTTCTTTCTTACTTCCTCCCATCCTTATGTGCCTTTAGAGTAATTGGACCTCAGCTATTCTTTCTCCTCCTACGTTCTAAAGTTATGATTTGTATTTTAGGCCTTTTACTGTGGTTTGACCTTTTCTTAACCCCAATTTTTATTATTTTTATTGTAAACCACTCACACATTTTTATTATTTGTGGTATATTAAATTTGATTGAAATGTAAAATGTATCTCTCGCCTACGCACTCTGGCAATCCTGAAAACTCAACCGGCTAAATGTGCCTGCAGGACACAGTAGGAAATATGTCCTGAAATAAACCATAATGCTCCTCCTGTTTGTAAGGAGCTCTGATTAGTTAAGTGGATGCCATCCCATGATTCAGAAGGTGACAATCCAGTAATGGACAGCTGGTTTATTGTCATGAAAAGACTCAATAATTGCCAACTGAACCTGAAAATAGGGCTACATTAAAAATGATACAATGAACATTGCAATATTTATGCAATGCTAAAAAGGAGCACTGCTCTGTCCATTTTCCTGTCACGGATCACAACTCAAGTCTGCACGTACCAGCTGGGAAATAAAACAAGGCATCAAGAAGAAAAATAATCATGCCTGAATGAGAAACCTTGCAGTCCTTGAAAGCTCACCTATCACACACATTTTGGGATAATCCTTAGAGGGGCATAATCGAAAGGGACATCCTCGTTTCGATTTGGACGTCCTTGCAAAACGTCCCCATCCAGGGGCATGGAAACCCGTATTTTCGAAACAAGATGGACGTCCATCTTTTGTTTCGATAATACGGTCAAGGACGCCCAAATCCTGAAATTTGGTCGTCCTTAGAGATGGTCGTCCCTAGACTTGATCATTTCTGATTTTCGGCGATAATGGAAACCAAGGACGTCCATCTCAGAAACGACCAAATGCAAGCCATTTGATCGTGGGGGAAGCCAGCATTTCTAGTGCACTGGTCCCCCTGACATGCCAGGACACCAACCGGGCACCTTAGGGGGCACTGCAGTGGACTTCATAAATTGCTCCCAGGTACATAGCTCCCTTACCTTGTGTGCTGAGCCCTCCAAAACCCACTACCCCCAACTGTACACCACTACCACAGCCCTTACGGGTGAAGGGGGGGCACCTAGATGTGGGTACAGCGGGTTTCTGGTGGGTTTTGGAGGGCTCGCTGTTTCCTCCACAAATGTAACAGGTGGGGGGGGGGATGGGCCTGGGTCCGCCTGCCTGAAGTGCACTGCACCCACTAAAACTGCTCCAGGTACCTGCATACTGCTGTGATGAACCTGAGTATGACATCTGAGACTGGCATAGAGGCTGGCACAAATATTTTTAAAGATGTTTTTTGAGGTTGGGAGAGGGTTAGTGACCCCTGAGGGAGTAAGGGGAGGTCATCCCCGATTCTCTCTGGTGGTCATCTGGTCATTTCGGGCACCTTTTTGAGCCTTGGTCGTAAGAAAAACACGACCAGGTAAAGTCGTCCAAGTGTTCGTCAGGGACGTCCTTGTTTCTTTTGATTATGGGCCGAGGACGTCCAAGTGTTAGGCATGTCCAAGTCCCGCCTTTGCTACGCCTCCGATACGTCCCCTTGAACTTTGGCCGTCCCCGCGACGGAAAGCAGTTGGGGATGTCCAAAATCGGCTTTCAATTATACCGATTTGGATGACCCTAGGAGAAGGGCGTCCATCTTCCGATTTGTGTCGAAAGATGAGTGTCCTTCTCTTTCGAAAATGAGCCCATTAGTCTGCTCCAATAAACACTGTAGCACAATAAAAACAAAATCCACCAAATTCAAAGAACAAAAATTGCACAAATATTAAAGCAATAATGTTCCAAATACATACCTGTGCCAGTGTGAAAATCTGTGTAAAAGGAGGTGCCTCAGATATCTATCATGCTCAGCTGTATAATTTCACTAGCCTATGGCAACCTAAGTGGTATGTTATTGCCATTCATAATCATGGACTACCTCTTCAAACCACACCAACGTGCTGTTTAATGAAAGGCCTTAAAACAAACTTTAATCCTTATTCAATCAACACAGTAAGAATAATACTGCTTCATTTCTTTGAAGGCAAGAATAAACATGTTGATAATGATGAGCCGGTTGATGTAGTGTATATTGATTTTCTGAAAGCTTTTGACAAAATACTTCATGAGAAACTCCTGCTAAATTTGAGAGTCATGGGATGGGAGGCAATGTTCTGTTGTAGATTAGAAATTGGTTATTGGACAGATAACAAAGGGTAGGGTTAAATGGCCATTTTTCTCAATGGAGGAGGGAGAATAGTGGAGTGCCACAGGGATCTTTACTAGGACTGGTGCTATTTAACATATTTCTAAATGATCTGGAAATCAGAACACGTGAAGTGACCAAATTTGCAAATGACACGAAACTATTCAAAGTTGTTAAAGCACATGCGGACTGTGAAAAATTGCAGGAAGGCCTTAGGACAGTTCCCAAACCTGGTCCTAGAGGCACCCCAGCCAGTCAGGTTTTCAGGATATCTACAATGAATATTCATAGTATAAATCTCTCTGCCAGTTAATTCATTTTTAGAAAGTACCTTTATTATTTATTTGCTTACAAAACCTAATACCTTAACATATCATTCCTTCATACACACTCATGCACACTCACTTACAAATGTACTCTCATACACATTTCACAATAAAACCTTAATGGAGCAAACCCACTAATACATGTTATATCCTAACTGTTCAAAATGCCCAGTAACCTCAGCAGAATATTTGTTCAAAAAGTTCCTCTGATGCTAGTGCTGCACTACCCCCACTGGGTGTGCCTGTTGCTTTAATCTTCCATACTGGTCACAGCACTGCACTGCAAGTTCAAAATGTTCATCTAATTTTAGTGCAGCACTACCCCCTAGGGTGTGCTTGTTGCTTTAAACTCCCATCATAGCCACAGCACCACACAAAATCCAATCCTTTTCATATGTGCTGGGTCCCAGGAATTCCAAACGAAAATGCAAACATTTGCTTAGAGTTCTCCACTCCTGTGGTCAATCCATTTCATGAGAGATATTTGCATGCATTGCCTCCACTTCATGCAAATATCTCTCATGAATATTCATTGTGGATATCCTGAAAACTTGACTGCCTGGGGTGCCTCCAGGACCTGGGAACCACTGCCTTTGGAAATTGGAAGCCTGGACATCCAAATAGCAGATGAAATTTAATGTGGACAAATACAAAGTGATGCACATTGGGAAGAATAAACTGAATCATAGTTGCCTGATGCTAGGGTCCATCTTGGGAGGCAGCACCTAAGAAAAAGATCTAGGTGTCATTGTAGGCAATACGCTGAAATCTTCTGCCCAGTGTGCGGCGGTGGCCAAAAAACCAAACAGAATGCTAGGAATCATTAGGAAAGAGATGGCAAATAAGACCAAGAGTACTATAATGTCTCTGTATCACTTCATGGTATAATCTAACCTTGAGTATTGCATTCAATTCTGGTTGCCATATCTAAAAAAAGAAATAGAAGAATTAGAAAAGGTTCAAAGAAGAGCAACCAAAATGATAGAGGGAATAGAACTCCTCTCATATGAGGAAAATCTAAAGAGGTTAGGGATATTCAGCTTGGATAAAGAATGGCTGTAGGGGAATATGATTGAGGTCTACAAAATCCTGAGTGGTGTAGAATGAGTAGAAGTGAATCAATTTTTCACTCTTTCAAAAAGTACAAAGACTAGGGGACACTCAATGAAGTTACATGGAAATACTTGTAAAAGAAATAGGAGGAAATATTTTTTCACTCAACGAATAAATAAGCTCTGGAACTTGTTGCCAGAGGATGTGGTAATAGCGGTTAGCATATCTGGGGTTAAAACAGGGCTGGACAAGTTCTTGAAGGAAAAGTCTGTAGTCTGCCATTGAAATAGACCAGAGGAAGCGACTGTTTACCCTGGGATTGGTTGCATGGAATGTTACTACTATTTAGGTTTCTGACAGATACATGTTATCAATAGAAATCAAACAAAATAAAACATGGAAAAGAAAATAAGATGATACCTTTTTTATTGGACATAACTTAATACATTTCTTGATTAGCTTTCGAAGGTTGCCCTTCTTCGTCAGATCGGAAATAAGCAAATGTGCTAGCTGACAGCGTATATAAGTGAAAACATTCAAGCATTACTATGACAGTCTGACAGGGTGGGAGGATGGGGGTGGGTTAGGGTTAGGATCAGACTGTCATAGTAATGCTTGAATGTTTTCACTTATATACACTGTCAGCTAGCACATTTGCTTATTTCCGATCTGACGAAGAAGGGCAACCTTCGAAAGCTAATCAAGAAATGTATTAAGTTATGTCCAATAAAAAAGGTATCATCTTATTTTCTTTTCCATGTTTTATTTTGTTTGATTTCTATTGATAACCTTAAGAGTGGACTAACACGGCTACCACACTCCTCTACTGACAGATACATGTAACCTGGATTGGCTACTGTTGGAAACAGGATATTGGGCTAGATGGACTATTGGTCTGACCCAGTATGACTATTCTTATGTTCTTATGAATCTCCTACTCTTGATACATTCCTAGAGACCAAAACTTAGCACAAGGTTGAGCACCGTGGAACATGTAAGCCGCATTGAGCCTGCCATGAGTGGGAAAGCGCGGGGTACAAATGTAACAAACAAAAAAAACTTTGGGAGCCAACGTCATTATCTTTAAGCTAAGTACTTTGCTTAGTACTGTGACCTTATAAGCAAAATACTTAGCTTAAAGGTAATGATGTTGGCTCCCAAAGTTCCACGATGCTCAACCTTGTGCCAAGTTTTGTCTCTAGGAATGTATCAAGAGTAGAAGAAGAAACAACAAGACCACCGGAGTGGACAAAGAACAATGGTGTCCCATGAATAATCTCAGGAGCAAAAGGGCATCTATTTCTATACTCCTCACGGCTAATACAAAGGTCTTTTTCAAGATCAGAGCATCTACTTCTAGTGACTTGATCCGGTATGCTTTGTCAGACATCTTTTAAGACAATGTGATCAGACTCCTGAAGAAGGCACCTAGTGCTGAAACAGGGTACCTTGTAGAGTCTTCAATTAATAAATTATATTTTGAACTTTGACCGTCTCCAGTCTGTTTTTTGAAGAGCCTGGTTCTGTTCCCACTCCCCTTTTGCTCAAGAGTAGGAGACTCATATTCATCGCCACACATTTTTCTTCAGCAGAATGCCACAATTTGCTGTGTTGGTGCTAGGTCAAGCACCGTGGCACCTTGGGAGCCAACATCATTATTTTCAAGTTAAGTACTTTGTTTAGTGCTGTGACCTTATGAACATATACAGTATTTTTCTTACTGTGTTGCAGTGGCATACCCTTGGGGGGGGGAGGGGGCTTGAGGGCCTGCCCCCCCCCCATTTGGGTTCAGGACTCCCCAAAATTGATGCACTGTCAACTGGTTTGGCTGGTGGGGGGGGGGGGGGGGCCCAAGCCCCACCAGCAGAAGCCCTCTTCCAACCAATGCTTGTTTTCCTGAGCCTCCGTGCTGCCTGCCCTTCCCCCCTCCACATGCTTGGTTTTAGTGAAATTGTGCCTGCATGAGGGAAGCTCACTCTCCCCACGCATACGTGAAAACAGCATGCACGATGCATGGCCCCCCCTCCCCCCCACATGCTCAATTTAACTAAACCCAAGCATGCGCGTAAGGTAGGGGGGAAGCAGGGCAGGTAGCGTGGAGGCTCAGGTAAAAAACCATCAGCTGGAGGAGGGCGTCTGCTGGCGGGGCTTGGGGACCCCTACCAGCCCAGGTATATGGGGTTGCATTGAGGGCATACAGCGGCAGGAAGGCAGGGAAACATTTTGTGCCCCCCCCCCACACACACACTTTGAGCTCAGGCCCCCCAAAAGCTTAGGACTTGCTAAGCGCCTGCTGTGTTGATTGAGTAGTGATTAAAGTTTGTTTTAAGATATTCACTAAACATAGTACTACTACTACTACTACTATTTAGCATTTTTATAGCGCTACAAGGCGTACGCAGCGCTGCACAAACATAGAAGAAAGACAGTCCCTGCTCAAAGAGCTTACAATCTAATAGACAAAAAAATAAAGTAAGCAAATCAAATCAATTAATGTGTACAGGAAGGAGGAGAGGAGGGTAGGTGGAGGCGAGTGGTTACAAGTCAAAAATAGTAACATAGTAGATGACGGCAGAAAAAGACCTGCACGGTCCATCTAGTCTGCCCAACAAGATAAACTCATATGTGCTACTTCTTGTGTATACCTTACCTTGATTTGTATCTGCCATTTTCAGGACACAGACCGTAGAAGTCTTGCCCAGATCTAGCCCCACCATCCAAACACCAGCCCCGCCTCCCAATCTCGGCATGGTTTAAGGAGGAAGTCCATGATTATGACTGACCATAACACATCACTTAGGTTGCCATAGGTTAGTGAAGTTATATAGCAGAGCAATCGGTGTGCTGTTATTTTAGGCATGATAGACATTTGAGACTCCTCCTTTACACAAATGTTTTCACTGGCACCAATAAACGCTGTGGCAACCTGTAAAGAATCCACGTTTCTCCAGGACTAATTTAGCAATGCCAGCTAATCCACTCCATCAGGCATCATAAGGCCCTTACATGCCACTCACCCTGCTGAGCATCTCATAGCAATTTTCTCACAAAGCAGCATTTTAAGATTTGTAATTCTTTAATCAATCAAAGCTGTGTCCTTCCTGGATACGTATGTGATGACATAAAACAATAACAGCCAATGGGAGTTGAGTTCAGGGCCCTTAAAGAAATAGTTGATGAAATGAAAGGAGAACCAACCACTGAGGTGACCAGTGATGAGAGAATGGAAAGAAGCTTTGGGTGACTGACTGGTCAATAGCAAGGTATCACCTTATATTATTTCTGCCCAATATTTAACTGCAGCAGTCAGCATTTAGGCAAAATGCCACCTGTCGTGGTTAAAATGAACAGAATATTCAGTACTGTGGGTACCAGCTGCACCTGGAAGTGCTATCCAGGAGACCACTAACTGGATATGGTTAGGACCAAGGAGGTTTGATTAACAGGAGATGGCAGGAGTGTGCTTGGCCCATTATCTGTCCAGAAGCCAGTAGGGAGAGCACGTTGCCCTATCAATTACATTGTTTTGGGTGTACCAAGACGGCAGCGACTGCATTGAGGAGAATGAAAACCTCCTTGGGTGGAGTGGCTTCATCCTTGTGACATCACGCCGTCCCCTCTTAATCAAACCTCCTTGGTTGGGACACACTTTTTTCTGTCTTAAATCTAACTGGCTAGCAGTCTGAAGATCACTGCTAACCGAATAGCTTCCAGTTCTGCCCAAGGACTGCCCCAGCACTCTCCGGATAGTGCCAAAGTGGAAAATCTCTCTCACCAGCACTTTTCCAGTTAGCAGGATCTGCTCACTGGATAAGTGCCTTTGAAAATCTACCCCTTTGTTTTTATGTATTAACTTTTATTTCTGTGCATTCAAGTAGACTAGCACAGCCAACAAACTGCTTTCTGCCTACATGCTCAGGAACATGCTATTGCTATGAAAAGAGTATTTGAAAGTATAACATAAGATATTTTATTTTTGTTTTTAAATGTTTTTAATAGGAAGAACAACATCATATGCAAACACAACTGATATAGTACAGCAATACAAAATATCCATTACATGCTAAAGAATTTGTATTTTTCTTTGATTTACAATTCACAACTTTTGAATCCCCATCCCCCCACCTCCACTTAATTCCAGTAATGAGTTGAGAAACAATAGACAAATTAAACCTACAATTCAACTCCATTTTACACTACAACTTATACAAATTTTAACCTCCCCCCCCCCCCCAATCAATTCCTCTTAATTGCCACCCCAAAAGTGCCCTCCATCCCACCAGTCTTCTCCTAAGATGCGTCAGGGAGGGTTGTACGACTTGGACCTTTATAGCCCCCCCCCCTCCTGATACCACAAAAAAGTATATTTATGAAGCCTACGTCCAAACATATACCCTAAGCCCCACTTTCCTAACCCCCCCCCCCCCAATATCTTACAGAAATCTCCTACTTCCACCAGGAACCCATAGCCACCCCCCTATAATAACACAAGATAGAAACATAGAAAAATGAAGGCAGATAAAGACCATATGGACTATCAATCTGCCCATCCATACCATCTACTATCCCTCCTCTCCATTTGAGATTCTATATACTTGTCCAAAGCTTTCTTGAATTCAGATACAGTTTTAATCTCTACCACCTTCATAGGGAGGCCGTTCCACGAATTCACCACCTTTTCCATGGAGAAGTATTTCCTCAGATTATTCCTAGTCTGTACCCTTTCACCTTCATCCTATGCCCCCTCATTCTAGAGTTTCCTTTCAATTGAAAGAGACTCGCCACCTGTGCATTTATCATCCATGTAGGTATTTAAACATGTCTATCATATGTCCCCTTCTCCTGCCTTCCTTCCAGACTATTTTATTAACCATGCCTATTTTACTGTTGGATAAAGTAGTATGGATGCTGTGTTAGTCCATTTTAAAGATAATAAATAGAAATAAAGCAAGAGAAAGGAAAACAAGGTGATACTATTTTTATTGAACTAACAATATATTTTTGACACCTACATGACAGAACTGAACAAGGATCTGGGTTTCCTACCACATTATACAACTATAAAATTCTGCTGATTTGTCACCTTCTGATTACCCATCCATCTCTCACTGTTTCTCACTCCTTCCCCCACACCTACCTTTCCCTCAAGACTGTCACTGGAATGCTTTTCATGTTTCACTTATATATATTTTGATGTTCTCAACTTTGGCTCATATCCAACCTGAAGAAGTTAAGTCCTGCCTTCAAAAGCTTGTTAAAAAATGTATTGAGTCCAACAACAACAAAAAAAAGTATCACCTTTTGCTTTCTTTTGTTTTATTTCTGTTTAATTTCTATTTGTTAAGTTTTTATTATTATTAGACCACTCCATGTACAGGAGTATTCTCTAGTGTGAACCTCTTGAAGAAAATCACAGAAAGACAGGCAACAACTTACTGTTTTGTCCTCCAATGGAGTCACTTGGAAGCAGAGGAGGCGGGTGCTGTTTCTCCATCAGCACAGGAGGGGGGACCGGGGCCACGGGAACAGTGGAGATGTAGTAAGAAGGACAGGCTGTGGGAACATTAGGAGGGTATCCTGCCTTTGCAGCCTTCCCTGCTTCGTACACTTCAAAGGAAAAAGAGAACAATGTTTTTTTTTCTTTTCAGACATGGAGCTTTGGAAAATACTTTAACTGGTCCTCTCTGAGCTTTAGCACAGTGGAGAGGCACCTGCAGTTGTCAAGTCAAGTTTGAAAAGAAAGGACATGCTGGGTGCACGTTTTAGAATGGGTACAGGGCTCACAGGCCCACATGCACAAAAGCAAGTTTTCAGACTTGGGCCTGGTAGCACCATATATATTTATGTGCTTCTAAAGCAGGTGCAAAGATTGCACTGTAAGCTATGTGCGGAAAATCCCCGTGCATTGTCTGTTGGCTTTGCCCTCCCCTCTCCTGCTCCTTCATAGCACAGGTACAAGTACCCCTCTTTTCCCCAAAATGAGCCCTCTTTTTCCATTTGGGGGGAGAGCAATTTTCAACCCCCGATTTTACCCAGGTAAATTCTATAACTTGGTGTCTACACTTAAGGGCCACTTACATGCGTAAGCGAGCTAGTATTCTCTAATGGCATCTTGGAACACAGATGCCATTATTGAACTGGCGCTCAGTGTGCCTAAATGGAGGTGCCAGGTTTGAATTGCCCCTTTAGTTTGAAAATTTCCCTATGTTTATGAGTGGTGCATACCGGATGATATTTGGCCTGAAGTGGTCAGCGTTTTTATGTTCACCTCCAGCCACGGCTGGGGCTCTTCAGCTTGGAGAAAAGGCGGCTGAGAAGAGATATGATAGAGGTCTATAAAATAATGAGTGGAGTGGAACGGGTAGATGTGAAGTGTTTGTTTACGCTTTCCAAAAATACTAGGACTAGGGGGCATGCGATGAAGTAGTAAATTTAAAACGATTCTGAGAAAATTTTTCTTCACTCAATGTGTAATTCAACTCTGGAATTCGTTGCCAGAAATTGTGGTAAGTGTGGTTAGCTTAGCAGAATTTTTAAAAGGTTTGGATGGCTTCCTAAAGGAAAAGTCCATAGACCATTATTAAATTGGACTTGGGGGGAAATCCACTATTTCTGGGATAAGCAGCATAAAATGTTTTGTACTTTTTTTGCCAGGTATTTGTGACCTGGATTGGCAGGATGCTGGGCTTGATGGACCTTTGGTCTGTCCCAGTATGGCAATACTTATGTACTTATGTATTCCAGATATTCAATGCCAGACCATGTCCGGTCACCAGCACTGAATATCCAGTTATACGTTGGCCGCTAAAACTTATGTGTTTAAGTGCAATATTGAGCCCATAACTGCATAAGATGACCGCAAAAAACAGAACTGCTTTTTATGTGGCTCAATTTATGCAGATAGAACTAGATTCTATATATATCACGCCTAAAAAATTGGCACCAAAATGAAATATGCCTAAGCGTATTCTATAAAGTACGCCTTAATTTAGATGTACTTTATAGAATAAGCCAAGTGCCCTTCATGCAACTAAATTTAGTTGCGGGCAGTTATGCCAAGTGAAACTTGGTGTAAATCTTGACGCCTGATTTGGCGTGGACTGGATGTATTCTATAACAACGTGCATAGATTTTAGAAATGCCCACGACCCGCCCGTTCCACACCCATGGCCATGCCCCCTTTTCAACTATGTGACTTAGAATTTACGTGCATCACGTTATAAAATATGCTTTGCAGTTGTGCACATAAATTCTAATTGATGCCAATTAGTGCCAATATTTGCTTGTTAATTGGCAATTATCAGCACTGATTGACTTGTTAACTAATTACGTTGTGTGTGGAAATACAGAATATGACTGTATTTGCGCACATTATATAGAATCTGGGGGTTAAGGGCTGAATATCGGCACTTAACCACATAAGTGTCAACTCCACCCAGGACAAGTTAGCTGCTGGAACGCCCACCAGTTAAGTGCCGCTGAATATTCACAGTTAGCCATGGACAAGCAATTTAAATGGCCAGGAGTCTCTCTGGGCATTTAAATCACTTCGAATACCGGGCAGTTTGCTTACTGGTAGAGATGGGCAACTGGGAAGAAGCAGGCAAGAAGCTGCAAAATTCTAGTCACTGGAGGCACTAGGTTCGCCAGAGTCGCTATACTCACGTTAGCCCTCTCCTCAAGTCGCTTCACTGGCTCCCTATCCGCTTCCGCATACGGTTCAAACTTCTCCTTTTGACCTACAAGTGCATCCACTCCGCAGCTCCTCAGTACCTTTCCGCTCTCATCTCTCCCTACACTCCTCCCCGTGAACTCCGTTCGCTGGGTAAATGTCTCCTGTCGTCCCCCTTCTCCCCCACTGCTAACTCCCAGCTCCGTTCCTTCTATCTCGCTGCTCCCTATGCCTGGAATAGACTCCCTGAGCCAGTACGTCAGGCTCAGTCTCTGGCTGTCTTCAAGTCTAGGCTTAAAGCCCACCTCTTTGCTACTGCTTTCGACTCCTAACCATGACTCTCTTACTCAACACCCTCACTTATCACCCCTACCACTGCAATTTCCCCACCCCTAGCTGTCTGTTTGTCTGTCCAATTTAGATTGTAAGCTCTGTTGAGCAGGGACTGTCTTTTCATGTTAATTTGTACAGCGCTGCATAAGTCTAGTAGCGCTATAGAAATGTTTAATAGTAGTAGTAGTAGTAGTAGTAGGTGAGGAGGGGTAGAGCAGAAAATGAGCTTTTTGTTAGTGGTGAATTCTTACATTAAGCAAATTTAATCCATAGATTAATTGAATTCTAGATAGTAGCTATGAAAATGTAAAAATTTCCTTATGTTATGTTAAAACTCAGGGATGGGATTTTAAGTGTGTGCTATTTCTGGGATGTGCATGTCTGTGGAATCTTTCTAATGAGCCAGCCAAAGACTGTGCTGTCTACTTAAAGTTTGGTTGCAACACCTGGTTGACCCTGAACAGCAATGAGATAGGGAGCAGGGTCAATTGTTCGGAATGGATGTCCTATTGCTGTCAGGTGACTGGAACGTTGGTGAAGGCGAACACTGGCTGATATGGTGGCTTTAAAGAGTGAACACTTACAGGCTCTGGGACAGCAGCATGTCTCGGGACAGCAGGGGCAGCGGACGTAGCAGCAGCAGCTGTGTGGACAGCATTGGCACCAGCAGATTCCCACCATCAAGAAGAACAGAAATGTGCCAATAATCACCAAGCAGACAAACACCCACTCTGAAAAATAAAAATAAACACACAAAGAGAAGAAAGGTAGTCTATAGTGTGTGGGAACATGTCACAAGGTAATGAAAAGAGTGGCAGATGAACAGGGGAGAAGGCAGGGATACTTCTGATAATTAAGGGACATTTCAGAGAAGAGCCAGTGACTCCTGTATTGATAAAAACAACAACACCCCCCCCCCCCCCCACACACACACAATATCACTTGCTATTGTTAACTCTCTTATGTTTATGGTTATGTTTACTTGTAATTTGCTATACCACCATAACTAACAGATCTAGGTGGTTTACAATCTAAAATCATAACAATTGAAAGGAAGAAAAGAACTACAATATAAACAGGAAAGGGTAAACCATTTGTCCAGATACATTCAAACCCAATACAACAGAGAGAGGTGAGGGGCCTGTGAGAATATGGAGGAAAATAGGGGAGGTATGGTATTTGCATTAAAAGACGTACGAGGAGAGACTTACTGACCTGAACATGTATACCCTGGAGGAAAGGAGAAACAGGGGGGCGATATGATACAGACTTTCAAATAGTTGAAAGGTATTAATCCGCAAACAAATCTTTTCCAGAGATGGGAAGGTGGTATAACTAGAGGACATGAATCAAGGTTGAAGGGGGGCAGACTCAGGAAAAATGTCAGGAAGTATTTTTTCAAGGAGAGGGTGATGGAATGCCCTCCCGCGGGAGGTGGCGGAGATGAAAACGGTAACGGAGATGAAAATGCGTGGGATATACACAAAGGAATCCTGTTCAGAAGAAATGGATCCACAGAAGCTTAGTGGAGATTGAGTGGCAACACTGGTAATTTGGAAGCAAAGGTAATGCTGGGCAGACTTCTACGGTCTGTGCCCTGAAAATGGTAAGGACAAATCAAGGTCAGATATACATATAAAGTAGCAGTACAAAGAGTATCTTGTAGGGCTGACTGGATGGACGGTACAGGTCTTTATCTGCTGTCATCTACTATGTTACTATGCACCTTCTGCAGTCATTTAAGGGTTTTTTTTAAATTTACTTTTGTTTTCTACCATCTGTTTCCTAAATAGGGTTCCTCCGTATTCATCCCATTTCTTTTTGAATTGCATCACTGTTTTTATCTCTACCACCTCCCTCGGGAGGGCATTCCAGGTTTCAACCACCCTTTCCATGAAAATGAATTTCCTGATATTACTCCTAAGTCTACTACCCCTTGCCAGGTGCCCTTGGCCTGGATTGGCCGCTGTCGTGGACAGGATGCTGGGCTCGATGGACCCTTGGTCTTTTCCCAGTATCGCATTACTTATGTACTTATGTACCCCACAACCTCAGCTCATGTCCTCTAGTTTTACCATTTCCACTTCTATCACACATCCACTTGCTCTTCTTCCCATCCTCTTTGCCATCCCTATACAAGTCTTGAGATTGTAGGGATAGCAATCTCCCTCGATGTGAAATGTCAAAAACTTCTGTCCTTGCCAGGGTCTGGTTACTTTGCTCATCTATGATACACATACATCTTTACTGCCTTTTCTGGTTGCTCTTTTCAATATACTTTAGCTACACATATCTTGGTGCATGACCTTTTACTGCAGCCTCTTCTGCACACTTGTGTAGAGTTTGGAGTAACGTTTAGTAGTGACACTTGCTCTGCCTCCTTCTCCCCACCATGACTTGACTCTAAGGCTGGAGTTCCTGGAGAAATAAGCTTACTCTTGTCAGGCGCTGACATGCTGGTGACTATTGCACTCCATACACTTAATGGCTGCTTTACAGTCTTTAGCCATATGCTTGGATGAAGAGCAACATTTGTAATATATTCTGTACTTTTTCAATAGTTCTTTACATTCTCTCAAGGATTTCTCCCATAAACCTCAACACTTGTTGAGAGGTTGAGGTTTCTTATATATAGAAAACTATCAGTAGGGATCATCTAGTTTCTCTGTAGTAGGAGGACAATCAGGCGGTGGGGTTGCTTTGGGTGACACATCTGTCATGTGTACAGCTGTAGGCTTCCTGGTGTTGCTGTACTTCTTGACAGGCTTTTTATTCAGAAAGTACCCTGTCTTGCCTGCTTCAGGTACATTAAACATGAAACTGGGATTGTTTTTCCTCATTGCCAAATATCGGAGGAACTTCAAAAAAGATTGTAATGGGAGGAAACGTCTCTTGGTTGTCCTCTTTATACTTTGTGCTTAATCAGGGCCAGTCCTAGCAAGTGCAGGGGCCTGTGCAGACCAATTTGATGGGGCCCCATACTAGCTCTGCCCCCACCCTAGCTCCACCCCCACCTAGCCCCACCCCTAACCTAGCTCCAGGGCCAACCACCCCTCCCTCCGAGCTCCCAGGCCATCCCCTCTGAGCTCCCGGACCATCCCCCCTCCCTCTGAGGCCCCCCTTCCTCCCTCCGAGCTCCAGGGCCCCCTCCCTCCCTCCCTTCCACCCACCCAGCTCCAGGGCCTGGCCCCCCTCCGAGCTCCAGGGCTCCTCCCTCCTTCCCAGCTCCAAGGCCCCCCTCCCGCCTGCCTCCCTCCTTCCCAGCTCCAAGACCGGTCTCCCTCCCTCTTTCCCAGCTCCAAGGCCGGCCTCCCTCCCTCCCTCCCTCCCTCCCAGCTCCAAGGCCCCCCTCCCAGCTGCAAGGCTCCCCTCCTTTCCGAGGCCTCCCTCCAAGCTCCAGTCCCCCTCCCTCTGAATTTTAAAAGTTACCTCATTGGGTTACAGGCAGCGGCAGGAGTGAAAAGCGTGCGAGCTGCTCGGCGCTTCAGGAGCCTTCCTTTCTCTCTCTCAGCTCTGGTCCCGCCCTTATTTCCTGTTTCCACGAGGACGGGACCAGAGCTGAGAGAGGGAAGGCTCCTGAAGCGCCGAGCAGCTTGCACGCTTTCACTCCTGCCGCTGCCTGTAACCCGATGAGGTAACTTTTAAAATTCAGAGGGAGGGGGACTGGAACTCGGGCGGTCGGGGGCGGAGGCGCGCTGTGCAGGGCCCCCTTGAGCGTGAGGCTCTATGCGGTTGCCTCGGTCGCCTCACCCTAAGACCGGCCCTGTGCTTAATGATACCCATTTCTCTCTTATGTCATATGGCAGCTTTGTTATAATTTTGTTTATATTCCAATCAGCATCCAAGTAGCACAGGCCTGGGAGGTTCAGATCAGTTTTGCTTCCAGTTCCTGGGGGAGATCTCCTAATTCTTGTAACTTGCCATTATCTCTACCTGTAACCTTTGGGAAATGCCTTATTCTCTTGCAGTGCCTTTTGGATAGCTTCTGGGCTGCTATACGGCTGGTCATGCCTTTCTCACATTTCTTTCAAGCCTCTGGAAGTGTCATGCAAATATGCATCCTTTAATCCCTTTACACGATCAGCTGACTCAGTTCCCAGCCATTTTATTATCAGGTTAATTTCTTGCTTTGGGGTGGGCTTCATAATTGCTATGCAATCCTTAAAGTCAGATTTCCACACTCAACACTTTTCGGGGCAGTCACTGAACTGGGTAAGCCCCATGTTCACTATCTTTTTGCGAGCCATACACATTGCTAGATCTTCTCTCTCTGAAGTTTCTAGCGCAATTGCAATAGGTACCTGTGGCTGGAGTCAGGCGTGGAGTGTAGCTGGTTGGGGTCGATAATCAGACTGTGGGAGTTAGACCGACTAGCTCCCGCTGTCTGTGCTAAGCCGTTTATGGTGAAAAGCATTGAATATTCAGGTTATTTTTGACTGGTTTGAAGATAACTGGCTAAGTTGATATTCAGACTGCAAGACTCTGGGACATATGGCGAAACAAAGGCCTGAAGAGGACAGAGGCCTATATCCCTCAAAATACAAATATACATACTTGACAAGAACTGTGAAAATCCACACCCGAGATCAGAAGTACTTATGGCTGCTAAAGGGATGATCATGGGGAGCCAGGTAAAGTAAAAAAAATTCAGAACAAGGAACATACTTCAATCACATAAGAAGAAACATGTCTGTTCAGTGACAATATTCAGCCACTAAATGGATACGTTCTCTGTTTAGTTCAGGCCTAATCTAAATGCATAGTGCTGGCATGATCACTGTACTATACATATATTTACTGCTGCTACTTATATGGAGAGCAGAGTGGAATATACATAATAAACACCAGTGTCAGCACTTTACTTAGTGCTTCAGCTGAAAATTTAAACTATGTAGTTTTAAACACACAAAAAGGCCATTATTCATCAGCAGTCCTATCTGGTTAAAATCATCTACATTCACTCATACTTTTAAATGGATAGTTAGTGGATCTTTTACTAAGGTGCGCTAATGGATTTAGCTCAAGCTAACAATTAGCATGCACTAAAGGCCATGCAGTCTAAAGCTTACTACCAGGGTGGACTGACCATTCGGGCAACCAGGCAGTGCCCGAGAGCCCAGAGGCTCTGCCCAGTTGTCCGCCGCCACATACTAGTGGCCGCTGCCACTATTCTCCCTGGTTGCATGACACCACTGTGTTTACAAAATGGCTGCCGAGACTACCAAGTCTTGGCAGCCATTTTATAAACTCGGCACCGCGTTGGGCAGAGTAGAGGCAGCGGGTGGGAAGGAAAGAGGGGATTCATTTCCTGCCCCAAAGAAGCCACTAGACCACCAGGATCTTTCAAGGTGGGGGGGGGGGGGGACAGCAGCAACATGGTGGGAGGGAGGTAGCATGGCAGGGATGGGGGTACCAGTGGGGGCAGCAGCAGCATGGTGGGGGGGGGGGGGGGCAGGACAGTACCAGCATGGTGGGGGGGGGGGGGGCCCAGGGTATGCTCAGTGCCCGGGGGCCCAGAGTATTCTCAGTCCGCCCCTGCTTACTACACACACTGTAACTTAGACCAGTTCCTTATATCTTGTGTAACTGTACAAAGAACTTGCCTAGAGTTTAGCCACCCATCTTTTTATCCCAACTGACTCTGTACCGCCCATCTTGTGCCCATTATACTGGGTCAGACCAATGGTCCATCTAGCTCAGTATCCTGCTTCCAGCAGTGGCCAATCCAGGTCACAAGTACCTGGCAGAAACCCAAATATCTGCAACATTCCATGCTACCAAACCCATAGCAAGCAGTGGCTTTCCCCATGTCTATCTCAATAGCGGACTATGGACTTTTCCTCCAAGAACTTGTCCAAACCTTTTTTAAACCCAGATACATTAACCACCATTATCATATCCTCCATCAGCAAGTTCCAGAGCTTAACTAATTTTTGCATGAAAAAAAATATTTACTCCTCTTTATTTTAAAAGTATTTCCATGTAATTTCATTGAGTGCCCACTAGTCTTTGTACTTTCTGGGAGTGAAAAATCGATTCACTTTTACCCATTCTACACCACTCAGGATTTTATAGACCTCAATCATATCTCCTCTCAGCCGTCTCTTTTCCAGACTGAAGTACCCTAACCTCTTTAGCCTTTTCTCATATGAGAGGAGTTCCATCCCCTTTATTATTTTGGTCGCTCTTCTTTGAACCTTTTCTACTTCCGCTACATCTTTTTTGAGATATGGCGACCAGAATTGAACGCAATATTCAAGGTGATGGTAAGCTGTGTTGTAGACAAGCATTAACATCATATAAATGTTATTTAAATGTTATAATGCATGTTTATTAGATGTTTCATTAGTATTATATCTCTGTTATTTGAATTTTAGTGATGTTAAATGTGTATAGTTTTAATACTGTTTCATGGTAGCCCTATTATCAGGTTTTAATTTGCTGCTCTCAAGTTTTCCTCATTTATTGTATTTATGTTTATAATTGGTCATTTTACTATTGTATGCTGTTAAAAAAATTGTTAATTTTATGTTAAACTGAACCTGCTGTACAGTGCCTTGGGTGAATCTCTTCACGAAGGCGGTTAATAGAGCCAAATAAATAAATAAAATTATATTCCTATGGGTTGCATGGCATTTAGCACATGCTAATTGTTAGCGTGCGCTAAATCCATTAGTGCACCTTATAAAAGGACCCCTTTTTGACTTATCTGGATAAGTTAGTAGTGTTGAATGATATCTGGATATCTCAGGCCTGCTATATCTGTGCCAGATGTACCTAGATAACTTTAACCAGCCAGTTGCTGAATATCATCATTATCCTTCCAAAGTTTAAGCTGTTCCATCGTTGCGTTCACTCAACATTTGGTTGGACATCAAAATATCTGGCGAAAACAACTAAGCACTTTTCTGGGTAATGCTTGAAATTGTCTGAAGAAGTTCTATTGGTGATTGACCCTAAGGTATGAACATAAAATAGGTCTGAAAATATTGGGGGGGGGGGGGGGGGGGGGGGTAGCTCACTGGGACCATTTGGTAAAAATTATCATTAACCGCACTGGTGTTATTCAGATGGTATCAGATGGACCGGGGTTGGAGTGCAGACAGAGGGTACCAGTAATTTTCAGGACAGTACCCAGATAACTACCTGTGTATTAGTAACTCTCATGACTAAATTCAAACAAATGATTGCATCTGGTAAGAACATACTAGTTCTACAATTTGATATGTCAAGCGCTTTTGACATGGTTGACCACGGAATTTTATTGCACATCCTTGAATACTTCGGAATTGGAGGCAACGTCCTCAATTGGTTCAAGGAATTTTTAACCACAAGATCATACCAAGTAACATCTAATTCGACTATTTCAGCCACATGGGTACCTGAATGCGGAGTACCCCAAGGATCCCCCCTCTCGCCGACTCTATTCAACTTAATGATGATACCATTGGCCAAATTACTATCAAATCAAAACCTTAATCCATACATTCACGCAGATGATGTAACGATCTACATCCCATTCAAACAAGACCTAAAAGAAATTTCCAATGACATCAACCAAAGTCTCAATATCATGCATTCTTGGGCGGACGCATTTCGGCTAAAACTCAATGCACGTAAAACCCAGTGCCTAATACTCACCTCACAACATAACAAGAAAGAATTCACCGCCATTAACACACCAACTCTAAACCTTCCTATCTCAGAAACCCTAAAAATTCTTGGAGTCACTATTGATCGACACCTAACACTAGAGAACCACGCGAAAAACATAACCAAGAAGATGTTCCACTCTATGTGGAAATTAAAAAGAATAAGACCTTTCTTCCCAAGGAGTGTTTTCCACAACCTGGTACAATCAATGGTGCTCAGTCATCTAGACTATTGCAACACACTATATGCCGGCTGCAAAGAACAAATAATCAAGAAACTCCAGACAGCCCAAAACACTGCAGCTAGACTCATATTTGGCAGACCAAAATTTGAAAGTGCCAAGCCCCTACGAGAAAAACTACATTGGCTCCCACTCAAGGAACGCATCACGTTCAAAATATGCTCACTAGTTCATAAAATTATCCATGGAGATGCACCAGCTTACATGTCAGACCTGATAGACCTACCACCTAGGAATGCCAAAAGATCATCCCGCACATTCCTTGATCTGCACTTCCCCAGCTGCAAAGGAATGAAATACAAAATAATGCATGCATCAATCTTTACCTACCTGAGCACACAGTTATGGAACGCACTGCCACGCAGCTTGAAATCGATATTCGAAAGAACGAACTTCCACATACTATTGAAGACACATCTCTTTAATAAAGCGTACCACAAAGATCAACAATTGTGAATATGCACAACTCGCACATCTATATTCAGAACTTGTTTCATAATATCTGCTTGTACACCATGATTTTGTATATTATGTTTGTTTTACTATCATCATGCTGACCAAGATCCTGCAATACCAAATGTTTGTCTATTAACATTCCTCCACTACTCATGATGTATTGTAAGCCACTTTGAGCCTGCAAATAGGTGGGATAAGGTGGGATACAAATGCAACAAATAAATAAAAATAAAGTTAGGACAAAGGCTGTCCTAATTTCATCTGGATAGTTATCCGGGTATTCTTTTGAAACTTGCTGGTACCCAGATAACTGCTGGCACCCCCTGTTCATACTGAGATATTCAGCACCAGAATCTGCATATAGTCCAGCGCTGAATATCCAGGTATACAGAACCCACAGTGGCCGGTGTTTAAAAAAATGCTGACTGCTATAGGATGAACATCTGGAGGTGAGTCATTATGGAGTTAAATAAACGTGTGCAACTTTACCTATAGCAAAATGAGGTGTAAAGTTATACTTGTGAATGGCACACTGTTTGCATTAGAACTGTTGAAAATTGAAGTTGCATACATAAATCCCAGAAACCTCTCTTCTTTTTTCTGACCCAGCAATTTCCTCTTACTGCTTCCAGCTCAGTCGGCTTCAAGGCTGGAATATGGCAACAGGAACCTCCATTTGCAACTCCCTTCATTTCATATCCCCTCCCAACTTCAATTCAGTCCTTGGTAGAAGTCTACATACCATAGGACATAAATAGGACTGCTAAATGTTCCCATTACATGATGGCTGGCATTCTCCCTCTCCACCTCAGGGGCTGTAAACTCTACTTCCACAGCATCAGTGGAAGACCTGAGTTAGGAAATGAACCAAGGTCTTTCTGTATGGCAGCACACAATACTATCACCCTGCCAGATCACACCTCTCTTTTATGCACTCACATTAATGCATGCTTTGAACTTGCTTGTACCAGTTTAGTGGCTGAAAATCCATTTAAATGCATATAGGCAACTCAAGCATGTATAACTCCTTAATATACATGTAAACGTCCAGCTAAGCTTTTGAAAATGTATCCCTTAATATCTTGTAACCCATCCAGCAATAATGCATCTTGTAACAGTGAGGTACATTTAACTACCAAGAGCACAGAAGGATCACAGACATCTGCTGCTTAAGAAAAATGCAACCATCAATTATCTGACATAAATTAATTCCAGTATCTCTTTCTGCTGATCTTTATGTCTATCATCCATCAAGACTGTTAAGATCTGCTAGTAAAGACCTTTTGGATGTTCCATCAGTTCATTCTCTAAGGTAAGAAGAATATAGGTTCTCAAGTTTTTATATTATAGGACCTAAAATGTGGAATTCATTACCTCCTGATATGTGGGCACTGAGAAGCTGGGATTTATTTTTTAAAAGCCTTGAAAACGTATCTATTTAAATGGGCTTTTGATCTGAAGTTGTATGGTGGCCTGATTACGATGGATTTCAGGACTCATTTTCATGAGAAAAATGTCTCAAAAACAGCTTAAAGTGGCATTTGGATGTTTTTTCCCAAACAAATGACCAAATTATGGTTTTCCAAACTCAGATTTGAGACACTTTTCTCTGCAGTGCATGCAAATCACAGGAACTAGCAGAAAATGAATTCTTCAGTCCAATATAAAGTTCCTTCAAATCAGGCCAGGTTGCAATATTACCTATGTCTTCTGACAGGGTCTGCAGTTTTGATCAAGGGAATATCTGAAGCACTTGATTTCCATATAGTAAAGAATACTTTATCTATTATTGTCCTTATCATCTGCATTAGAAGTAGTGCTGTCTAATTTATCACTTGCATCTTCATCTTTATCTTCATTATCATCGTCACGTTGTCCAATTACAAAGAAGGCTTTCACAATCATTTTTTTAAATCATTCTCTGTTGTTGTTTTTA